>NC_135573.1:2425000-2745833 GCF_965152235.1 Eretmochelys imbricata | reverse complement strand
GACTAGAACTCTTGCTTATTGCAGTGGTTTTGTAGTTTTGTCGGTCCCAGGATATTAGCATATTAACATCCTGGGCCCAACACACCTACAAGTACAATGCTAGAACCAGGGGAGAGCCTGGATTTTGTCGTCTGAATGGAAATGCCACAAGGTGAAGAAAAAGGAAGCAAAACTTACCAGCGACCTCGACTTCCTGAGCAAATGTAAGAAACAGAACAAAACATCCTCCCGGAGGACTCACCATCGCCAGCCCTCTGACCCCTGCCTACAGCTCTTGCTTCTCTTCCAGCATAAGTGAATGGCTACCTCCCTGTGGCTACCACTTACCACCTAGTTATAGGTGAGAGTGCATAGTTCTTCCCCTGCGTTTGGGCTGGGTCTACATTACAATGTGTTGTCAGCATGGCTGGTTGGGCGGCGGGGGCGGGAATAACCACACTCCCTGGCTGCCATAGTCGTGCTGGGAAAGCCCCCAGTGTAGACACAACTATGCCAACAGAAGAGTGCATCTGTCGACAGAGCTAACATCGGGCGGGCAGGGGCTGCCTGCCGTGACCCCAGGGCGTGCATGCCAGCCTCAGGGCAGAGTGCTGGGAACCCGGCACCAACCCCCCATTGGCTGTGAGCTCTGTATTCGATTTCACCAACCAGTTACCAGGTGTGCGCTCCTCAGGCCCTGCAGCAGCCTAACCTGGGAGTCACAGCCAGGCCCCGTGGGCTCCCCCATCTGTCCTGCCACCCAGGGGAGCTGCCTGTGTGATAGCTGGGCCCTTACCCCAAGGATACGGCAATAGGCAGGTTACTCCCTGTCCCAAAGGACCCGTCACTCACCCCAGGTCACCTGCGCTTTAGCTCTCACACCAAAGCCAATGCTTGTAGCCAGTACTATAATAAACCACACACAGATTTATCCGTAGGCAAGGGAAACAGGAGAGTTATTGACAAGGTTAAGGCAGGCAAATATACATATACAAATGAGCTACAACTGTAGGTTTCGAAAGAGAATAGAAGCTTCTATCACAAGCAAGCTCCATACATCCTTTAGGTCTAACCCAGGCTGAGCACTGGGGATCTCTTGCTTCTGCCTAGAAACCTGCCCCCCACCCTGCCTGATTCCAAGCAGCAATGAGATCCCGTTTCTCCCTGTCAGGGGTATTTATTCCCCACCCGCCATTTCCTCTGAGCTGTGAAGTCAGCTGATGGGAGAAATCCACTTGCATGACTCAGCTTCATGGGGGTGGGGGAAGAGCAGAGCAGCAAAGGCTTTTGTCCTCTCTAATGATCCACAACGGTCCGGCTGGTGTCAATGAGCCTTCCCTGTGGGGCAGGACGTAACACCTTCTGCTGGAGCCAGCACTTCACACTGCTTAATGTCTCTCTCCTGCCTGGTGAGTTGCACGGTCCAGAGGCTTAGACGCTCAAACATTCCCTTGCACTAGGGGATACAGATGTTAGAAGTGAGATTAATGCCAGCAGCAACTCATAGACTTTAAGGTCAGAAGGGACCATTATGATCGTCTAGTCTGACCCCCTGCACAACGGAATCTCACCCACCCACTCCTGTAACAAACCCCTCACCTATGTCTGAGCTACTGAAGTCCTCAAATCGCGGTTTATAGACTTCAAGGTTCAGAGACTCCTCCAGCAAGTGACCCATGTCCCACGCTGCAGAGGAAGGCCAAAAACCCCCAGGGCCTCTGCCAATATGCTCTGGGGGAAAATTCCTTCCTGACCCCAAATATGGCAATCAGTTAAACCCTGAGCATGTGGGCAAGACTCACCAGCCAGACGCCCAGGAAAGAATTCTCTGTAGTAACTCAGATCCCACCCCATCGAACATCCCATCACTGGCCATTGGGCAGATCTACCGCTAGTAGTTGAAGATCAATTAATTACCAGAATTAAGCTATCCCATCCCACCATCCCCTCCATAAACTTATCAAGCTTTGTCTTGAAGCCAGATATGTCTTTTTCCCCCACTGCTTCCCTTGGAAGGCTGTTCCAGAACTTCACTCCTCTGATGGTTTGCAATCTTCGTCTAATTTCAAGTCTAAATTTCCTGAAGGCCAGTTTATATCCATTTGTTTTGTGTTCACATTGATACTGAGCTTAAATAATTCTTCTCCCTCCGTGGTATTTATCCCTCTAATATATTTATAGAGAGCAATCATATCTCCTCTCCGCCTTCTTTTGATTAGGCTGAACAAGCCAAGCTCCTTGAGTCTCCTTTCATAAGACAGGTTTGCCATTCCTCGGATCATCCTAGTAGCCCTTCTCTGTACCTGTTCCAGTTTGAATTCATCCTTCTTAAACATGGGAGACCAGAACTGCACACAGTATTCCAGATGAGGGCTCACCAGTGCCTTGTATAACGGTCCTAACACCGCCTTATCTTTACAGGAAATACCTCGCCCGATGCATCCCAAGACCGCATTAGCTTTTTTCACGGCCATATCACTCCATAAAGGCTAAACACAAAGCACATTCTTGGACTCCTGACACCTGCTTGAACAATTCTAACAGGCAGGTGGGCCAGCCTGGTTCCAGAGACATATTTATCAGTGTTGAGTTGACACATGGGACCTTGGCATGAGCTGGCACCCGATCTTCAGCAGACCAATCCCGGCACAGCATTTGTAATATAGACCAGGCCTTAGTGGGACAGACGTGCAGGACAGTGCTGCAAAATGCTGATTTTAAAAAAGGTATTTTAGTGATAACTTGCTCTCTGCATATAATTGGCTGGTATGTATCCATTTTGAACAATGGAAAACTGTCCTTTAAAAATGTTAACTCTCCTCCATCACACATACACCTGTAAAGGTCTGTGGGGTCTTTCTGGCAGGTGCAGAGACATCACTGGCTGTTCTGCTAATGTTTGGCACCTGTTCCAAAGCAGGGTTCCAGGTTTATTAGTATATGGCCTACCCCCTATTGCGCCTCCTAGTCGGCATGCCCCAGCTAGCTTCCCCCCAAAAAAACTCTTCCCTTAGCTCTGCTCCGACAAGATGTTGAGGTCAGTGAGGCTTTTTACCACCGTGGGAGTTGGGTTGGACCTTTACTAAACAGGGTCTTGCTGCCGGCCTACCCCCAGTGCGTTTAATGTGCAGTTAGGGTAAGCCCACACACTGGTATGTGAACGAGTTGGTGATCTGACTAATGACTGAGCCCTGGGTCAGGTCGATGCCAGGCAGCTGATATCACCCTAACTCTGTTAAGGGGTACACTAAGATTTCACTCCTGCCAACGTAAGGTGCCCACTACAGCGACATAATAACCCCACTTCCATGAGAGGCGTAGAGTCAAGGTCAATATAGTTAAGTCGATGCAGTGTCAGTAAAGATGCTGCCTTGCTTACATCGACTGTTGCTGGCTTTCAGACACCGTCCTGCAAAGCCCCACACTGACAGTTCATAGAGTCATAGAAGATCAGGGTTGGAAGGGACCTCAGGAGGTCACCTAGTCCAACCCCCTGCTCAAAGCAGGACCGATCCCCAACTAAATCATCCCAGCCAGGGCTTTGTCAAGCCGGGCCTTAAAAACTTCTAAGGATGGAGATTCCACCACCTCCCTAGGGAACCCATTCCAGTGCTTCACCACCCTCCTAGGGAAATAGTGTTTCCTGATATCCAACCTAGACCTCCCCCATTGCAACTTGAGACCATTGCTTCTTGTTCTGTCATCTGCCACCACTTGAGAACAGCCGAGCTCCATCCTCTTTGGAACCCCCTTTCAGGTATTTGAAGGCTGCTATCAAATCCCCCCTCATTCTTCTCTTCTGCAGACTAAACAATCCCAGTTCCCTCAGCCTCTCCTCATAAGTCGTGTGCCCCAGCCCCCTGATCATTTCCTTGCCCTCCACTGGGCTCTCTTTAATTTGTCCACATCCCTTCTGTAGTGGGGGGACCAAAACTGGACACAGTACCCCAGATGTGGCCTCACCAGTGCCGAATAGAGGGGAATAATCACAGTTCAATCAGTGCAAGTGCTCCTAGCGAGTTCACACACCATTGACACAAGGAGCAAACTGTAGACACGCACACAAGCAATGTAATTAGTGCAGCAGCTGTACGCCAACCTAAGTGAGGGCAACTTAATTTTGTAGCGTAGCCATGCCCTCGGGTGTCTAATGTGGAGATGGACTGACGCACAGAGCTGGATGAATAACTAAAATAATGAATTTACACATAAGTGGTAGACAAAATACCAAAATATCCTCAATAAATGTCATTTACAATGAACTGCTTGACCAGCTTCACTCATTAATTAGTTCCAAGGGTTTTGCTTCGGTTCCTGGTGCGACGAAGCAGCTCCTGTCTGGGATTGCTGGTTCCCTCTGCTCGCGCCAGCTGCTTATTCTCCACCATCACTTTTCTGGAGTGGGCTGGAGTTTTTGGCCGGAGGGAAGGTTTGGATTTTATATCTTTAAGAAAGATAAAACTTTCCAATAGTCTGACTATGATTGCAAGGTGCTCCTTGGAGGCCTTTTCAAGTTTCCAGAAATGCTGATCCGTCTCAAGTCTCGGTTCCTGGGGAAACCACCTCTGCCTCCCTCCTGGTCTCACTCAGGGCCCCCCTGCTCAGGTTTCAGGCCTCAAGCCATCAGCACAGACTGGGGCAATTCTCCCATTCTCAAACCAGAGCCTGGGGGGGCAGCCCTATGTATCATGTGTGCTTTACCTCAGCAGGTCTGACCTGGGTGTAGACCACGCAGGCCTCTTCCCTCAGAGGGTAATGCCAGTGGGTGCTACAGTGACCAAATGGCCTCCTTTAAGCAAAAGAATCGTTTATTGTGAACAAAAGTATTTCAGAGAAAATATACGTTACTGTAACGATGCTGGTTCTGGCGGGACCCAACGGAGAGTGCCAATTCAGGACACATTGCTTCAAGCAGGGCAGTTACAGCCCAAGGCTGGCGTTTTTCCACCTCTAAGGCAAACCAAACCTGCCAGACAGAGCAGACTTTGGTCTCACCCCACTGGCTAAATACAAGTCACACAAGCAATTCCCTTAGACACTCGTTTCCCAGTATCCCCACCATTTATGGGGACAAATGGTTATGAAAACCAATACCCCAGTAAAAGAGAAAAGGTTCCCTCGATCCCAAAGGATCAAGCCCCAGACCCAGGTCAATGTACAAATCAGATCTTACCCACAAATCACGCTGTTGCCAATCCTTTCGAATCTAAAATCTAAAGGTTTATTCATAAAAGGAAAAGGATAGAGATGAGAGCTAGAACGGGTTCAATGGAATCAATGACATACAGTGATGGCAAAGTTCTTAGTTCAGGCTTGCAGCAGTGATAGAATAAACTGCAGGTTCAAATCAAGTCTCTGGAGTCCATCCACAGCTGGGATGTGTCCTTCAGTTCTTGGTTCAAAGCTTCAGTGTAGCAAAGTCCCTCCAGAGGTAAGAAGCAGGACTGAAGACAAGATGGAGGAGCTGCAGCAGCCTTTTATAGTCTCTTGCCATGTGGTCTGTCTTTCTTTGTCCCAAAGACAAGCTGCCCACCACATGGCCTGGAAAAACCTCAGATGTCCCTGCACACCTTGCTGAGTCCCAAGGGGTGTCTGCCTTCTCTCAATGGGTCAGTTGTATCGCTGATGGTCCTTAATGGGCCATCCAGCAGGCTAGGCAGAGCTGACCCCAAACTGTCTGGGGTGTCCCCCAGAAGCAGAGCACAAGTTTGAACTACAGACAGTATAGAGCCAATATTCATAACTTCAACTACAAAAATGATACACACATATAGACAGCATAATCCTAACCAGCAAACCATAACCTCGTCTTAGATACCTCATTTGACCCCCTTTATACAAGATTTGGTGCCACGACAGGACCTTGGTTGCAACCATGTTCTATAGGGTCCCAGATCATGTCAATAACGTCACAGTTACACACAATAATGCAGGGTATGCACAGAGCTGCTTCCTGGGTGTCTCCCTCTTTTCCATGCGCGGGAACCTTGGAAAGATGAACTCCCTCTCGACTTTTCATTAGAGACTTTCTCTGCTGGCTTTTCTCCCTCCCAGAGCTCCTCCCTGGGCAGCCCCTGGTGACTCATGCCCTGCTAAGGACTACGGTCACCTTTCAATTCTTTATAACCCTTTTGGTCGCTAGCCTCCCAGCCTGGCAAAACAGCTGTGTCACTTCAGACTGGCGCCAGAAAGTCTTTCAAGTGTGCGTGTGTGTTTTTATCTAGGAAGCCGCTGTCACCTGCCTGTCCAGACCCCCCTGAATTTGGAGCATTATAGGCATATAAATAAATATTTTACTAGCCCAGTGTGCTCTCACGTTCCCTCACTGACCCAGGTTACATGTAGTGCTCAGAACATTATTACCTAGTTGCTAAGTTTCTAGCACAAGGCAAGGGATGGAAATTCTTTTAAAGGTTCCAAAAACGATCACATATCTTAGCCAACATTAGTAGAATTTTAATGGGAACCATAAGGGCGGCCAGTTCAAATCAATTATTTAAAACAAAACAAAACCCCTTGTTTTTATTTTCTCCATTCTTAATGCACTTGTTTCTTGTAAAGTGGATTCAGTGCAGTCAAAAAGGAGCAGAAATTCCTAAAGGCTCACGCCACAGCAAAGGCACAAATTAACTAGCACTCTGTAAAGGCACATTAAGGGTATCCACAGCTCCAGAACTCTCCAACAACAATAAGAGGAGGTGGGGGGCGGGCTCAGTCCCTGTGTAGACGTTCAGTCCTTGGCCTCTTAGCTGAAACGTCAACAAGGGTCTCAAAGAAGAAGGCCATATTGGTTAAAAAAATCCTGGTTGAGTGGGAAAGTAACAGCAGCTAGAAAACATGTGACAAAGCGCAGAAAGGGGAAGTTGATAAAGAATATAAATTAGAAACTAGGAATTTTAGAAAATTTATAAGGGAAGCACAAGGACACAAGAAGAAATCTATGGCCAGCAGAATTAAGGACAATAAGAAAGAGTATATTAGGAACAAAAATAATTGTCCATTCATTACTAGATGGAAATTGTAGACTTATCAAGAATAATGCAGAAAAGTGTTCAATAAATATTTTTGTTCTGTCAAAAAAAGATGTAGTCATCCCATATAATGCTCTTTCCAGTCCACTAGTCTCTCAGGAGGATGTTGAACAGTAGCTACTAAAGTTAGGCATTTAAAAACCAGCAGGTAATGTGCATACAAGAGTTTTAAAAGAGCTGGCTGAGGTGCTCACTGCATCTTAATGTTTTAGAACACCAGGAAAGTTCCAGAAGACTAGAAGAAGTCTGATGTATGCCAATATTTAAAAAGGGTAAAAGGGATGACCAGGGTAACGAGAGGCCTGTCAATCTGACATCTATCCCAGGGAAGAGAGTGGAGCAGCTGATATAGTACTTGATTAATAAAGAATTAAAGGAGCATGTTATAATTAATGCCAATCAACCTGGGTTTATGGAAAATAGATCCTGTCAAACTAACTTGATATTTTTTTTTATGAGATTATAAATTTGGTTGAAGAAGGTAAGAGTGTTGATGCAACATAAGCAGACTTTTGGGCATTCGCTTGATACATCCTGACATTTTGATTAAAAAACTAGAATGATATGAAATGTAACTTGGTACACAGTGAACGGATGGAAAGTTGGCTAACTGATAGGTCCCAACCAGTAACTGTAAACGTGGACTCATCCTTGAGCCGGTGGGTTTCTAGTGGGGTCCCACAGGGATCGGTTCTTGGCCCCACAGTAACATTTTTATCAATGAGCTGGAAAAAAACATAAAATCATTGCTGATAAAGTTTGCAGCTGACTCAAATTGGATGAGTGGGAAATAATGAAGAGGACACGTCATTGGCCCAGCGTGATCTGGGTCACTTAGTAAGCGAGGCACAAGCAAACAATGTGTGTTTTAATATGGTTAAATGTAAACGTATCCATCTGGGACCAAAGGCTGTCAGCCGTACTTACAGGGTAGGGGACTCTTTCCTGGAAAGAGTGAATTTGTGTGGGGGGGTGGAGGGTGAGAAAACCTGGATTTGTGCTGGAAATGGCCTAACCTGACGATTACTTTAGATAAGCTATTACCAGCAGGACAGTGGGGTGGGAGGAGGTATTGTTTCATATTCTCTGTGTATATATAAAGTCTGCTGCAGTTTCCACAGTATGCATCTGATGAAGTGAGCTATAGCTCACGAAAGCTCATGCTCAAATAAATTGGTTAGTCTCTAAGGTGCCACAAGTACTCCATTTCTTTTTGCGAATACAGACTAACACGGCTGTTACTCTGAAATCTGAAAAAGATGTGGGGTGGTGGTGGATAACCAGCTGAATGTGAGCTCCCAGAGTGATGCTGTGGCCAAAAGGGCGAATACGATCCTGGGAGATTGTCACGGAGTGTGGGGGAGTCCAGGCCCTGCACCCCTCTTCCTGGGATTCACTGAGACTCTCAGCCAGCCAGTAAAACAGAAGGTTTATTGGACAACAGGAACACAGTCCAAAACAGAGCTTGTGGGTACACCCTGGACCTCTGAGTCAAATCCTTCTGGGGGAGCAGGGAGCTTAGACCCCAGCCCTGGGGTTCCCTGTGTTCCTCCACCCAGCACGAAACTGAAACTAAACCCCCCCAGCAGGCTCCCTTCTCAGCCTGTCTTCACATTCCTGGGCAGAGGTGTCACCTCCCCCTCCCCCTCCTGGCTCAGGTGACAGGCTCTCAGGTCTCCCCTCCCCAGGGCACATTCCCAGGTCAACACTCCCCCCTCCCTGCTGCCTCACATCGCTCCAGAGATACACACGGGAATCTCCAGGAGGGGCAGAGCGGTTAGGTCACCTCTGTATATGGCCCTGGTGCGAGAGCTGCTGGGGTCCTGGGTCCAGTTCTGGCGTTCACGGTTCAAGAAGGACGCTGATAACTTGGGGAGGGGTCAGAGACGAGTCACGGGAACAATTACAGGGTTAGAAACCGGCCGTACAGCGAGACTCCAGGAGCGCCGTCTGTTTAACGTAACAAGGAGCTGGTCAAGGGGCGACTGGGTCACAGTCTAGGTGCCTGCGTGGGGAACACACATTTGATCGTGGGCCCGTCAGTCTAGCAGCGAGAGGTCTGACGCGAGCCAAAGGCTGGACGTTGAAGCGAGACAGATTCACGCTGGAAATAGGTCGCAGGTTTTTGACAGGGAGAGTAGCTCACCACTGGAACAATTTCCCAAGGGTCTTGGCGGATTCTCCGTCACTGACAATCGTTGAACTCGGCCGGGCTGTTTCTAAGAGCTCCGCTCTAGGGATGATTTGGGGGCAGGGCTCTGGCCTGTGTGCCACCGGAGGTCAGAGGAGATGAGCCCCACGGGCCCTTCTGGCCTTGGCCTCTCGGTATCTATGGGAACCTCCCCTGCCGGGCTGCCAACAGGTAACGGCTGTGGCCATTCTCTGTGCCAGGTCCTTGCAAGCCAGGGGCCGAGAGCCCATGGGGCTTTGGGTGCCGGGTGCAGGACAGAGGCTTTCAGCTCTTGCCAGACGGCTGGCAGAAGGAGGCAGCACCAGCGAACCCTCCAGCCTGGCTGGCACCCACGGAGGAGAGCAGGGCTCGGGGCTGTGTGTGTGTGGGGGGGTAACTGGGGCTGGAAAGGCCGGTGCACCACAGCTCCCTTCGAGGCAGGACTGCAAGACAGCCACAGCCTCGTCCGCACCCCTCACCAGCCATGCAAACCCTGCCCCAGGCTGCACCCAATGCCCCTCCCTGACCCCACCCTCCTCCTTCCACCTGCACAGTGACCCCTGCCAGGACCAGGGCAAATGCTCCCCTGGCACAGCTGTGCCCCATGGGGTGCTGAGACCCCCAGCTCCCCCCACCCCCAGCCCTGCTCGGTGAGGCCATGAGCCCAGCTGGCTGTCCTGTAACACACGCCTGGACCCCGGGCCTCTGCTCAGGGCCCTTCCTCCACCCGGCCCCAGGCAGCTGCAGCCTCCACCTCCTGGCACGGCTCACAGGCTGCCCTGCAGCCCCACTGCACCCAGAGGCGCCCTGCGCCCGAGACTGCCACAGGGTCAGACTGGCCCAGCCAGACCCTCACCCTCTGAGCCATGGGTGCACGGCCCCCATGACATGCCAGCAGGGCAGGGGCTTGCCTGGGGCACCCATCCACCAGCGCAGCTCTGGGCAGCTGCTCCTGGCTCTGCTCAACCCGGCTCTGGGCTCACGCCGCTGTCCTCCTCCCAAGTTTAAACCCCACTCACCCCAGCCGGACACGGCCGCCCCAGGGCCAGGGGGACTCGCCTTTGATCGGGGCTGCCAGACGGAGGAGCCCATGTAGCCCATGTAGAAGCACCGCTGGGTCAGCGCCACCCAGTGGCGGGGCTGAGAGCCACCCCGGCACATTGCACTGAGCAGGCCTGACCTGTCGGAGGGTCCCACGTCGAGGGGACGAGGAGCCACTAATGGCCCAGGCCCTGGAGCGGGGGGGTGGGGGGGGTCTGCTGTTGGGGATTCCCAGGGTTCCCAGGTACCGTTCCCCAGGGTGCAGCCAAATGCTGGTGTCGCCAAGGCCAAGTGCCACAGGCCGGGGGTGGGGTAGCTTCCAGGGCGGCTCCAACAGTCCAGCCCCGGAAGCCCCTCATTTCCCTGGTGACCCCGGTGCAGGAGGGGCTGCTGCCCCCCCAGCCCTGTGCCAGTGGTGGAATGGTATCTCCTGCCCTTCGTGCCAATCCCCAGTGGTGCCTGTGAAGTACCCTACACCGTGGCACAGGGTCTCCAGCACCCACGTGTGGCACCGGGCACCACAACCCCCTAATGATCCAGCACCATGCAGGGCCTGGCTTCACAGCTCCCCCCAAAACGCCACGGGAGAAGCACTGAGCTTCAGCCAGCAGGGAGTGTATCCACCCCAGCCCCCCAGCCCAGCTCTTCCCTGCCTGCCCAGGGGCAGCTCTCGGGCGGCAGGCAACTCGGGCCTAACTGGCAGAAGTGCTGGGCACCCAAAGCTGCCATTGACTGCACCTGGGGATGGGGGTTTGCTTAGCCCCGAGGAAATCGAGCCTGGGGGGCTCACACTGAGCTCCCCTAACCCAAGCACCCAGGGAAGCCGGCCGTGCGGCCTCTTGCTCTGCCCAGCCGCAGAGGCTGTGAGGGGAGAGCAGAACCCAGCTCTCCTGCAGCCGCACCCCCGGCTCGAACCCTTGGAACTGCTTCCCCCAAACCCACCCCCACCCCAGCCAATGAGACACAGGGGGTCAGGCTCACACACTTTATTCACACACATACCCAGTGCGCCCCAGGCTGAGCCTTTCCCAGGCAGCACCCTGCAGCGGGGGGAGCCCAGCCTGCCCCGCTTGCTGCTGCCACCTCTGGGGACTGGCAGGGGGAGGCGGGTGCCCCTGGCTGCTTTCCCAGTGCTGGGGGAAGGGACAGCTGATGTGCTGCAAGGGCTTTATGTGGAAGAACTAAAGTCGAAGCCCTGAGAAAAGGGCCTGCCCCAGACTCTGGGCACAGTGTCCCTCCATGCTGGGCGGAGGGGCAGGGCTGGCAGGGCCGAGGCGAGAGCAGAGGGTGGGTACAGAGGAGATGCCAGGAGGACCCTGGATGCAACGCCGGCAGCGGGAGAGAAGCAGCAATTTAGGCGAGGCCTCTCCCCTGGCACAGCCTGTGCGGGGCGCCCTTCCTCGCTGCCTTCCAGGCTCCACCCAGGCCTGTGCGCCCTCCCTCCTCTAGGGATCCCTGCCTGCCGCCATTCCTCGCACCCTGCCCCGGCCCGCAGCACCCCCCAACCGCTCTGCTGGGACAGCGCTTCCCGCAGAGCCCCCAGCCGCTCGCACCCTCCTGCTAGCGGAGGAGGGGCTGCCTGGCCCCTCCGGGTGGGGACGGCTCTCTCCTTGTGTCCTGTGCACAAACACGCAGTCAGCTGGTACTTAGCAAACTCCCACCCCACGTGCACCAGCACAGCCCCACGGGGCAGAGGCTGGGAAAGGGACCTAGGAAAACTCTCGGGGGCCATGGGGGGGGCCTGGAGATTAGTGCTCTATTCCCCTGCAAGCGCCCCGAGGTCACCGTTCTACGCTTCCCCAAGAGAGCTGGCGTTGGGCCTGCCACAGCCCTAGGAGAGACCCAGCGGTCAAGTCCCAGCTCTCGGCCAGGGTGTAACCCCAGCCCTCCCCGCTGCAGGCCACGAATGGCTCAGGCAGCAGCAGGAAAGGCCCAGCCCAGTTCTGTGCCGCTGTGGCTAATGCTTTGGCTACTGGCCACTCTGAGCTGGGCGCAGCCTGTCGGAGCTCGGCTGCCCTGGCGTTTGAGACAGTCCAATAAATTAAGACGGAGGCGGCCCAAGGGGGCCGCCCCCCCACCAAAGGGCTGTGGCTCCAGGGCCCGGTGTCCACGCCGGGCACTAGAAGAGCTGCAGTAAGAACTCCGGTGCCCACTCCAGGGCAGTCTGTGTGACGGCCAGAGCCGCTGCCCCCAGCGTGGCCGAAATCCCCCACACGGCCGCTTTCACCAGCGGGCTGTGCCCGGCCGTGGGCAGGAGAGCAGCAGCTTCGGGGTGGGCGCTGTCCTGTTGCTTCTGGCTGCGCAGCACGGAGTCCGGGCGCTGGCGGGAGGCGGCCAGCTGGAAGGCGGTGAAGGTGCCTATGGAGATGCTGGGAACAGACGGGGAGGGAGCTGGTTAGCACAGGGATGAGTGGCATGCAGGGTTGGCCAGGGCCCGGCTGGGGCTCTGCTCCCTAATGCCGAGGTGCGAGGGCAACTCTCTTCCCAGGCTGCATGGCAGGACCTGTCCTCCTCGGCTGCACTGCCATGTTAAGAGAAGGCAGGGGGGCATCTCTGAGCGCAACCCCCAGTGCAGGCCTCGGCTCTGCCGAGCTGGACACCCTGGGTTACTGCCCTGGGTGGGAGGGAATCAGACCTGCTCCAATGTCCGCCATTACCTCGCTGCCTAGGGGCTGGAGACCCACAGAAAAGCCATTTACGCTCGTCCTCCCACAGCCAGGGGCCTTCCGCTCCGGCAGCGCCAGCCTGTGCCGTAGTCTTGGAGCCGCTCAGCCCCAGGGCTGCATGGGGGGGTTGGCCGGACGTGTGCGACAGCGGAGTGGGACGAGCTCACCGCCAGCCTGCCAGACACCATGAGCTAAGAGGGGTGCCCAGTCCCCCCACTGCAGCCGCCAGCATGCCTGAGAGCTTGGCCAGACCGCCTGGTTCTCTCACTGCTCCAAGGGCAGAGGGAAAAATCGACAAGGCGTTTGGGAACCCTGGCCCCTGGCAGCAGGGATGGTCGGGGAGTGGGGCAGCCAGCTACATGACAAGGAAAGAGAAGAGCTGCACCTTTAACCAGACACTCCTGCCAGGGCCCGGGGCAGCCCCACACCTAGGAGACCACTGGGGGCCAGGTGCAGGTCCAGCAGCAATTGGCCTCCCGCTCCCCCCGCAGCCCTGTCCTCCCTCACCTCTTGTGGTGCTGCAGAGCCGCCTGCTTGGCCAGCTCGGTGTGTGGGTGGCGCTGGAAGAGCTGGAGGGCCCGGGAGATGAGGCTCTCGTACGGGAGGTTCTGGGGGATTTGGGACAGAAGCTGGTGGACGCTGGGCATGTCGCAGTCACACGCCAGCACCTCCTCTTCCCGGTGCAGGACGATCTGCCGGGAGAGCACGCCATGGTCACATGGGACACATGCCCCTGCAATAACCCCCAGCCCCGACAAGGGCTCTCCGTGGGCTGCCCCTGCCACGCCCCGGTCAGACGGTTCTAGGTTTTACACCATGCCCAGCACCTTACCACGCCTCTGACAAAACAGCCACCTCTGGGGTGGAGCACAGCAGCTGTTTCACAGAGAACAGGACAGTGCACACCAGTTTGAGACAGGAAGTAAAAGAGAACCCCGTGACCAAGTGAAGTTGCAGGGGGAGCTGCGAGCCACAGAACACAGTCACCCTCCTGGGAGTTGGGCTGGGACTCCACGTTAAGCAACTCAACTGGCTAAAAGAGCCAGAGGATCATCCGTGGCCAGGAGCAAAGGCACAGGGACCTCGCACCACACCGGGGCGCTGGGCTCAGCGCTGGCTCCCCCTCTGAGTTACTCACCCCCTCCCTCCAGTAACTCAGCGGTCTCCCATCCAGCTACGGACCATCCCGGCCGGCTTAGCTTGTGAGATGGGCCAGGGGACAGAGCTGCGCTCGCTGGCCTGCGTTCGAGGGACGTCGGGCTGGGGGATCGCAATGGGCCCTTCTGGCTTTGGAAGCGGGGGAGGCAGGCTGGCAGCCGGTCACCTTCCCCTGCTAAGCCCCCCATGGAAGTGGGGTGCCAGGGGACAGGACTCCCTCCCAATTCCGCTCCCTGGGGCGGGGAGCCAGGGCTGAGGACTGCAGGCAGACGTACTGCGGCAGCGAAGTAGACAGGCAGGAGCGGGTGTGAGGCCAGGAAGAAGTCGTAAAGGCGCAGAACGTGGGGGAAGCTGGTGAGGACGTGGCCATACCACGTGATGAGCCAGCTCAGGGCAAAGATCGTCCCCACCTCCGCTCTGCAGACATGGGAGAGAGGGTCCTGCTCAGACGCTGACTGTCTCCATCCTGCCAATACCCCCAGTGCCGCCCCCGCACCCCAACCCTGACCCGCCGCCCCCAGCTTGCAGCCTTCTGCCCCATCCCCCAACCTCGACCCGCTGCCCCCAACCCTGACCTGCAGCCCCCCCACCCCCAACCCGCAGCCTCCTGCCCCATTCCCCAATCTCGACCCGCTGCCCCCCAACCCTGACCCACAGCCCCCGGCCCCCACCCTGACCCACAGCCCCCCACCCCCAACCTCAACCCCTACCCGCAGCCCCCGCTCCCAACCTGCAGCCCCCCCAACCCCACAGTTCCCCGTCTCCCAACCCTGACCCACAGCCCCTCAACCCGTCTCCCAATCCCACCACACAGTTCCCCGTCCCCCAATCTGGCCCCACAGCCCCCCGCCCTCTAATCCTGCCCCAGAACCCCCCAACCCTGCCCCACAGCCCCCTGCCCCCAATCCCAACCCACAGCCTCACATCCCAACCCCAACCCACAGGTCTCAGCCCCACAGTCCCTCACCCTCACCCCACAGCCCCCCAACACTGCCCCACAGCCTCCTGCCCCCAACCCGCAGTCCCCTACCCCCAACGCTACCCACAGCCTCCAATCCCACCCCACATCCCCCCTCCCAACCCCAACCTGCAGCTCACTGCCCCACAGTCCCCCACCCCCAGCCCCCAATCCCAACCCTCTGCCCCAACCCGCAGCCCCCCGTCCCAACCCCTACCTGCAGTCCCCCGCCCCCACCCTCCAATCCCGACCCACAGCCCCTGCAGCCCCAGCTCCTCCCCCACACCCAACCAGTTGATACCTCCCAACCTGCAGGACCCAACCCAATTATTTCCATCCTCGGCCCATCTTGGGGGGTGGGGGTGGAGAGGGGTGGGCTCTGGGCAGATCAGTCACGTTGCTGCTGGGCCTGGGAAGGAGGCAGAGTTGCACGGCGCACAGCCCCTGCCCGCCCCCAGCCCAGCCCAGCCCCACGACTGACGGTACCTCAGCATGAAGTCATGGAGGCAGAGGCTCTCCCGCTGGAGGATGGGCATGAGATAGTTCAGGATGTGCTTGGTGCTGTCCATGGTGGGGTCCATGAAGTCCCTGCAGATGGGGAGAGGTTAGAAGAGGGTGTCCCCAGTGAGGCACCAGGAGTGCGGACGGGCTTGATCACCACGCCCCCACTCAGAGCATGCTGCGACCGGGAGCCTCCCCACTCCTCCCCGCACTGTAGTACAGGCAGGGTGGATAAAAATCAATGATTTAAAAAAAAAAAAAAAATCAGGTTTTTTTGATAAAATATTTTTTGACGAAAAAACCTACCTAAAGATAGTTTTAATTAAGATACATTATAGCTCAAATATATCATGGATTATAGGATTATAAATTCTAATTCTATAGTTTGAGACAATATATTCATGTAATGTTTAAGAAAAGTTTTGTAAATGAGTTCCAATAGTTCATGGATTAGGGACCCAATCTGATGGGGTTCCACAGGCTTCTGTATAGATTATTTAGGGTAAATCTTTCTATCTACCTAATAGGACTCAGTGCTCAGTCTGGAAGATACCATCAGAGATGCTTAGTTTAGCAGTTCTCAAACTGTGGATTTGTGTCTCCAGAGATAACATGCTTGTTAACAGCAAAAATGTTTTTAAATAAATAAATAAATAAAATATAGAGGTGAGAAATAACAGAGCTCAACCCTATTGTCCATCAGGAAATGTGTGTACACAGAGTCAATCCATTGCCTCTCTTTAAAAGGGCAATGTTTCAAAAAGTTCAATGAATAGAAGATTGTTGGGGGCAGAATAGATCTGGACAAGGAGAAAAAGTCTGGAGATAAATATGAGACGGGAGGGACAGGCAGTAGAAACAAAAGTAAAACTATTTGAGCAGCATATTCCAGAAGGCTTGAGGTCTTTCTGAGTGTAGCCTTCATTGATTTGAGATCTACCAGACCATTCTCTCACTAGAAGGGAAAACCTATAATGGCATCAGGAGGTAAGACAGACCCAGTTATAAAAATATTGCTCGGGCATGTAGGAATGAAATCAGGAGGGCCAAATCGCACCTGGAGCTGCAGCTAGCGAGAGATGTCAAGAGTAACAAGAAGGGTTTCTTCAGGTATGTTGGCAACAAGAAGAAAGCCAAGGAAAGTGTGGGACCCTTACTGAATGAGGGAGGCAACCTAGTGACAGAGGATGTGGAAAAAGCTAATGTACTCAATGCTTTTTTTGCCTCTGTTTTCACTAACAAGGACAGCTCCCAGACTGCTACGCTGGGCATCACAAAATGGGGAAGAGATGGCCAGCCCTCTGTGGAGATAGAGGTGGTTAGGGACTATTTAGAAAAGCTGGACGTGCACAAGTCCATGGGGCCGGACGAGTTGCATCCGAGAGTGCTGAAGGAATTGGCGGCTGTGATTGCAGAGCCATTGGCCATTATCTTTGAAAACTCGTGGCGAACCGGGGAAGTCCCGGATGACTGGAAAAAGGCTAATGTAGTGCCAATCTTTAAAAAAGGGAAGAAGGAGGATCCTGGGAACTACAGGCCAGTCAGCCTCACCTCAGTCCCTGGAAAAATCATGGAGCAGGTCCTCAAAGAATCAATCTTGAAGTACTTGCATGAAAGGAAAGTGATCAGGAACAGCCAGCATGGATTCACCAAGGGAAGGTCATGCCTGACTAATCTAATCGCCTTTTATCATGAGATTACTGGTTCTGTGGATGAAGGGAAAGCAGTGGATGTATTGTTTCTTGACTTTAGCAAAGCTTTTGACACGGTCTCCCACAGTATTCTTGTCAGCAAGTTAAGGAAGTATGGGCTGGATGAATGCACTATAGGGTGGGTAGAAAGCTGGCTAGATTGTCGGGCTCAACGGGTAGTGATCAATGGCTCCATGTCTAGTTGGCAGCCGGTGTCAAGTGGAGTGCCCCAGGGGTCGGTCCTGGGGCCGGTTTTGTTCAATATCTTCATAAATGATCTGGAGGATGGTGTGGATTGCACTCTCAGCAAATTTGCGGACGATACTAAACTGGGAGGAGTGGTAGATACGCTGGAGGGGAGGGATAGGATACAGAAGGACCTAGACAAATTGGAGGATTGGGCCAAAAGAAATCTGATGAGGTTCAATAAGGATAAGTGCAGGGTCCTGCACTTAGGACGGAAGAATCCAATGCACCGCTACAGACTAGGGACCGAATGGCTAGGCAGCAGTTCTGCGGAAAAGGACCTAGGGGTGACAGTGGACGAGAAGCTGGATATGAGTCAGCAGTGTGCCCTTGTTGCCAAGAAGGCCAATGGCATTTTGGGATGTATACGTAGGGGCATAGCGAGCAGATCGAGGGACGTGATCGTCCCCCTCTATTCGACATTGGTGAGGCCTCATCTGGAGTACTGTGTCCAGTTTTGGGCCCCACACTACAAGAAGGATGTGGATAAATTGGAGAGAGTCCAGCGAAGGGCAACAAAAATGATTAGGGGTCTAGAACACATGACTTATGAGGAGAGGCTGAGGGAGCTGGGATTGTTTAGCCTGCAGAAGAGAAGAATGAGGGGGGATTTGATAGCTGCTTTTAACTACCTGAAAGGGGGTTCCAAAGAGGATGGCTCTAGACTGTTCTCAATGGTAGCAGATGACAGAACGAGGAGTAATGGCTTCAAGTTGCAGTGGGGGAGGTTTAGATTGGATATTAGGAAAAACTTTTTCACTAAGAGGGTGGTGAAACACTGGAATGCGTTGCCTAGGGAGGTGGTGGAATCTCCTTCCTTGGAAGTTTTTAAGGTCAGGCTTGACAAAGCCCTGGCTGGGATGATTTAACTGGGAATTGGTCCTGCTTCGAGCAGGGGGTTGGACTAGATGACCTTCAGGGGTCCCTTCCAACCCTGATATTCTATGATTCTATGATTCTATGATTCAGTTTGGGAATATTTGAATGAAGTTCCTCTACCTGTGGATAAGACAGGCATGCGTGCAAAATGCAAACAGTGTGTAGATGGAAGGGGATTAGGCTTGTCCGAATGAAACAACATCAGGAGAAGTGTTCCTTCTCAGGAGGAAGCTGCATTGAAGATGATGAAAGGAACATGTCGGAACATGCAGGATCTTCAGGTTGGTAAACTTTTTTATTTCATACTTCTCTCTCTCTGACTTCCTTCTGGACTATTATTGAATTCTCATATTTGAGCAAAAAATACAGTTGTTACTCTATGGTACTGTCATTTTAGATGCAGCTGTGATAAAAAATAAAGAGCTGAAATAGGCAGATCTTCCTTTTACAATTTCACCTTTACAGTAGTGCTGAGTGTCAGCGAATGCAATGAGTAACAAACACTAAATGAGCAGTATGGTAATAACTAAATAACTGCATTGACTTATTTTGTTTAGGAGAATCCATCCTTAACATACAGGATTCTGAAGACTCTCCACCTTCAAGATCACCATCATTTTCTATAGTTTCAGAGTTCTCTGCCAACGACAGTGTTTCAGTCACATCATGCATGTCTCACAGCTACAGTATAGCACCTGTAGCAAAGAGAAAAAAAACCTCCATCGTCCAGAAACAACCATAGGTAAAGTTAGTGATAAGAACCAGCAGATTACAAAAAGAGGTAATTAATGAAAAAATTGCCCAATTTGTTTATGTAACAAAGTCTCCTTTCCGTATCATTGAGAACCCACACTTCATTAACATGGTTCAGTCATTAAGACCAGGATACAGATGCTCCCTGGGTTATGCAAGACCCGACTTACACAAATTCGACCTTACGCAAAAAGTCCCATAAGGCATAAATAAAATTTTCGAGTTGCGGAAAATATTGCGTAGTTTATGGAAATGCAAAGTACTGTAGTGTGGAGGAATACAGCAGCAGCACCTCCTACAAGGGAAGGCTTTGCGCTCTCACAGCCTCGTGTTATTTCAGTGATACTGTATTTCTGTTATTTCACCCTATTATTTCATTCAAATCATGCCTGGAAAGCGACCAAATGATAGCAAGAGTGCAGGACCAACTCGTAAGCGAAAGAAGATTGATTTAGAGCAGAAAATGAAAATAGTGAAAAAGTATGAAGGCAGACAAAGCCTGCCGTCAATTGCTCGTGAACTCGATTTGGCTACCTCAACTGTAAAAAGTATTTTGAATGATAGTGCACGTATAAAAGAGCATGTGAAAGGCTCTGCTCCTTTAAAATCAACCGTCATAATGAAGCAGCATTCTGGAGCTATCTACAAAATGGAAAAGTTATTAACAATGTGGATGGAAGATCAGATTCAAAAACGTGTGTCGCTTAGCTTCATAGGTATTCAAGCGAAGGCTAAGAGTATGTTTGAAGTCATAAAGAGAAAATACAGTGATCCTAATGCAAAGTTTGTGGCTAGTCATGGGTGGTTTAATAGATTTAAACAACGTGCAAATTTTCACAATGTAGAAGAGAGTGGTAAGGCTGCTAGTGCTATACAAAAGCAGCTGAAAAGTATCCCAAAGTGTTACAAAAACTTATAGAAGAATGTGGTTATACAGCCCAGCAAATCTTTAATGTTGATGAAACTGGATTGTTTTGGAAAAAAAAAATGCCAGACAGAGCAAACATTTCAAAAGAGGAAAAGACAATGCCAGGGTTTAAGGCTGTGAAAGATAGGCTAACGCTTTTGCTTGGAGGTAATGCTGCTGGAGATTGCAAATTGAAACCATTGCTTGTTTATCATTCAGAAAATCCCCGTGTGTTTAAAGGCATAAGTAAGGCTACCCTTCCAGTTCATTTCCGTTCAAATCGAAAGGCTTGGATCACAATGACACTTTTCGAAGACTGGTTCATATATTTATCCCCGAAGTGGAAAAATTCTGCAGAGAAAACGACATCCCATTCAAGATTATGCTTATCGTCGATAATGCTCCTGGACATCCCGCACATTTAGACAACTTTCACCCTAATGTAAAAGTTGTGTTTCTGCCTCCTAACACGACTTCGATCCTACAGCCCATGGATCAGGGGGTCCTTGCTAATTTTAAAGCCTATTATTACCTATAAAGAACATTTGCACCGGCAGTAGAAGCAACTGACAGAGAGATTGGCAAGACTTTACGCGATTTTTGGGAATTGTATAACATTTACCAAGCCATCTTAAACATTGCTAAGGCCTGGGCAGGGGTTACCCAAGTTTGTTTGAATGCCGCATGGAAGAAAGCATGCCCACAGTTCGTACACAGCTTTAAAGGGTTCGAAAAAGAGGAAATCTCGGAGGAGGTGGCAGATGACATAGTGAAGCTTGCCGAGCAACTTGAGCTGGAGGCTGATGTTGGGGGTGTGGATGAGCTTATTGAATCCCATGGAGCTGAATTATCCAATGAGGATCTCATGGAATTTGAAGCGGAGGAAGAAGTTGAAGAAGTAGAAGAGCCACGACACTTCAACACCCAGGAGATGGCACTTGCATTTTGTGAGATTGAGTCTGCAATGGCAAGGTTTGAGAAGATAGACCCCAATTCCTCATGATTCTTGAAAGCGAACAAAGGCATTGACGAAACGCTGGCCTGTTACAGACAGATATATGAAGAGAAGAAAAAGGCCACTATCCAGTCATCTCTCAATAAGTTTGTAAGGAAGGTTGAAAGGTCTGCAATGTCCATATCTCCACAGCCTTCCACCTCCAAAGCCCCTTCTAATGACCCCAATGATGTAATGCCTGTCTCCTCCTCTCCTTCCTCATCTACAAATTAAGCCCATTGTCATTCACCACCAAAACACAGCCTTCAGTGTGCCAGGATAACAGTAGGATTAAGGTAAATGCAATATTTTTGTTGTAATTGTTTTTTATGCTTGAACAATATACGTTTCCAACTTGCATAACCCGAATTTTACGTAAGGCTTTTCGGAAGGGAACGATTGCGTAAGTAGGGAAGCGTCTGTACACTCCACCCAACACAGCAGAAGTTGCAAGAAAATTGCTGGATAAAGTGTCTGAAAGAGAAACTGAGCAGTGTGCCAAAAACCTAGACGGTGAAATTGTTAACATGAGTCTTGATGGGTGGAGCAATGTCCACAACGATCCTGTTGTATGTGCTTGTGTGACAACAGAAGAAGGGAATGTCTTCCTTACAGAAACAATTGATCCATCAGGAAATGCTCACACAGCAGAATACTTACAAGAAGTAGCAGTAAAACAAACTGAAAAAAAATTCAAATGTCTACTACACAGCTTGGTCACAGACAATGCTGCAAATGTATCCAAGATAAGAAGAAATTATTTAGAAGAGAGAGTCCCAAGCTAATAGCATATGGCTGCAGCGCTCGTTTGATGCACCTCCTAGCCAAAGACGTCAGTGTTCCAGAAATAAAAGTTGAAATTGCAAAATACTTCCGTAACAACCACTTTGCAGCAGCTGCTCTGAAAAGAGTGGGAGGAACCAGGCTCACTCTCCCACAAGACGTGCGATGGAACTCAGTCGTGGACTGTTCTGAGCACTGTAACAAGAACTGGCCTAATCGGATGACAGTTTGTGAAAAAAATCGTGAAAAAATAGATGGCCCTGTCATAGCCTAAGTTCTCAACATTGGGCTTAAGAGAAAAGTTGAACACGTGCTGAGCACCCTGAAGCCTGTTTCCAGGGCCTTGAACAAAATGCAGGGAAATCGCTGTTTTATTGCGGACGCTGTTGAAATCTGGAAGGAACCGAGCAAGATCTTAAAACAGAGAAATATGCAATGACAGAGTCAAATTACAAGCATTAAAAAAAAACAGATGGGACAAGCACCATCTCCAGCTCATTTTCTTCCAAATATTCTCAATACTGGGTACCAGAGTCAAACCTTAACTGCTGAAGAAGAGGAGTTGGCAACGACATGGACATCCAGCAATCATCCCTCCATAATGCCAATTATAATAAACTTCAGAGCTAAGGGTGAACCATTCAAGAAATATATGTTTGCTGATGATGTTTTAAAGAAAGTCACAGCAGGGAACTGGTAGACGTCACTTAAGCACTTGGATTCAGAGACTGTTGAAGTGATCATCTCACTTTTACCAGCAGTAGCTTCTTCTGCTGGTGTAGAAAGAATATTTTTCTTCCTTTGGACTAACTCATTCCAAATTGAGAAGTCATTTGGGACCTGAAGAAGCAGGAAAGCTTGGTTTTCTTTTCCAGATTATGAACAAACAGGAAAATGAAGGTGAAGACGACTGAGTCAGCTGCCGAAGCCAATATTTTAAGTTTCTCATGTTGATCTGGCTGACACAGTCAAGTTAATTTTTGGGTTGTTTTTTTTTTTTAAATATTTCATTGAACTATTTTACTTAAAAACAAACCAGATTTTAAAAAAAAGTGAAGGTTTAACTAAATTCAAAAATTCATATACTTGTTTTGTTAAAATATTATATCTTTGCGGTTGAAGAAAAAAAATCCAGAATACATAACACTGTTGTTTTAGTGAAATAAAACAATTTAAACGTCTGTCTGGTGATGTTCTCCTCCTAATACAGCATGGCAAGAAAATCCTCCAAATATTAATGATTAACCTGTTGGATTGGAGATAGTTCACCTCCCAATGACTTCATAAACATCAGCCTCATTTACCTTTGGTAAATGAAATAACCAAACAATTATTCATTTTCTGATGTAGCTGTAAAACTCTTCTGAAAAGTTTTCAAAATAAATCACTTTAAAAGTGTGTACCTTCTAAAAATGAAACCTACTTCTCTCTCTGAGTTGTGAAGAATATGTATTAAGGTTATAACAACCAACAAGAATGGACATTTATGTAGAAATCCATGATTAAATCGAGTCTTCCTGACTTTTGATATAAATCAATTTGATTTAAATCAAATCCACCCTGCTTATAATGAAACAAACAAAGGTTTATTTAGGAAAGAACAGAGATTCAACTAAGAACACAAGAAAAAGATGGAAACAAACGATGACTGTACAAAACCAAACCACAAAACGTGCATGTGGGTCTGCACTTAGTTACAGTTACCTTTCCTGCCTAACACAATAGGCTGTTCTCATGCTCCAAAGTTCAGTCTCCTCACAGAGACAGCTGGCTTCCTGGGAACCAGCATCCAAACATTCAAAAAACACCCCACCTCCACAAGATGTTTCCTCAGTGAATTAATCCAGAGGCCCTTCCCGCACTACGTGTTACAGTGACAGTCTATTGTCTTTACTCACACAGGGCGATCCTGTTCCTTTTTTACCTCCAAGTGGTTGATTGTTTGCAGTTGTCTCTGATGGTTTCCATCGATTAGCCTTGCTCCATTCCAAGGCTGACAACTGAGCCTTGCAGTACATCACCAGCTAACTAGGGAGCGATGACAACTCCCTCCTGCTTGAGTGGGCCGTCACCAAGACACATTATCCCCTGGTGAGTAACTTCTTCTCCAAGCCCATAAAGCACACAGTCAATAGAGTTACATTAGTCCCTAAGTATTACTCGTATATACACCTCACAAGGATTATGAGATGTGGTAAGTTACAAGCTTGCCATATACCCCTCACGGATAAAGACCCTGCAAGACATGCGTTTGGTATAGCAAGTTTGTCAGGTCTGAGAAGAGACTTTTTGAAAAGAAGAGGGGACCCTTCGCTACGGGTCACAGAGGTCTCAAATAAAAGCCACTGCTGCACCAGTCATCATAGAATCATAGAATATCAGGGTTGGAAGGGACCTCAGGAGGTCATCTAGTCCAACCCCCTGCTCAAAGCAGGACCAAGCCCCAACTAAATCATCCCAGCCAGGGCTTTGTCAAGCCTGACCTTTAAAAACCTCTAAGGAAGGAGATTCCACCACCTCCCTAGGTAACGCATTCCAGTGCTTCACCACCCTCCTAGTGAAAAAGTTTTTCCTAATATCCAACCTAAACCTCCCCCACTGCAACTTGAGACCATTACTCCTCCTTCTGTCATCCATCCTCTTTGGAACCCCCTTTCAGGTAGTTGAAAGCAGCTATCAAATCCCCCCTCATTCTTCTCTTCCGCAGACTAAACAATCCCAGTTCCCTCAGGCTCTCCTCATAAGTCATGTGTTCCAGTCCCCTAATCATTTTTGTTGCCCTCCGCTGGACTCTTTCCAATTTTTCCACATCCTTCTTGTAGTGTGGGGCACAAAACTGAACACAGTACTCCAGATGAGGCCTCACCAGTGTCGAATAGAGGGGAACGATCACGTCCCTCGATCTGCTGGCAATGCTCCTACCTATACATCCCAAAATGCCACTGGCCTTCTTGGCAACAAGGGCACACTGTTGACTCATATCAATATCCTTGCAAAACGCATGCACAGATGCTGCGTGCGGGGGTACGCTCCTAAGGGCTGTGTCTAGAGACGAGCCACTGGCAGAGGTGAAAAACAGGTTTTCGGTCAGACAAGGAATGTTTCTCTAGCAGGCTGTTTTCATGTACTTTAAGCAGCGTCTGGTTCACAACCTCATCGATCCGAGCCGAATGCTAATGCAGGATCGGGAAACCGTCAGAGAGAGAAAAGTAACAGGAGGAAGCAAGTGGCGGCTATGTTCATTCCCTCTGGAGCCCCTGGCACTGGCCACTGTCGGAAGACAAGCTACAGGGCTAGATGGCTGGGGGAAGGGATAGCACAGTGGTTTGAGCATTGGCCCGCTAAACCCAGGGTTGAGAGTTCAATCCTTGAGGGGGCCATTTGGGATCTGGGGCAAAAATTGGGGATCGGTCCTGCTTTGAGCAGGGGGTTGGACTAGCTGACCTCCTGAGGTCCCTTCCAACCCTGGTATTCTAGGATTCTATGGACCTTTGGTCTGACCCAGTCTGGCTGTTCTTATCTTAAAATGCACCTCGAAGCTTTGCTCTCTAGGACATTTGGGAGACAAAGACGACATCCTGGCATCCTTTGCCTGGGAAGTAAACAGGCAGCGATTTGCTTCATGACAGTGGGGTCTCAACCAGGCCTGGCTGAAAACGCTGGTGAGAACCTTGGGCGAGATAAGCTGCTGTAGACCGGAGGGTAACCTGGTCGCTAAGTGCAGTCTCTAGGAACTGTGCTGTGATACTGTTTTTCATGCAACCGTTTGTTTCCAATATTCTTACTTGCTGTCCCCTGAATCTCTGTCTTTGATGATAAACTTATTCTTGTTTTCACTCTAAATACACCCAGGTGCTGCGGGCTAAGCACAGTGCTGGCCCTCAGCTGAGCCGTACCAGCTGGTGAGTCCTGCGTGCGCAGGAGGGCTGGTCACTCTGTGAGTGCCCAGTGGCTCGGGGCTGGGCCCTCCAGAGGGACGCTCTGAGGACTCGGGGGTGGGCGTGTGCCTACTGCTCCCTGCGGAGGGAGCGGGGCCTGCGGAGGCCTGGCAGGCAGTGCTTGGTGGTTTTGGGGAGCTGATCCCCAGCAGGCCCAGACAAGACTTCCTCACAGCCCTTAGACAGACACGGCTACAAGGGCCAGAGGACCCAGCGCCGCGGCAGCAGCTCCCCTCCCTGCAATGAGCTCTCCCCAGGGGATGCCCCTTCTGAGCTGGAGCAGCCTGTCTCTGGGAACCCAGCCTGGCGGGTGTGGGGAAAGGGGCACTGCTAGTCCCAGGGAGACCCTGTGAGATTCCAGTCCAGATCTCTCAAGAGCCAGACTGATGCCCCAGTGGTTAATGCTCTGCACTGCAATGCAGGAGACTCAGGCTCAAAGCCCCCCAGGGCCGCAGTGAACACCGCGGGGGACAGGGCTGGTGCCCCAGGGGTCCCTGGCCGGCACAGTGCCCTGCAGTGCCACACTGACTCCCAGACCAAGGCACAGGCTGGCCGAGGGGACGTCCCACCCCCCTCCAAGGCAGCCCTGCTGGCCTGATACCGGAGATGGTGGGTGGAGAGTTTCTCCAGCAGTGCGCTGCCCATGCGCTCGCCGGCCACCAGCAGGAGCGTGACGGCGATGTCATGGTAACCCTGGTAGTAGTGCAGCTCGGGGTGAGCCCGCAGGATGTGCAGGATGAGGTCGATGAGCTGCTCCTGCAGGACCTGGCGCTGCTCGGGCCGCATGCCTGCGCAGAGATGGAGGGTCAGAGCCCCAGGGCACCGTGCAGTGCAAAAACCCTGCCCCAGCACCTCCCACCCCGCCAGCTCCTCAGAGCCGGCCCCCACTGGAGTCTCCAGCTCCCCCACCCTGGCTCTGCTTGAGCAGGGGGTGTGGTGGGAAGACTGTCAGACAGGAGGCCCCTGCAGCGGTCCCTTGGGCTGACTGCAGACCCCTCTAAACCCCTCTGGCCGTTGGTCCCAGCCAGGTCCTCCTGACCGCGTGCGCTGTGCCTCGGGCCCAGGTACCCGGGCTCCACGAGCTGCCCTGTCCCAGCTGTCTCAGCGGGTCCCAAGCGGAGATGTGGTCTCTGCTGCAGCTGGGCCTGCTTCCTTTGAGGATTAGCACCAAGGCCATGAGCCAGCAGCCCCCAGAGTGCCAGGAGCACAGCAGACTGGAACCAGCAATTAGGAGCTGGGGGGCCCCGTATCGTCCCTCCCCATCCTGCTGAGCCAGCCAGTCCCTCATCCAAGCCCGGGCTTATGGAGAAGAAGAAGAGAGGCCTGGAGTGGCCAGCGAGCCCCAGTGCGAGGCGCACGTGGGGCGGGAGCGTGATCGCCGCGTTTGGTATTGTGAGTTGGTCAGGTCTGAGAAGAGAACTGTTAGCAAAGAACAGGGACCCTTCGCTCTTCCAGCCTGACTCGCACACGGAGCTTCCTCACCACACCTTTTTCAGCTGAGCGGCCCCCACTGGCCCCATGAAGCCAGGTGAGACTGGTGCCCCACCAACCCCCCCCAAATATCCCACCACCTGGCTGGCCAGATTCACCCTCAGAGACAGCAGAGGAGCGACAGGGAGAGGAGGGAATGAATCTCTAGGCAAGGGATGTGGGCAGGGGGCTGCTACAGCCAGACGCTCGGGTGCGGGGCTGGGTTAGCGGATGTTCTAAGGCAGGACCTTGGAGGGGGAGCACAGGATCCAGCAAGGGGCACAGGTACCTTCCGAGGCAGGTGGCTCCCCTCCGGCACCAGCTCTGCAGGGCAGAGCCAGGAACAGGCAGGACAGAAAGAAAACACAGTTACCAGGGAGACCCCCCGGCAGCATGTTCCCCGCTGCACTGGACCCAGGCTGGGCTCTGCCCGGTGAGGAGGGGCACGTGCCGTGGAGCCTAGCCATGCGTGCGGGTGCACGGGACGAGCCTCAGGAACCTGCGGGCGTGTCGGGAGCCCTGGGCCCTCGCTGACTCTTGCAATGGGGAAGTGGGGAAGCACTTAACCCTTCCCTGGCCACTCTGAGCTGAGAGCAACAGCCCAACACAGGAATGAGGACACGACCTCTGGGAACGCTCCACCCCACCCTTACAAAGCTACCTGGCCCCACCTCACACACCCCTGGGCAGGAGCTGGCCTTGGGTCTCCATCCCAGCAGTGCAGCCTTTGGGGAGAGGGGAAACGAACACCCCTTCTCCCCTCAAATCCTCCTGCCCCCCAGCAACTTCAGCCACCCTTCCCCACAGCTTCCATGGGAGGGAGGTGGAGCCATCAGGCCTCTGCCCCCTGGGACTAACCGATGCCCGATCCCAGCAGACAGAAAAGCTCTCCCCAGCTGCCACCACTTCAAACCAGGAAGGGCCTGCGGGAACCTCGCTGCCCACAGGCACGCCCGGCACCAGGGCACGTCTCACCTTGGGGGAAGCGGCGTGTGGAGCGGTTCACGTCCAGCTGCACTTGGGTGTAGTCCTTGTGGTTCCGGCGGACAGCCCTGCCTGGGGGGAGAGGCCAGTGGGGTCAGGGGCATGCTCAGGGCTAGCAGCAATCCTGGCAGTCCCACATACCTCCTCAAGGAGCTGCCCGGCTGACATGGGGGTCTGCAGCATGGACCCCAACTCAGACCCAAGAGCTGCAAGAACAGGACGATAGCAGAGGCAGCCCCTCCTCCCCACTGTCCTGTATCTCTCCTTGGCTGGAAGGACTGGTTCAGCCTGGCATCGGAGAGGTGAGAGCTTGGGTACCCCGTCTGAGCCTTTGCCCTCTAGGACAGGATCACTGGGTTAGGCACGTCCAGCCAGTCACATGGCCCCTGCTCAATGCCCCCCCAGACAGCTCTGATTGACAGCTCATTGGAGGGCCGGTACCCATACAGCACTGGGCTGGAGAGCAGGGAGCTGGCAGCAGTTCCAGTGTCACAGTGGCAATGACTGCTCTGTGCCCATCACCCTAGCCCCAGGGCATGCCAAGGAGATGAGGAGCAGTCAGCTAGTGGGCAGAGCACACAGCTGGAGCTAACAAGGCAGACATTAACCCCAGCTGTAACAGGAGCCTGGGCAAGTCTCTGGCCCGGTCCCCATGTTCCTCAGGCATTAGTCCATCTCCTGGCTCAGGGTGTGCAGAATGGGGGTCACAGCTCCACTCCCAGGGCGGCGAGAATTAGTCAGCACCCCAGTCAGGCTCAGTGTCTGAAGTCAGCAGCTTCTCGTCCACTATTCCCACTACAATGACGATGAACCACTGTGAGGCAGCAGGGAGGGGGGAGTGTTGACCTGGGAATGTGGCAGGGGAGTTTCACTGGGGATGGGAGACCTGAGAGCCTGTAACCTGAGCCGGGAGGGGGAGGTAACACCTCTGCCCGGGAAACTGGACAAAGGCTGCAGGAGGGAGCCTGCTTGGGGAGGGGAGGGGAGCCTTGGCAGCCACACATATTTAAACACCTTCTGGACACACCAGCCCACAACCTCCCATGTCTATCATGAGGTGCCACCCACGGGGGCTACAAGCCCCAGCATGCAGTGCTCTCCCAGCGTCCAAGCAGGATGAAATGTAAGCACGCTACGAATATGAATTAACCCCATGGAGATCTATACGATCCCCATTACAAAGGGGATGCTGATGAACAGAGGGGCAAAGTGATGCGACAGCAGCAGAGGCAGAGAGAGAACCCAGGAGTCCTGGCTCCTAGGTTCCCTGCTTTAACCACTAGCCTATAGTGTCTCTGCATAGAACCAACCATGCAAGTGAGACCCAAGCACTTCCCGCTCATGTGACAGTCAATCAGAACTCTCCCCCGGTGCCCGGAAGCCCGTTAAGGTGCTGGCCAGCCCAGCAGCGAGGCCCTGGGGCACAGACGCGCCCCTGTATGCCAGGGAGCTGAGCCCCCCTACCTGGCTTGGGAGGCAGGTTGTACACGTTGACGCTGAGCAGCTTCGGCCAGACCTTCCTGCGGATCTCATCTGTGAGCAGCCCCCCCTCGCTCACAGCTGCCCCCTGGAGGGTCTCCACAGCCACAGGGTCACTCATTAGGGCCTGGTGGATTAACAGCAGCTTCTGCTTCCTCTTCGACCCGAGCAGCTCTGCCAACAGGAGAGAGATGGTTACCGTCTATGCCCTGCCCAGCTCCCCACGCTTGGCCGTCGCCACCTGTATCCTTCTCCTGGCTTAGCCTTCACTCGAATCCCTCCCTACATCACCCAGCGTGATCCTCCCAGGGCTTGGGGCACTGGGCACACGCTCAGCTCTGCCACCTACCTAGGCCTGCAGACTCCTCAGGGAGGGGCCTGGGACTCCACCTGCGGGATGCACCCAGGGAGAGGAGAGACAGAAAGCGGCGCAGCCAGTTTCCCCAGATTCAACGAGGATAAAGGCAAACGAACAAGCCTGGCGAATTAGCCGAACTCCCAGCGGCTCAAGGGGAGACAGACCAAGGGCGCAGGAAGGCAGAGCTCCTGAAGAGGCAGCGAGTAGGTACCAGTTTGGTTTCGTCTCCCATCACAAGAGCAAGCAGCCCAGCGTAGCTGTGGGCGCTGCACGCGCAGGGACCAAGTCGCAGAGCAGGGAGGGGAAGCTCCCACCTGGGGCACTGCGCCCAGTTCCAGCCACTCCATGCCCAGAAAGAAAGCGACAAACTGGAAGGAGCTCAGAGAAACGGGTGACTGGAGGCTCCTTACTGGAGAGAGTCTGACACGAGCAAGGCTTGGCTCAACGACAGCTGTGGGGCCATGGGGCAGAGATGGGGATGTGAGGCCAAAAGGCCAGGGGACACTCCAGCTAGCACAGAATGCTGCAGCTTGTCTCCTCAGCGACACTGGCTACCACGAATGCAGCAGGCCCTTCCTCCGCTGGTCTCGCAGAGAACAGAGTCTAGCTCAAGGTACTGCACGGCCTAGCAGTGGGGAGTCTGAATGGAGTCCATCGTGGATAGCGCCCGTCCTCTGGCCCCAGGGGACCTTTCTGCCATCAGGCGGCAGAGATTTCCCAGGGGCCATCCAGACTATGCAACGGCCGCCTCAGGGACAAAGGGTCACCCCAAAGCTCGCCAGCCCTGCTCCCTGTGCCAGCTGAACATGGGCCAGATGGGACCGCCGGGGTCTCAAGTCCAGCCCCTGCTATTGCAGGTGACCCCATTGTGTGATCCTGACAGGACAAGTTCCCACCAGCAGGTCTGCAAGAGAAAAGCTGCCCCACTCCTCTGATCGAGCTGTCCAGGCACGGCCACAACAGCAGAGAACCAGAGAGCCCTTGGCAAAGCCCCTCGCAGGAGGTTGTTATGAAAACAAAGCAGACAGGGGAAGACACAAAATCTTGTGGTGAATCAGAAACTAGCCAAGGCTGAAAACAAGGATGAGGAGGAGTACGTGGGCAAAGGGTGCGTGAGCTCTCTGGGGCAGGGACGACCTTTTCTGCAGAAAAGGACCTGGGGATTACAGTGGACGAAAAGCTGGACATGAGTCAGCAGTGTGCTCTTGTTGCCAAGAAGGCTAACGGCATATTGGGCTGCATTAGTAGGAGCATTGCCAGCAGATCGAGGGACGTGAGTATTCCCCTCTATTCGGCAGCGGTGAGGCGACATCTGGAGTCCTGTGTCCAGTTTTGGTCCCCCCACTACAGAAGGGATGTGGACATATTGCCCTCCGCTGGACTCTCTCCGAGGAAAATTATTGGGGGTTGGAGCACATGGCTTATGAGGAGAGGCTGAGGGCACTGGGCTTGTTTAGTTTGCAGAAGAGAAGAGTGAGGGGGGATTTGATAGCGGAACTACCTGAAGTGGGGTACCCAAGACGATGGAGCTCGGCTGTTCTCAGTAGTGGCGGATGACAGAAAAAGAAGCAATGGTCTCAAGTTGCAGGGGGGGAGGTCTAGGTTGGATATTAGGAAACACTAGTTCACTAGTGGGAAGCACTGGAATGGGTTCCCTAGGGAGGTGATAGAATTTCCATCCTTAGAAGTTTTTAAGGCCCAGCTTGACAAAGCCCTGGCTGGGATGATTTAGTTGGGGATTGGTCCTGCTTTGAGCAGGGGGTCGGACTAGGTGACCTCCTGAGGTCTCTTCCAACCCTGATCTTCTATGATTCTATGACCTGTGCAGCCCCATGCCAATGGGGCTCTGGTCCTGAATGGTGATTCTGGGTTCTGTACTGGGACCAGCATTTAATTATTCATTACACAGGGAAAAAAACGACATTAAAAAGAACATTATTAAGGTTGCCAAATCAAGCACTCAAAAATTACAAAAAGCCTTAATTCGGCCCCCTTTGTGCATCTGCATTACAATGCAGTCCTTAATTATGTGATCAGATACTATTTGTTCCCCAGGATTCCTGCCTCATTCAGTTCACAGGATGGATGATGCTCATTTATTCTCATCCGCCACTGTGCAGCCCCAGGCCTTATTCACCCACAGCATCTGAACCCTGCTCTTCAGCACTATTGTTCATTTCCTCTTGGGCTTTTCTAAGGCCCTCAGCACTATAGCATCCGAGTGCTTCACAAACAATTTATCCTGGGAAACCGGCTATCACCCCATTTTACAGATGGAGCCCTGAGGCACAAAGGGATTCATTTTGGGGTGGCCAATCTGAGACACCTAGGACCTGATTCTTCAGAGTACTTAACATCAACAGCACTTTGTATGTTCAAAGCACAGCTCCCGTTGAGTGCTCAGTGCTTCTGCAAACCAGCCCCCAGGGTCTCAAGTCAGGCACGCAGAAAATGAGGCACACACAGTTAGCACCCACCTGTAAAGAGCCTGGTTTAAGTGACTTGCCCAGCAGCACACAGGAACTCTGTGGCAGAGGGAGGGATAGAATCCAGTTCTCCAAGGCAGCATTCAACCGCCTTAACCATGAGACCAGCCTCTCCGCCTGCATTCCCCTGCCTCCTTCACTACACACCTTCCAACTTCTGCAACAGATGAGGCAGCTGCCTTCAAGACACAGCCCTGACTGCATCCCCAAAGCAGGTCCCTCCTGTTCACTGAATTGGGGGGTAGGGGCACTGAGAGCACAGGGGAGACAGTCCCCCTGTTCCCAGTTGTGGTCTCTCCAGCCTCAGGGCTGGAGCATGCTCAGAGCTGATGGAATCTATGGAGCATGTGTGAACTACAATTTCTCAAAGGCTTGTTACTTGGCCAACTGTGGACGGATTGACACAGGGATGGCAAAAGGCACCACGCTAACGCAAAGTCCAGGCCCACGCCCAATTTCGTGTCCCTGCTCCAAAGCATGGAGGTGCCAGAGCTTCTCAAAGGCACGGTCGCCAGGACTGTAACATGGGCTGACCCATTGTAGCTGAAATTTTCAAAATAAAATAATAATAATTAGCCTGAGGCAGACACCTGGCTTGAAAAGCTTTATCCCAGCCAATTAAAGACTGGGAAAGTTATAAGCAATTGAAAACAGGGTGTTATCATGGGAAATGTCGGGCATCCATAATAACGGCAGATGCTCCAAGCCCTGCCCAGAAGGATGTGGGAAAGGGAGAGGGGAAGTCTGCAGAAGACACAATTATTTTAGTTTGTCGAGAGTGGAGACGGCTGAGGAGCTTCCGAGACTGACCCAAGCAGTGCCGTGGCCAGCGGATTCACTTGTAACCAAAGCGCAGTGATGCCCCTTTGGAGTGACTAGCCTGAGCTCCTCGGGCCGCTCTAACAGAACCAGAGCGGCTCAGGCAAGGGGCCTGGGCAGCACGCAGGACAGGAAACAAAGGTCCGGCTCAACGGGCAGCAGCAATCCAGAGACAGACAAAACGTCAGGGTGAAGAATCGTACAGAGGCTACCCCCCTGCCACTGCATGAATCAATGGGGCAACCTGCGCTGGGATACTGGAGCAGCTCCAGCCATGTTAGGGATGTAGCAGAAAGAGGGGTGGGGGAGGGTGCAGGGGAGTGCCGGGTATTACCGAGGGGCAGGTTGGCTCCCTTCAGTGTCCCAGGGCTGGTGTGAAGCCTGCTGTCTCACCCGCATGCAGCCAGCTTGGCAGGTTTCACAAGCACACTGACTTCCCGGCAGGCTCCAGCAGCATCAGCAGCTCACAGGACGGGCTGGCAAGGGGAGGTGGAGAAGCAGATGTTGGGACATCCACCCACCGCAGCTGTCACCCTCCCCTCCGTGCACCTGGCCCCGCAACTAACCCCACCACGGGACCCAGGAGCAGCCCTTCTGCGCAGCCCTCGCTTGGGCAGCGGCCACAAGCCGGGACGGGGGTGAACACAAGCAGGAAGGCTCCAGCAGGGCAGCTGGATGCCATCCCCTGCTCAGGGATCGCTCCCTAGAGGATGCCTTCCAGACTCTTAGCCCCTCTAGCCTGAGGCACCCCAAGTGACGGGGTTCCCCTGCGTGGGGAGGGGCTCCACAGCCTGAGCCAGCTCACTGCAGGGCAGCGATGGGGCTCCCAGCCCTTCCCACAGGGAAAGGGCTTTCCATCTCAATGCATCTCACCTACCTATATTCCATCCCCTTCCTCCTGACTCCACCCTGCTCCTCCCCGCACTCCCTCCCTCCTTCACCCCTTGTTGGCTGCCTTCGCGGGGATAGACGCATGGGGCGCTTTTAATCTGGCCATCCAGCTCTGGCTCTCCAGGCCCTGAGCATTTCTGTAGCTCTTCTCCGAATTCCCCGCAGCTGGCTTTCTAGGGGCCAGCGCAGAACGCACTATTCCAGGAGCAGAAGACCCAGAAGCCACGTCAGGGACTCTCTCCTCCTTGCTCCAGGCTGGAGACCTCTCCCCACGATGGCATCACCACCGATATCATTGCGAACGTCACCCCACACCTCAGCCCTGACGCCTCCAACTGAGTGCTCCAGGGACAAGGGGAGGGAGCAGACTCGGACACAGACGTGGCAGAAAGGCGCAGCGGGTTTGGAAGCCACTCCCCACCGTTTTCCCCATTACCGGCCTCCCATAAATCACCACTAGAAACCAGAACATTCAGGGCTGGCGCGTCAAGGCTATGACACCAGTCGCACGTCACCAGCACCTGCATGGGTCAGGCCCTGAGCTTCACAGCGCATCAGACACTTCCCAGGGAGCCCCAAGAGGTCGAGTGCTCAGGGACCAGTTTATGCAGCAACATGTTTGCCCAGCTAAGCACAGGTCTGGAGCATCCTCTGGCGCGACGGGATGCAGAGACAGGAAGCAGAAATGCTCTATAAAGAGAAGCCAGCAATTCAGCACACTCCACCGTTCTGTTGGGTGCACCCTGGCTCTCCTTCCCTCCCATCCCGGGTTCTCCCAGCTGTTCCACAAAGCACCTCCCTTAGTTTCTTTTCCAGCAGTGAAATTACAACCCTGGCCCGTATTCCAGGCAGCGCCCCTCTGGCGCCAAGGGGTTAATGCACCCAACTGCAACCCTGAGGGTCGCCGGTTCGGCTCCATGCCGCACTGAAAGGTCACCTCCAGCTCACTCAGCTGCGAAGTGGGTACCCGGTCCATCGGGCTGGGGCAGTCAAAGGCAGCGGACGTGACGCTGGCACAATTGCCTCCGTGTGCCGCTGGCTGTGAAACGGACAGGCCTCAGGCACGTCGGCCCGATGAGCCACGGCCCCCCACCTTTCCTCCTGCAGCTCCTGCCTGAGCCCCAAGGAGACAGGCGGGGTCCTGCCAGCACTGCCTGGCCACAGCCTTTCCACCCCCATCACAGAGCAGCCACGCAGGGAACGAGGCTGCTCCCTCAGGAGACACAGCAACGAGGCCGAAACTCCCAAGCACCCAAACCCTCCTCCTCTCCACGCAGAGAGCGCGGACCCACCCTTGCCCAAGAGCCTGGCTGGAACGTCCCAGGGAGCTGCATCGTGAACTGCCAGCCAGGCTGGGAGCAGGGCACATGCAACCCTGCGACTCCCTTTGCCGCTCTGCACAGTTGCCCTGAAGAGGCCTCAAGGCCAGAAGGGTGAAGCGAAACCGGGGGGCAGCACGTTTCCCAAGCCAAGGGCAGGGGGGTCAGACACAACACGCTAGCTCTGCGGCAGCTTTGGGAAGCCGCAGATAATAGAATGCCAGTTCCTAGAGCTATCATCCACAGATCTCACAGCGCTTCACCGGGTCCAGTTTACACAGATGGGGAAACTGAGGCACGGAGCAAGGAAGTGACTTGTCCAGGGTCACCCAGCAGGCCAGGGGCAGAGTCAGGAACTGAACCAAAGTCTCCTGAGTCCCTGCCGGGTGCCCTACCCACTAGGCCACCTTGCTTCCCATCGGCACAGGGCAGCCAGTCACCAGAGCTGCCTCTCGGCAGACAGCCCAGCACTGGGCTGCGCTCTAAACACAGCACTCAGTCACCAGAGCTAGAAACCCCAGCCTGGGCCTGCCCAAGGGCTGTCCCCAGTCCCCAAGCAAGGCCAGCAGTGGCTCCCAAGGAGGACACAAGAAGCCAGTAGCGGGCACTCACGGGATAGCCTGTCCCAGGGGAAGTGCCTCCCTAGCCCCCACCAATTAGCACTGAATCATGCCATGTCGTGGGGGAAGGGGTCTACAGCTCCCTACAGCCCTGACAGCCCCACTGGAGAGGGACGGGTGGGGCATCCAGCTAGGACCATCCCAGCCCCACCGCCGGAGCTGCACCTGCGACACCCACCCATAGACTTTAAGGTCAGAAGGGACCATTATGATCATCTAGTCTGACCCCCTGCACAACGTAGGCCACAGAATCTCACCCACCCACTCCTGTAACAAACCCCTCACCTATGTCTGAGCTACTGAAGTCCTCAAATCGTGGTTTATAGACTTCAAGGTTCAGAGACTCCTCCAGCAAGTGACCCATGTCCCACGCTGCAGAGGAAGGCCAAAAACCCCTAGGGCCTCTGCCAATCTGCTCTGGGGGAAAATTCTTTCCTGACCCCAAATATGGCGATCAGCTAAACCCCGAGCATGTGGGCAAGACTCACCAGCCAGACACCCAGGAAAGAATTCTCTGTAGTAACTCAGATCCCACCCCATCGAACATCCCATCACAGGCCACTGGGCATATCTACCGCTAGTAGTCGAAGATCAATTAATTGCCAAAATTAGGCTATCTCATCCCACCATCCCCTCCATAAACTTATCAAGCTTTGACTTGAAGCCAGATAGGTCTTTTCCCGCCACTGCTCCCCTTGGAAGGCTGTTCCAGGACTTCACTCCTCTGATGGTTGGAAACTTTCGTCTAATTTCAAATCTAAACTTCCCGATGGTCAGTTTATATCCACTGCAGCATGTCAAAGAGCAGCATTCCCTTCTGCCCTCCCCCCCCAGAGCATGGGGGTCCCCAAGGGTCAGTGCCCCCCAGCAACTCCCCCCCACCCCAGAGCGCCCTGAGGGGTCAGCACCTCCCCTCACCCCAGAGCACAAGGGGCCCTCAGGGGTCTGTGTCCCCCAGCACCTCCCCCCGCCCCAGAACATGGGGCCCCCCCAGGGGTCAGCGCCCCCCAGCACCTCCCCCCGCCCCAGAACACGGGGGCCCCCCAGGGGTCAGCGCCCCCCAGCACCTCCCCCCGCCCCAGAGCACGGGGGCCCCCCAGGGGTCAGCGCCCCCCAGCACCTCCCCCCGCCCCAGAGCACGGGGACCCCCCAGGGGTCAGCGCCCCCCAGCACCTCCCCCCGCCCCAGAGCACGGGGACCCCCCAGGGGTCAGCGCCCCCCAGCACCTCCCCCCGCCCCAGAGCACGGGGGCCCCCCAGGGGTCAGCGCCCCCCAGCACCTCCCCCCGCCCCAGAGCACGGGGGCCCCCCAGGGGTCAGCGCCCCCCAGCACCTCCCCCCGCTTAGAACACGGGCCCGCCCCCAGCACCTCCCCCCGCCCCAGAGCACGGGGGCCCCCCAGGGGTCAGCGCCCCCCAGCACCTCCCCCCGCCCCAGAACACGGGGGCCCCCCAGGGGTCAGCGCCCCCCAGCACCTCCCCTCGCCCCAGAGCACGGGGGCCCCCCAGGGGTCAGCGCCCCCCAGCACCTCCCCCCGCCCCAGAGCACGGGGGCCCCCCAGGGGTCAGCACCTCCCCCCGCCCCAGAGCACGGGGGCCCCCCAGGGGCCAGCGCCCCCCAGCACCTCCCCCCGCCCCAGAGCACGGGGCCCCCCAGGGGTCAGCGCCCCCCAGCACCTCCCCCCGCCCCAGAGCACGGGGGCCCCCAGGGGTCAGCGCCCCCCAGCACCTCCCCCCGCCCCAGAGCACGGGGGCCCCCAGGGGTCAGCGCCCCCCAGCACCTCCCCCCGCCCCAGAGCACGGGGGCCCCCCAGGGGTCAGCGCCCCCCAGCACCTCCCCCCGCCCAGAACACGGGCCCGCCCCCAGCACCTCCCCCCGCCCCAGAGCACGGGGGCCCCCCCGCTCACCTCCCCGCCGCCGGCCCGGGGGGGGCCGCTCGGCCGAGCCGCCCCCGCGCTGCCTCGGGCCGCCGCCACTCATCGCCGCGGAGCCAACTCACAGCACCCCCCCCAGCCGGGCGACAGAGCCCGCCCCCCCGCCGCTTCCACCTCCCCATTGGCGCTGCCTCCGCTGCTCATTGGACAGAATCGCCGTCGCTCAAGTTCCGGGCGCAGGAGTGGGAGGGGGGAGGAGGCGGGGCGCAAGGCGCGCTGGGAAATGTAGTTCACGGGGAGCTGAGGGCCTTGGGCTGTGTCAAAGAAGGGTGGGGGGCATGGGCATGGGGGGGTCTGCATGGGTGAGGGTGGGGATGCAAGGGTGAGGGTGCAGGGAGGAGGGTGTGTGGGGTGGGCGGGATGCAGGGGTGGGAGGTGCATGTGTAAGGTGGTCTGGAGGGGTGGGGTGTCTGGGGATGAGGGTAGGGGGTGCATGGGTCAGGGGGTCTGCGAGGCTAAGGGTGGGGCCTGCGTGGGTGATGGTGCAGATGATGGGGTCTGTGGGGGTGAGGGGCATGGGGTGAGGGGTCGTGTGTGGGGATGAGGGGAGGGGATGCATGGGTGGGGGGTACGTAGGTGAGGTGGTCTGGAGGCATGAGGGGTTCTGCAGGGGTGAAGGTGTGTGGAGTGGTGAAAAGGCCTGGGGTGAAGAGGGTGCACAGATGGGGTGGGGGCATGGGTGAGTGAGCAGAAGAAGGGGGCAGGTTCATGGGTGAGGGGGTCTGTTTGGGGTGCTCCCTATGGTTGACGTTTGGGTTTAATGATTTAGGGCCCCTATAATTATAGAAATCCATAACATGCAGTTCTTCAACCTCCTGCTTCAGGGTTTAAACCAGTCTCTGGGTAGCAGAGACCAGGATGAGAGTTATGTAGGGGGCAGATCAGTCCACATCTGCTCCTGCAGGCTTCTTACACCTTCTGCCGCAGTGTTGGGCGCTGGACCCTGCCCTGTCAGAGACAGCAAACTGGGCCAGCTGGACCTCAGGTGTGCTCTAATCTGGCCATTGCTACGTTCCTCTGTGGCGTCTGCACATCTGAACAATTCTGGCCCAGTGCCTGAAGTACTGCCCACTCTCATCCTGTTAGCACAAGGCTCAAACGATTCAGTGTGTTTTCCAGCAGCCCCAGCTCCCGGAGTCATGTGATTACATGAGACTCCCAGCTTTCATTTTTAAAAAAGAACAGTTTCTAGCCCTGCTCGTTGTGTAGAAAAACTTGGAACCATGACCCCTAAGGGCTCATGCCCGGCAGGCAGAGAAAAAAAGTTTATATTTAAGATCTCATGGTTTTTAAGCTAATCCCCTGATTTGGGAGGCAGGATTCTGTAATGTCTGGCATTGGCCATACTGAGCCTCTCTGGGCCACAAATGCATCTGCAGGTTTTGTGCCCTTGCCCTGCTGGGGGTCAGGTTTGTTATTTATATGGTACCACATGTGTGTCACCCCACCAGCGCCCTAGCACCGCATACCTGGCAGCAGGGGGACTATACCCAGCCAATCACGATCCTCAGCTTTGGTCTAGAGGCTTCCTGCAAACAAGCTGAGACAACATTATAATACATTTACAAAGTCACTTGCAGGCAGCCAGCCCCTATCCAACTCCACCCCATTGTTGTTATAGTCTAGCAGTGCCTCCACACAGCCTGGATCAGGGCCCCAGCATACAGACAGATGGAGGCACTGGAGAGCTGCCCGTTTTGATACAGGTTTCAGAGTAACAGCCGTGTTAGTCTGTATTCGCAAAAAGAAAAGGAGTACTTGTGGCACCTTAGAGACTAACCAATTTATTTGAGCATGAGCTTTCGTGAGCTACAGCTCACTTCATCGGATGCATACCGTGGAAACTGCAGCAGACTTTATATATACACAGAGAATATGAAACAATACCTCCTCCCACCCCACTGTCCTGCTGGTAATAGCTTATCTAAAGTAATCGTCAGGTTAGGCCATTTCCAGCACAAATCCAGGTTTTCTCACCCTCCACCCCCCCCCACAAATTCACTCTCCTGCTGGTGATAGCCCATCCAAAGTGACAACTCTTTACACAATGTGCATGATAATGAAGTTAGGCCATTTCCTGCACAAATCCAGGTTCTCTCAAGGAATGTTATTTCCATTTGACAGATGGGAAACAGAGGGCTTTAAGATTAAGCCAGTGGCCCAAGGAGTCTTGGGTAGAGCAGGAATTTGAACCAAGGTCTCTATAAGCCCTAGTCTAATGGCTTAGCCACCAGGCCATCCACTCCATCCTCTCTTACTTAGTCTCATCCTCATTTGCTGAATCCTGGCTGCACTCCAGCCCGGACGATCTTCAGGGCAGGGATTTTATCTCTGTTCCAGGGAAGAGCCGTTTCAGTCCTCGGATGTGTGAACAAGGGACTCACAAGATGGAGCAGAGAGGTTATGTCACCTTCGTATGTGGCCCTGGTGTGAGCGCTGCCGGGATCCTGGGCCCAGTTCTGGTGCCCACAGTTCAAGAAGGATGGTGATAAATTGAAGAGGGTCCCACAAAGAGCCACAGGAATGATTACAGGATTAGAAAACCTGCCTTAGAGTGAGAGACTCCAGGAGCTCCATCTCTTTAGCTGAACAAAGAGCAAGGGAAAGGGTGACTTGATCACAGTCTACGAGTATCTACCCAAGGAACAAACATTTAATAACGAGCTCTTCCATCTAGCAGAGGAAGGTCTAACACGATCCAACGACTAGAAGTTGAAGCTAGAGAAATTCAAACTGAAAATAAAGTGTAAATTTTTAACCAAGAGGGTAATTAACCGCTGAAGCACCTTACATCGGATCATGGTGGATCCTCCATCGCTGTCCATTTTTAAATTGAGATTGGATGTTTTTCTAACAGCTCTGCTCTAGGAATTATTGTGGGCAGGTCTCTGGCCTGTGTTCTACAAGAGGTGAGACTGGACGATCACAGTGGTCCATTCTGGCCTTGGAATCTATGACCCTGCCCATCTTTGGGCATCGCACAGAGAGTAAATGAGAGGGGAATTTGCTCTCTGCAGCCCATTCAAGCCTTGTCCTTTCCCAAAGCCACTAACCAGGGCCAATTAGTGACACCTGCCATGGTGGCTTTAGTTGTGTGACCTCCTGTCCCGGCAGAAGCTGGACTAAGACATTTATCTCCCAAAAGCTATCAGATGATCATGACTTTAGGTCCCTGGCTCCAATAGAAGTGGAGGTGAAAAACTATATCCCATTATCACTCTCCTGAGTCATCCAACCCCCCACATCTAAGAACTTAAACCATCAACATGATGATGGCAAATCCCAGGGGACACGGCCTCCTGGGAAACAGAAGACCTCCTGGATAGATTTCTAGCAAGGTGCTGAAGGTAGTCTGGTTCCATTTTCAGTTTATAGCCGTCATTGGCAATCTTGTTGCTCCCCAAAGCTTTTGATGCCCATGTGGTTGCCACCATGTAGCAGCATTCCTTGGTAGCCATGCTTTGGAACTCGTTGGTCTTCCATTCTAACAATACCAAGAAACCCATCAAATCCAAACCAGCGCTGATCACAGCAGGAGCTGGGTTTGGCTTGGAATATCCTCATTTCTGATCTTGTCCTGCCACTTGATATGGAGCAGCTGATGAAGACAAGACTCAAAAACATCAATCCAGGAGTGTTCTTCAGCCTCGCTTGGCACCCAGGCCTCACTTCCGTACAAAAGAGTTGGTATAATCATGGTTCTGTAGAGCCACATCTCCGTGGCAGGCTTGATGTGACAACATCCCCACGGAGGCCACGGACGGTCCCGACACACAGCATCAGCTGCAACTATGCGCACATCCTCATCTTTCGGCATCCTCCAGGTTTGTCTGTGACTCTGCCCAAGGATTTGACAGTGGCCACCTGCTCAGTGTCCCAGCGGACAGGTGAATACTGATCTGGTTGTAATCTGGAGCTGGAGGCTGCTGGATGGGATGGCCAGGGACATAGTTTTATCTGGATTATAGCCAAATCCATGCACATGGCCTCTTGCCTGACCAGATCGCCCGTCAGCTGCTGCGGCTCCCCAAACTGAGCCAACAAGACAACGTCACCGCCGTATTTGAGATATGGAAGCAGAACAGCTCAAAGCCACTGACAACTGCCTCCTCAAGTGCATCCATCAACCAGCCCATGCCAGGGTTGAACGGTGAAGGTGTCAGGACACGGCCTCGACAAGCTCTGGGGGAGACAGGAAACCAGGCTGTGCACCTGCCATGGACTGGAACGCAGCTTTCTGTTCCATTACAGAGCTCTTCCGTCAGCGGCATGACCTTGCAAGAGCTTAGGGAAGGAGACTGAAATGCAGCCTCTGTGTTGCCGTTGGGAGCCTGTAGTGCACTGAGTGATCCCTGGACGCCACACGCTCCCAGGAGTAAATAAAGGTTCCAGGTAAATAATGTATTAGGGAGAGAAGTTAACACAGCTAGGCTGAGGCCATCACCACCAGGCCGGCCCCCACATGCAGGGGTGGGTATAAAGATGCCTTGGAATGCTGACTATGTAGGGAAACATTGTCGTCCTTTTACAACACTCGGCTCAAAACCAGAGAGCAGCGGTTTGTGCACCATGGACATTAACAAAACCAGCGTCAATGCACTCAACGGGAGAAGGAGGCTTTGGCCTGAGACCATGGGCATAAAAAGTTTCATGTCTTTATTTCTGGGAGGCTGAGTTATCTGAGACTGACCCTACACCAGTTATTGCCATCGCCAAAAGGGACCAGCCCCACCTGCTGCCCCCAGGAACACAGAGATACCATTCGTAACTTGGATACAGCCCTGGGGGAGACGCTGTAGAGCCTTTGATAAAAGTGCTGTGGAGTGGAGCAAAATCCCAAGCTCGATTTTGTGCATGGCAATCGAATGGAAACCCTGTCCGGGGTCAGATGAAATAGGGACTGTGCTTGCCAGAGCTACTGCTCAGGATGAGACCCTACAAACCGTGATCCAGGCTATTCACACAGGGTGGCCAGCACAGCATATTCCTAAACTCCATCATCACTCACTCTCAGTACTAGATGGGATTTGTTTAAAGGCACCAGGACGGGGAGTCCTAAGGTGCTGCAGAAAAACCTCACATTTTCCATGGTTCCAGCCCAGGCCACCCAAAGAGTTCAGTCTCCTCCCAGCCCAGTAGAGACCAAGGTCACAGTCCAAACCAAGCACGAAATAAAGGAGTCTTTGCAGGGCTTCACTCTCAACCCCTCTGGCCTTAGCTCACCCCACCTACCAGAGAACCCTCTGGTGCGGCGAGGAGAAGGCCATTGGTAGCACCCAGCGACGAACAAATGGGCCCCTGTGAGGGCCTACCTTCCCACCAGGGAGGCCTAAGCAGGCAGCAGCCCGGCTCAGCTGTAGCCACCCTTCTAGCCTGCCTGTGAACTGCGACTCCGCAGTGCTTCCCAGCCAGCTCCCTGCGGAGCTGGGGGTCCCTTTTAGCCCCTCCCTTCCAGCCCGGCACCCACTGCAAGCGCCATGGGCGGAGCTGACTGGGCTCCCGGCAGCAGCCATGGCCAGGTAGGGTTTGCAAACCTTCCCAAAGGTCCATGAAGGTCATTCAGGGATGGACAAATCGAAGAGACGTTTTCCACTGGCCTCTCCTGAACAGCAATGGTGAGGGTGGGTTAGGGTTTGTTGCATATGCCGGAAATAGAGACCCAGCCAAGTGCAAGAGCCCAGGTTGGTGGCCCAGGGAAAACTTGGAACAATGTGGACATGGATTTGTTCACGTTCTCTAGGGGGAAAAGACCCATGTATCCATTTTAGACTATTGGTCTCACTTCCCTGAGCTAGCCTGGCTAGGAGATACTACAGCTAACCAGGTGATTGTGCATACACCAGCTATGTTTGCAAGACATGGCATCCCTGCTACGGTGATGCTGGACAAAGGGCCATGGATTAGGGCCAGGAGTTTGCAGTGATGTCTGGGTTCAGACATGTAACCGCCAGACCCCATTAGCCCCAACCCAATACGTTGATGGAAAATGCCCAGTGGGACATAGGGACCTAAATGCCTTTGAGGCTCTGTGCCTTTAAGGGTTGAGCTTCCCAGACAGAGAGTCCGGGTGGGGTCTGTGGAGCTCTGTGGTTATGCACAGCCAGCTGGAGTCAGACATGGAATAAAGAGACCATTTGCAAGCTCCTTAAGCAGGACGTGTGAACACCACAAAGGAAGTGAATAAGATCAGAGGCTGAATCCTGGGCTGGTTACCTCACAGAAACCCTGTTGTCATGGGGACTGGAGTTCCCAGAACAAAGTCCTTCCCCCCAAGTGCCCCTCCCTGTTCTGGGGCAGAAGACCCAGTGACGATTCTTCCTTTACAGGGTGAATCTAGCCTGTAGGAAAGCTTGCCCATTTGGGGCAGAGGGAAGCAGCATCTCTTCACTTGCTGGGTCTGAGCTTCTCCCAATAACTTCCCACTCCTCTCCTCCTCCTCGTAGGCATGTCAGCTAGGACCTGTAGTCCAATCAGCTGCTCAGTGTTTCCCCACCTGACTTCACGCCCCCCTGCAGCCCCGACAGTGATCATGGCATCCCAGCTTCCTGGCATGCACTGCCACCCCCATCTCCCTGTTTGCCCCCTCCTGAGCTCTGAGCAAGTGCTTGCCTAGTAGAGACTGGGATGTACCAGAAGCTGTTAAGCTGTAAGCAATTTGCACTGTATGTTTGTACAGCCCCTAGCACAATGGGGACCAACGGGATAGAGGCCTTTAGGCACTACTGCAATAGACGTGTTAAAGAAGAGGAAGATAGCCAGGTAGGTAGGTAGGTAGCAGCTGGGCTGTGGTGACCAGCCCTGTATACATAATAACTGTTCCCAGGAAATAAGGTAACATGCTTCCAAAGTACACGTTGCCCCTGTCCCAGCAGATCGGCTCACAAAGAAGAAAACCTGCCACCGCTGGAGAGTGGCTCATGCAGTTACTTCCTGAGCACCAGGAGTACAGGCCTGTGCTTTGGTGGGCACGCTCTCAGGGTTAAGCCCTGCGGATGAATCAGGCAGTCAAGGTGATCACAGCTTAGGTGTTGAATTAAACGTTTCCGGAGGGCTGTGTCCATTTCTCCTGGTTGAGAGTCAGAGGCCCTGAGATCCCAGATGTGCCAGACCCTTTTTCATTTCTAATTTCCATTGTTTGTGAAACTCCCCTAGCAGCTGCAAAATTGTGCTGGACCCCCGCTAACGATTCTCACTGGTCTTACGTCACCCCCAATATTTCTTCATCTTTCCCAGGCTCTTTGCCAAGCTAGAAATCAGCACAGCTGGGTCGTTCTTCTCCTTGCTTCTGCCTCCCCGAGCCTGATCCCGGAGGGCTGGCTGCAGGGTGGGAAATGCTTTCCAGTGACACCTTATTCACATGGTCATGGCAGACCCATTCTTGTGTGAAGCGAGATCCAGCTTCGCTTGGAAACCTTTGCCCAGCCCAGCTTAATCTGCAGTTACCAGCCATCCGCCACTTGAGGCCACTGCAGGGCTCTGGTTACTGGAGGAGAAATGTGAAGGTCAGAACAGTCTGAGGGTGTTCATCAGACTCTACACACACAGACTCACTTGCATGCAGCTCCCTGGGGGGGCGAGGGGGGGCATGCAGGTAGGCGGCGTGGCGCGTGAGGGAGATATTGTGGTCTGGGTTCCGGGGGAAACTCTGGCTTTTGCAGAAATGCACCAAAGCAACATTTACATCCGAGCAGAGCTGACATGGAGGATCAGTGTCTGAAAGAGAGAGCAAACTGCACAGGGTCGAGCTGCTCCCAATGTGGGATTTGAACCTGTGCGCCTGGTATTTCTAGGCAAGCCCGGCCTGATACTTTAACAGGGAGGTGCAATAACCCAGCTGGAGCCTGAAAGCTGCCCTTTGCCGCCACCCTCATCTCTAAGGGCAGCCCAGGGAGACGGCCAGCCCAGCGAGTGCCAGTCCATCGGAGGAGCAGCCCGTCAGTGCTGGCAACATGTCTCCTTGTGTGTCCAGTGCTCTCAGGCCGTGTGTTAAATAGCAAACAGCGTGAACGGGCCTTCCGGCCACGGACGCTCTGGGCTGCCCCATGCTGCCATCTCCTTCCAGCACAGCTCTCACGCCTCCTTTCAGAGAAAAGGGCGCCCTGGGACACCTGTGCTCCACCGAACGTAGCAATCTGCCTGAAAGTCACCTTGGTTTTATGGTTGCTCAGAGCCTCAGATAGCTTGTGGCAGGGGAGCTTTGTAACTGGGCAAATATCAATTACGGGCAATGATAAGGACCTATGATTTATTATCAAGTTGGAGAATGGGTCTGAAATCAACAAGATGAAATTCAGCAAAGACAAGTGCAAAGTACTGCACTCAGGAAGGAAAAATCAAATGCACAACTACAAAACGGGGACTGACTAGCGAGGTGGCTGCGCTGCAGAAAAGGATCTGGGGGTTTTAGTGGATCCCAAATTGAATACGAGTCAGCGATGTGATGCCATTACAAAAAAAGCGAATACCAGCGGGGTTGTATTAACAGGGTATCGTAGGTAAGAGACAAGAGGTCATTGTGTCGCTCTGCTTGGCACTGGGGAGGCCTCAGCTGAAGTACTGCGTCCAGTTCTGGGCACCGCACTGTAGGAAAGTTGTGGACAAATGGGAGAGAGTCCTCAGGAGGAAGGACAGGACAGGTCGTGCTGGTGGGGGACGAGCACTATATGTGAAAGACAGCATAGAATAAAATGAAGTAAAAATCTTAAATGAAATAACTGTACCATAGAATCTCTATGGATAGTAATTCCATGCTCAGCTAATCAGAATATAGCAGTAGGGATATATTACTGACCACCTGACCAGGATGGTGCTAGTGACTGTGAAATGCTCAGGGAGATTAGAGAGGCTATGAAAATTAAAAACTCCATAACAATGGGAGATTTCAACTATCCCCATACTGACTGGGTATGTGTCACCTCAGGACGGGATGCAGAGATAAAGTTTCTTGACACCTTAAATGACTGCTTCTTGGAGCAGCTGGTCCTGGAACCCACAAGAGAAGAGGCCATTCTTGATTTAGTCCTCAGTGGAGCACAGGATCAGGTCCAAGAAATGACGATAGCTGGACCGCTTGGTAATAGTGACCATAATATAATTAAATGTAGCATCGCTGTGGTGGGGAAAACACCACAGCAGCTCAACACGGTAGCATTTAATTTCAGAAGAGGGAACTACACAAAAATGAGGAGGTTAGTGAAACAGACATTAAAAGGTGATGGGGCCCAAAGTGAAATCCCTGCAAGCTGCATGGACACTTTTTTAACACACCATAATAGAGGCTCAACTTAAATGTATCCCCCAAATGAAAAAACACAGTAAGAGAACCAAAAGAGAGCCACCATGGCCAAACAACAAAGGAAAAGAAACAGTGAGAGGCAAAAAGGCATCCTTTAAAAAGTTGGAAGTCAAATCCGAGTGAGGAAAATAGAGAGGAGCATAAACTCTGGCAAGTCAAGTATAAAAACAGAATGAGGCCGGCCAAAAAAGAATGTGAAGAGCAACTAGCAAAAGACAAAAAACTGACAGCAGGTTTTTTTTAAAGACATCAGAAGCAGGAAGCTGCCAAATAGCCAGTGGGGCCACTGGACGATCGAGGTGCCAAAGGAGCACTCAAGGACGATAAGGCCGTTGCAGAGAAACTAAATGAATTCTTTGCATTGGTCTTCTCTGGCTCACTGCCCGCCCCCCACAAAATGGACCCAGCTGAGGGGTCCTGTTCTCTGCACCTACAAGCTCTGTGTTAGACCATGTTCCTGTCGTCTAATAAACCTTTTGTTTTCCTGGCTGGCTGAGAGTCACGTCTGACTGCGGAGTTGCGGGGCAGGACCCTCTGGCTTCCCCAGGAGCCTGCCTGGGCAGACTCGCTGGGGGAAGTGCACAGAGGGGGCAGAGGATGCTGAATGCTCCGAGGTCAGACCCAGGAAGGTGGAAGCCGGGTGAGCTGTGTGTCCTGCAGACAGGCTGCTCCCAGAGAGGAGACTTCCCCAGAGTCCTGCCTGGCTTCATGGGGAACAGTTCCAGAGCATCGCCCGGGGACCCTGTGACAGGGTCAATAAGCATGTAGACAAGGGTGATCCAGTGGATATAGTGTATTTGGACGTTCAGACAGCCTTTGACAAGGTCTCTGACTACATACTCTTAAGCAAAGTAAGCTGTCATGGCATAAGAGGGGAAGTCCTCTAATGCAGTGGTTCTCAACCAGGGGTTCGGGGCCCCTTGGGGGGGCCCTGAGCAGGTTCCAGGGGCTCCGCCAAGCCAATGTTAGACTTCTTGTGGCCCAGGGCAGAAAGCCCAAGTCCCACTGCATGGGGCTGAAAGCTGGGGTCCTGAGCACCGCCATCTGTGGCTGAAGCAAAAGCCTGAACAACTTAGCTTCGCGGTGTCCTCTGTGGGGTGGGGCCCTGGGCAATTGCCCTGTTTGCTACCCCTTAACGCAGGCCCTGGCTTTTATATGCAGGAAACCAGTTGTTGTGGCATAGGGGGGTTGTGGAGTTTTGAAAGCATGTTTTGGGGGCCTCAGAAAGAAAAAGCTTGAGAACCCCTGCTCTACTGGACTGGTTAAAAGCTAGGAAACAAAGGGTAGGAATAAATGGTCAGTTTTCAGAATGGAGAGAGGTAAATAGTGGTGTCCCCCAGGGGCTGTACTGGGACCAGTCCTATTCAACATATTCATAAATGATCTGGAAAAAGGGGTAAACAGTGAGGTGGCAAAATTTGCAGATGATACAAAACTACTCAAGATAGTTAAGTCCAAAGTAGACTGCGAAGAGCTACAGAAGGATCTCTCAAAACTGGGTGACTGGGCAACAAAATGGCAGATGAAATTCAATGTTGATAAATGCAAAGTAATGCACATTGGAAAACATCATCCCAACTATACGTATACAATGATGGGGTCTAAATTGGCTGTTATCACTCAAGAAAGATCTTGGCATCACTGTGGATAGTTCTCTGAAATCATCCACTCAATGGGCAGCAGCAGTCAAAAAAGTGAACAGAATGTTGGGAACCGTTAGGAAAGGGACAGGACAGAAAATATCCTATTGCCTTGATATAAATCCATGGTACGCCCACACCTTGAATATTGTGCGAAGATGTGGTCGCCCCCATCTCAAAAAAGATATACTGGAACTGGAAAAGGTTCAGAAAAGGTCAACAAAAATTTTAGTCTCTAAGGTGCCACAAGTCCTCCTTTTCTTTTTTTAAAAATGATGAGGGGTCTGGAACAGCTTCTGTATGAGGAGAGATTAATAAGCCTGGGACTTGTTCAGCTTGGAAAAGAGACGAATAAGGGGGGATAAGATAGAGGTCTATAAAATCATGACTGGTGTGGAGAAAGTAAATAAGGAAGTGTTATTTGCCCCTTCACATAACACACAAACCAGGGGTCACCCAGTGAAATTAATATGTAGCGGGTTGAAAATAAAGATAAGGAACAGCGGCAAAGAGTCCCGTGGCACCTTATAGACTAACAGACGTATTGGACCGTAAGCTTTTGTGGGTGAAAACCCACTTCGTCGGATGCATGTAGTGGAAATTTCCAGAGCCAGGTATAATTATGCAAGCAAGAATCAGGCTAGGGATAATGAGGTTAGTTCAATCAGGGAGGATGAGGCCCTTCCTCCATGATTGAACTAACCTCGTTATCCCTAGCCTGATTCTTGCTTGCATTGAACTAACCTCGTTATCCCTAGCCTGATTATTGCTTGCATATTTATACCTGCCTCTGGAAATTTCCACTACACGCATCCAACGAAGTGGGTATTCACCCACGAAAGCTTACGCTCCAATACATCTGTTAGTCTATAAGGTGTCACGGGACTCTTTGCCACTTTTACAGATCCAGACTAACACGGCTACCCCTCTAATACTGGAAAGATAAGGAAGTATTTCTTCACACAGTACACAGTCAACCTGTGGAACTGTCTGTTAGGGGATGTTGTGAAGGCCAAGACTATAACAGGGTTCAAAAAATAACTAGATAAGTTCATGGAGGACAGGTCCATCAGTGGTTATTGGCCAAGATGGTCAAGGACACAAGCCCATGCTCTGGGTGTCTCTAAATCTTTGACTGTCGGAAGCTGGGACTTGACAACAGGGGATGGCTCACTTGATAAATTGTCCTGTTCTCTTCACTCCCTCAAAGGCATCTGGCCCCGGCCACTGTCAGAAGACAGGATACCAGGCTAGGTGGACAATTGGTCTGACCCAGTTTGGCCATTCTTATGTTCTTAATTTTTAGTTCCGTGATCAGTTCCTCCTTATCTTTAGTACAAGCTCTCATGTAGAATTCCCCCATGTTGGTTACAACACTTTTTAAGTTAGAAAATTATCACCTGTAACACTTAGAAATTCCAAGGATGTTTTCGTACTGGCAGCGTGAGACCTCCAGCATGTGTCACTCAAATTGAAGTTCCCCATGAGCACACAGATCAGCTGGTAAGGAAGTGGTCATCCTGTTCCCTAATGTGATTGGGTGGTCTGTAGGAGACACCAATTAGTACCCCCTCTTGTGCTTTATCTGTTAGGACACTGATCCATATGCATTCAAGATCATTTTCTTTCAAGTTATCAGTGACTCAGAAACAGGTAATCCTATTTTTGACATTGAGTGCCACTCCCCCTCCCCTTTGGCCCACTCAGTCCTTCCTAAATAGGTCATAACCATCAACTTTAACACTCCAGTCATGGGACTCAGCCCAGCAGGTGTCAGCAATACCGACTTGGTCACATTTACACTCATCAATGAGCAATTCCAATTTCTCTTGCTCATTACCTGGGCTCCTAGCATTGGTGTAGAGCCAATTCAAGAATTTCCTCTCCTCGTGTCCTTTGGCTCCTTGGTTCATTCTGTTCTCCACATCGTGATTTTGTGTTGAGTGCTCCTATCTTCCCTATTTTTACCATCCCCTTTTGCTGTTAGTTTAACCCCTTCCTGATCACTCCAGCCAGCCTGTTCCTGAGGCGATTGGTCCCCATTCTGCTGAGGTGAAGGCCATCCACCTATAATGTCCCCTCTCCCCATAGAAGGTGGATCAATGCATCACAAAACCAAAGCCCTCCACCCTACAGCACTTATCTGGCCAGTGATTCACGGCCAGAATCTTCTGCCTTCAGTCTTCCTTTGCTCGAGGGATAGGAAGGGTCTCAGAGAAGACGGCTTGGACATTCTTCTTCTTCTGCATGCCTCTGCGTGTCTTAAGGTCATCTACTCTCTGCGAGATATCCTGTGACGCAGTGTTCCTCATGCTGATTTGACGACCACCCATGGAGCCTTGCCTGTCAACTTCAGAAGCTTATCTAATCTTAGTGACATCTTGTATCCTGGCCCCGGGAAACCAGCACACCATCCTATTGTCCACCTGTCCCTTGCAGAATGTTCTTTCGGTTTTTTTGAGCATTGAATCTCCAACAAGGATCGTCTGCCTTCCTTGGACGGTTGCAGAACTTTTTGTGGATAAACTCTGTTTTCGTATAGGTTGGGAAGAGCTGCCATCTGCAGTTGTCCCGTACACCTCTCCGTTTCCTTGGACCTGCTGGATTCTGAGAAGTATATTCCATAGTTCCCATACTGAGGACCTGGTATTGATTGGAAACGTCTAGTGTGAAATTCCTCCTGCTTCTCTTTTCTCTGGGGGCCACAGTCTATCTAGCCTTGTCTGTCTCCACCTGTGTTGAATGCTGCCGTGACCTCCTGCCTCTGGTGGTTACGAACTGCCAGGCCTCCTCTCTGATTCTCTCTCTTATCAATTTCTTTGTGGCCAGCTCCATTCTTCCTCGAACCTGGGGTACTGGTGTTTCCCGAACCTGCGGGTCTAGGAACTCCTCAGCTTCTCTGGTTCTTAGTACAGTATAAGCTTGCCTCTTCAGTCCAAGAATCTTTTCTTCCAGCACAGCTACCAACATGCACTTCATGCACAGAAAATCCCTTCTGGTCTGAGGTAGGAAAGAGAACATGGCATATGTGTTGCAGGTCACCACCGCTGTTCCATTGCTGGCCATCTTGATATCACACTGAGCCCCTCACACTTTCTCCAAAGCTCCCCTGTTTGCAGCTCTCAAGTTCACCTAGCAAGTACTCTATACCAACTCTCCCTTGCTTAGTTCAGCTCAGCTCCGCCCCTCACCCCCATGAAGTGATTAACTACGGTGCTGATCAAAGCTCCCGGGCTCGCTCAGGGGCCTAGGGCCCAGTCACGCAGCCCATACACAGAGAATAACAAACAGTCAAACACACAACCCACAGACATGCACCAGTCCATGAAATCCCGCTATCTCCAAGCTACTCCCTCCAAAACTCTCCAGTTAGGTTTAGAAAACCTGACCTGCAAGGAAAGGTTAAAAAACCTGGGTACGTTTAGTTTTGAAAAATGGGAGGCTGAGGGGGGACCTGATAACAGTCTTCAGATCTGTTAAGGGCTGGGGGTGGGGACCGGCTGTGCTCCGGGGCCACTGAGGTCCGGACAGGAAGCAACAGGCTCAACTTGCAGCAAGGGAGTGTTAGGTCAGAGATTAGGAACAGGCTGGGGAGTTAAGCTCTGGAACTGGCAGCCCAGGGAGGCTGTGGGGTCCCCGTCCCTGGAGGGCTGGAAGAACAGGCTGGACAAACCAGGGCTGGTCTCGGGTTCCTCGGCCCTGCCCCAGCGTGGGACGATGAAGTCCATGGCCTCTCCAGGCCCCTCCAGCCCTGCATTTCTATCACTGTATCCACTGTTTCTCTCACTGCCCCTTTGCAGCAGAGCCTCCCAGCTATCCCAGGGACTGCCCGGCGACCCACCGCCGTGACCCCTTGGTATGGGGTGACCAGGTGTCCGGTTTTGGACATCGCTGCGGCATGTGCCCTGCGGTGAACAGTGGTCTGTCTGTCATCCCATCGCCGGCTCCAGGAGTTGGAGGTGTGTGTATCCCCGTCTCCGAGTGCTGGGAATGGGGCTGCACCCCCATCCCCCCTCACTGCATCCCTCCCTGTTCCCACCCCCTGTCACTGCTTCCCTCCCCGTTCCCACCCCCCTGTACTCCCATCCCCCCTCACTGCATCCCTCCCTGTTCCCATCCCCTGTCACTGCTTCCCTCCCCGTTCCCACCCCCCTGTACCCCATCCCCCCCTCACTGCATCCCTCCCTGTTCCCATCCCCTGCACTCCCATCCCCCATCACTGCATCCCTCCCCGTTCCCACCCCCTGTACCCTCATCCACCCTCACTGCATCCCACCCCATCTCAACGCCCCTGCACTCCCATCCCCCTCACTGCATCCCTCCCCATCTCAACATCCTCACACGCCCATCCACTGTCACTGCATCCCTCCCCGTTCCCACCCCCCCGCACCCCTATTCCCCGTCACTACCTCCCCTCCCCTTTCCCACCCCCCCGCACTCCCATCCCCTGTCAGTGCATCCCTCCCCATTCCCACCCCTCCACCCCCCCATCACTGGATCCCCCCCATCCCATCTCACCCTGCCCCCCACACCTACCCATCCCAGCCCTGTACCTCTTACAGCACTCTCCCACCCATCCTCTCCACCTCCCAGAGCCGCTACCCCCATGTCCCTCACCCCCCACAGCCGTGCACCCCATTCACCTCCGTACACTGCTGCTCTCCCATTACGTCCCTATACATCCCTGTGCCCCCCACATCCTCAGGCACCTGTAGCCTTCTGCAGTGAGGGAGATAGGGTGCAGGGGGGTTGGGACATGGAGGGATGCAGTGAGGGGGATGGGGTGCGGGTGGGTTGGGACGGGGAGGGATGCAGTGTCTGGGGGGGTGGAGGTGTGGGGAGGGAGGGATGCAGTAGGGGGATGGGGTGCGGGGGGTTGGGATGGGGAGGGATGCAATGCCCGGGGGGGTGGAGGTGCGGGGGGGGAGGGATGCAGTGAGGAGGATGGGGGTGGTTGGGACGGGGAGGGATGCAGTGACGGGGATGGGGGTGGTTGGGACGGGGAGGGATGCAGTGAGGAGGATGGGGGTGGTTGGGACAGGGAGGGATGCAGTGACGGGGGATGGAGATGCGGAGGGAGGGATGCAGTGAGGGGGATGGGGTGCGGGGGGGTTGGGACGGGGAGGGATGCAGTAACAGGGGGATGGAGGTGCGGGGGGGGGAGGGATGCAGTGAGGGGGATGGGGTGGTTGGGATGGGGAGGGATGCAGTGTCCGGGGGGGTGGAGGTGCGGGGGGGGGAGGGATGCAGTGAGGGGGATAGGGTGCGGGGGGGTTGGGACGGGGAGGGATGCAGTGCCCGGAGGGGTGGAGGTGCGGGGGGGGGGAGGGATGCAGTGAAGGAGATGGGGGGGGTTGGGACGGGGAGGGATGCAGTGTCCGGGGGGGTGGAGGTGCGGGGGGGAGGGATGCAGTGAGGGGGATGGGGTGGTTGGGACGGGGAGGGATGCAGTGTCCGGGGGGGTGGAGGTGCGGGGGGGGGAGGGATGCAGTGAGGGGGATGGGGGTGGGGGGGGGCGATGGGATGCAGCGAGGGGGGCTGGGCGATAGAACTACATCTCCCAGCTTGCCCCGCCCGGGGAGCCTCGCTGGGGCGCGGCCGGGACTACATATCCCGTGGTGCCGCGGGGCGGGTACGGCGGCCGGCAGGCGGAGCCGGGCGGGGCAGGCTGGCGGGGCGCGGCCGGGACTACATATCCCGTGGTGCCGCGGGGCGGGTACGGCGGCCGGTAGGCGGAGCACGCTGGCGGGGCGCGGCGAGCAGCGGGACGCGGCTCCCGGCGCGGCGGGGCCCGCAGAGCCAGGCATGGGCGAGCGCGGCGCGGGCGGCTCCCGCCGCAGGCGGTCCGGGCCCCGGCGGCCCAGCGCGGGCAGCCCGGCCGAGGGGGAGCCCGAGCGGGAGGCGGAGCCGCCCCGGGGGGGGCCGGAGCCGGCAGCGGAGCCCCCCGCGGAGAGCGACCCCGACAACTGCGGGGACTTCAGGTAAGGGGGGGCCGAGAGCCCGGGCCCCTCCCCCCGCGGGGGGTCACGGGGCCCCTCCCCATGGGGCTCCTGTAGCTCGCCTCCCGCGGGGGGGCTGGGCACTAGGGAGGGGTCGATGGGCCCCCATTGTCTGGTGTCCCCCCCCCCGGTAGCCCGAGCCCCCACGGGGCCCCTCCCCACGGGCCATGGCCTCCGCGACTCCTCTTTGCGTGGGTCCAGGCCCCCCCCGCCCCCCGGTGTGCCTTTGGGCCCCTGTGCCTGGGGTCCCCCCCACATGGTGACCCCTTCCAGCTGGGGTGACGTCTGTCCTCCCTTCCAGCAATAGGACAGACCTCGTGCGGCCCCCACATGCCAGGTCCTGCCCCCCCCCCCGGTCCCTAGCGGCCCCCCGCGCCGGGAGCGCGCTGGTGGTCCTGTGTGGCCTCGTACCCCGAAGTCTGGCTCCCAGCTGCCCAACGCTGGCTCCCGGAGGGGTGTGTGGGACCGGGCGTTCACTCTTGAGCCGAACGATGCCCAAGGCTGGCGGCGCCCTGTCGCCGCTGCCGCTGTGTGTCTGACTCACGCGGTTGTGCCCCCGGAGCAGATAACTGTGCCTGCAGATAAGCCCCGAGCATGGTTCAAGGCCCTTAATTAAAAGTCCCTCTGCACAGAGTAGGTTCGTCCCCGTGCTCTGACTGGGTCAGGGGGTTGGTGTCTGACTGTGCAGTGCGTCTCCCCTCTTTGGCTTCCGCTTTGTTTTATGCCCGGATTTCTAATCTCGGTCTTGCCTTGGCTGCTCCTCTTAGTGTCGTGTCCTGTGTGCGTCCTCTGTACTCCGCTCCCTTCCCAGCCTGCTCCAGCGGGGGAGCACCGAGGCTCCTGCCTGGAAAGTGTGGTGAGAGGCGGGGAAGGGGGTCGGCCTTATAAGGGGTGAAGGATCAGCGTTGTGAGGGAGGCTGGCCCTGACTCGATCAGACCCCTTGGGGCCTCGCCCCAGCTGGACATGTTGCCATTCATCACTTTGTTTACCTTTTTCTGCCAGTTTCAGGCCACATGGCAACACTTGTATCCAGGCTAGCCTGCCTGAACTTCCCTGACATCCTATCCAATGCTGCCCTAAAGCCGGGCTGCTAGCACAGGGCTACTACCTTGCTCTTGCTCACTGCTGGGTTTGATAGCATGTGGGAGGTAATGCCACTTGTCAGGCAGGAGGTCTTTGCTGTAAGGGGTTCCCAGGCCGCCAAGCATGGCCCACATCTTAGTACGGGGCTGGTCTCTTGGGACCACACCCGGAGACCTACGCTCCCATACTGTGATGCTGGCATTTTTAGAGCCTCTTCTGTGTATTTATAACCTCCTCTCGTGCGAATTGGCACTTGTAACCAGGGAGGAGAAATCAGCATTGACTGGCCAGCTTTCCACGGCTCGTCATCAGGGAACCTCTCCAGGGGCTGCACCAACTGAGTGAGATTGTGTCACTGGGTTGCTTGTGATGGTGGGGGACAGGGCTCCGCAACCCTGGGGCTCACTTCCAGTGCATGTCTTCCAATGAAGTATGCATCCGATGAAGTGAGCTGTAGCTCAGGAAAGCTTATGCTCAAATAAATTGGTTAGTCTCTAAGGTGCCACAAGTCCTCCTTTTCTTTTTGCGAATACAGACTAACACAGCTGTTACTCTGAAACCTGTGTATGTCTTATATTCCTAAAGCTCCTGCTTCAGGGCTTCAGCCAGCCATCAGCAGTGGTCAGGAAGGGATTCCCTCGCCGCACCCCCCTGTGTGATGAAGCAGGACTGTTCTTAATGTTTCCTCTGAATATTGTGGGGGTGCCTCAGTTTCCCCTATGCAGTTCTTAAGTATCTAGGGGGTGGGGTAAGGTGTATGATCGTTGCAGAGCCCTAGAGGGCAGGTGTGTGCAGGGATCTGGACACAGAGAATGGCTGACACCCTGTTTCCTGGCAACTGATGGCCTGGGCCCTTCCCCCCTGCAAGGTGAGAGCTGAAGGGTTGGAGAACAAAGGAATCTGGTGACCTCCTGGCCCGGGAAAGGGACAAAGCCCAGAGGAGGAGGGGTGGGAGAGAGTTTCAGTTTGGGGCTGGTTGGGGATGTGTAGGGAAGTGCAGACCTGGTTGTCTGGCTCACTGCCCCCCAAAATGGACCCATCTGAGGGGTCCTGTTCTCTGCACCTGCAAGCTCTGTGTTAGACCATGTTCCTGTTGTCTAATAAACCTCTGATTTACTGGCTGGCTGAGAGTCACATCTGACTGCAGAGTTGGGGGGCAGGATCCTCTGGCTTCCCCAGGACCCCGCCTGAGCAGACTCACTGTGGGAAGCGCACGGAGGGACAGAGGTCAGACCCAGGAAGGTGGAAGCTGTGTGTCCTGCAGACAGTCTGCTCACAGAAAGGAGACTTTCCCAGAGTCCTGCCTGGCTTCGTAGGGAGCAGTTCCAGAGCGTCGCCCGGGGACTCCGTGACACTCCCGCCCTGGTGTATTCTGAGAGTGTATCTGCTTTCTCTGAAGCCTCAGGGAGGGCCATGGCAGGAGATGGGACATTGGGCAGGGTGAGCCAGTGCTCTGAGCTAAAAGAAAAGGAGGACTTGTGGCACCTTAGAGACTAACCAATTTATTTGAGCATGAGCTTTCGTGAGCTACAGCTCACTTCATCGGATGCATCTGAGCTGGCACCAAGTGTCCTCTCTTAGGTTCTTGCCTGGCTGGTTCTTGCTCACATGCCAGGGTCTCCTTGATCTATACGTGGGCATGGGAAGGGGAGTGTCTCTTCTCTGCTCTCCCGCCATGGCCCCCCTGGTCAGACTGGCAGGGAACTCGGGGTGGGGGGTTGCCTTGCCAGAATTAGCTGGGTGTCTCTCACTGAATCCATTCCCTGCCACTGGGGAGCCTCGGGCACCAGTGCCCCTTGGTCCCTGCTGTTCTCTGCCTGTGACACACACCAGTCTAGTCTGCTGTGGGTCTCCTCACCATAGCTGGGTTTAGGGTGCGGGTGGCCTGTGATGTGCAGGTCAGACTAGGTGATCTGGTGGTCCTGTCTGGCCTGACACTCAGCCTCTCAACCCTCCTGACAGTGCTGGGTGCCCATGGTGCTGGTCTCTGGATGTTAAGTGACTTTGTTCTCTTCTCTTGCTGGGTGTGAATTCACTAGTGGTGGGTGGGGGGAGGAGTTCCCAAACTGCTGGCACGAGCCTGTTTAAATGAACGGTTTCTTCCCAGGTCCCCAGACAGCATGGATGATGCCAGTTTTCGCTCTACAAAACGGCATCCTCCACTCAGTGTGACCTCCTAACACAGTGCGTGTGCGGTCATGCGGTGTGGAGCAAACGGGTGTCCTCTGCCCACCAGGGATTGCTGTGGCCCCCTCTGCTGATGGCAGGACCCCCCTTGCCAAATGCTGTAGAGACCCCAGAGCGATGGGCGCTGTAGCTGTGCCTGACGGACCATGACAGTAAGGGCAAGGCTCCCGGCGTGGTCTCAGTTCTGACAACTGGCATGCCTGCCCTCTCCTCTCCGCCTCTCGCTCATTCCTGGCTTTGCTGGGTGATGCAGCAGAACCCTGGGAGGTGTCAACAAGACTTGATTTGTCCCTTGAATTTCTCAAGGATTCCCCGAGCTGGTCTGTCAACGGTGATTTCAGAAGTTCTCTCCGAACTGTACAGATCCAATCTGTGCTGGAAACTGGGGCATCTCTCCTCCACCTTGTGGCCTGGGACAGTGGTACCAATAGGTGGCCTTCCTAGGGTGGGGACCCAACATGTCAGCTACTGTCCATTTACCCTCCATGCTGGTCTTAGTCCTGTCTCCCACCCCGCATGGGAGGAATCATCTACTCCCGCCCACTTTCTGGGAGAGGGGAGTTTGGCTCCTATGCCTTTCTCAGCCAGCAGAGAGGTAGAGGGAGTGAATCTTGCCCTAAAGCAGAAATGCCAGCAGTGATCCAAGGCCCTGTCTCTTCCCAGTTAGTGTCAGGGAGGGAATGTGGGGAGGTGCAGTCTCAGACCCCACGGGCGTTAGAGATTTTACAGAGGGAGCATGAGCCTGTATAGCTGATGTAGGTGAGTTGCCTGCTGGAGGCTGACAATAGAACCCAGCTGTGAGGCTTGCTGCCAAATCTGGAGCGCAGAGAACAAAAGCGCATGACTGTATCTGCTGCTTCATCTTGGGCCCAAGCAGGCCGACTTGTGTGCAGGAGCTGAGCTGAAGGTCTAGGATCGGTCTCGCCGGGAGACCGCCGTGGCATTTCTGTAGCTAATTGCTGGCAGTAGTACCAAGAGGCCGCAGCCCAGATCAGGGCCTCGCTGTCTTAGGCCCTGTGTGAAGGCAGCGCCAGCCAGCCTCTGCTCTGAGCTCAGGCTGGTCTTAGGCCTGGAGAGAACAAGCGAGTCCCTCCTGGAGGGAGGACAAATGACTGCATAGTTACTAGCCATGTGTACAGCTTGCTGCTAGCCTTCTGGAGGATTCCAAAACACGTCTCCCCTGGCCCCCATCACTGCAGTGTCTGAACCTCTCAACCGTTCCTGTCTCTCCTCCTGCCCCCTGTATGTCAGGGTTGGGCGGTTACCCCGGTGTGCAGCTGGAGAGCTGAGGCTTTGAGTAGGGGACTTGCCAAAGATCACCCACGGCCTGTGGTGGAGAGGGAAATTGAACCTGTAGCCCTAGGCTTGTGCCTGCACCACTGGGCCATCCCTTGTCGCTCACTTTAACAGCTGGAAGCCCATATGGTTGAGGTGTTGTGGAATCCATGGATTAGACAGACAGCTGCCAGGAATGGTCTGGTTATTATGTAGTCCTGCCTTGAGTGCAGGGAATGGGACCAGCTGACCTCTCGAGGGCCCTGCCAGCCCTACACTTCTGTGATTCTATGTGGCTTGCTTCATCTGCTGCTGAAATGCAGCCTTCTCTGGGGTGTTGCACGATGGTGTTTAACAGCACAGTGGAACACGCAGTAAAGAATCCTGCGTCCAAATGACACTGCAAGGGTGAGGGGTGGGGGGAGTAACCAGGGTTGGCGTTCCCCTGGGAATTCAGGGAAACACTCCTCCCTACGGATTGCCGTGGGGTCTCTCGAGACTGGTCAGATTGGCCGTTTTCTCATCTGAAAGACGGCAGCGCTAGCCGAGCAGTTCAGAGCACACCCGCTGTGATGCTGGCTGGCAGTCACCCACCTGCACCCCGGCGGCTCTCTATGTTCAATCCGGCACGGACGCAGCCGGCTGCCGCTCAGCACAGGAGCGGATGGAATCGCAGCGCAAGGGGGGACGCTTGCGGGCCACGGCTCATTTAAATGCTAAGGTGTCACAGGGCTTGCAGCAGTGCAAGTGTTAATTGTTGTAAGCCACAGCCTTGGCTGTCTCACCTGCTCCGCAAACACGTGGTCTATAACCTGTTCTCTCCTCATGGCTGGCCGGCCACTTCCTGCTCTGATCAGGTTTGGAGAGCAGCCAGCTTTTAGAGCAGTCTCCGTTGCCGCATCTGGGGGCAAGGTTGAGCGTAATCTAACAGGGCACATATATCCCCCTTGCTGGCGGTGCTGCTCCTGGCCACCTGTGGAGGAAGGTTGCAGGGAGAAGTGTCATTTCCTCCATCACCAGAGCTGAGAACTGACAATTCAGTGTCCCCTGGCTTTGCTGAGGGGGAGCAGTGGCCGGGACTCTGCCCTGAGGACTTTGCCCTCACCCCTGTGCTGTGCAGAGGAGGACCCCAGAGGGGGTGGGAAGCAGCCAAGACTCCAAGTGTCGCAGCCTGGCACTAAATGGTGCTGAGGTTGGTGGTAGAAGGGGAGCTAAATGTCTGCAACAAAGCCCAAGTGACTGAAATATGCCGTGCTGGGGTCTTCTGTCAGCCCCTTGTGCCACAAGCCTGGCTAGAGAGGCAGCCAGTGAGAAGAGCGCAGGGGGCCCTTTGCTTCCGGGGGGATAAGGCCATTTCTTCAGCTGTTCAGTGTCTCTGCCTGTCTGGGACTAGAAATATGGGCATAGGGCAGGAAGGTGGGTGTCTGGGGGGCAGTGAGGCCTAACCTCAGGCTGGCCACTGGAGAAGTAGGCCTAGGCAGGAACAGAGCTAAACGTGTGGGGGTTGGCTAGTGCTGGTGGGCTCAGCTGACAATGCTGCGCAAGGCGAGGCGAATCCAGCATGCTCCATGAGGCCTGGGCGGTGAAAGGCTGATGGGTGGTCAGACTTCACTCCTCTTGGCAGGGCAGGCACTGCCTAAGGGCAACAGGGAACGGGTGTCGGGTACGAAGGAGCCATTCCTGCAGAGCCGCCTTCACAGGAGCCCTGGGGCATCTGCTCTGTGACGCCAGAAGCACCCGACTGCGGCAAGATGCCTGTAGTCCAGCCGGGAGAGACACTTACCTGTGTCATGATCAAAAGAGCATCTGTTGGTTGGGTCAGCGGGTGCAGAGCCTGTACGAGGATTATAGGGAAACTTCCACCCTGGAGAGCGAGTCCCAGCCAGGAAGGACCTAACAGGAGAGGAGTCCAAAACCCTACTGGAAGCTGCGGTGCTGAGGATGGCCACTGACTTTCTAGCCTAGTGTGGGATCCTTAATCGTCTTACCGGGACAGTCCAAAAGAGTCCCAGCCCTGGACTCGGAGGCCTCTCGCTGTAGTTCAGGATTCCTAATCCCATCCCCACCTGATTGTATCTTTCTGGCTCTGAATACTCCTTCGATGGCTCCCTGGGGACATACCCCACGTGCCGCACAGAACACGGGCACAGGTGATTAAAGGTGGCGTGTCTGTGTCCTAGGATGCCTGGGCTCCACTTCAACCCTGGAGACGCACTGACTCAGAGCAAGTTCTGTACCTCTGGCTTTGGCTCTTAAGGAGCAGACACCAGCTCTAGAAATGTCAATTCAGTCTGACTGAATTGTGTCTAAAATAGCAACCTGAGTGCGCACAAGGGGGTTGGTTTGGCCATCTAATAGAAGTATCGTTCTGTACAGTCAGCCAGACACTCCTCTCCCTGGTTGGGTGACTACCCAGACTAGAGGTAAATCTCTTCCTTCCTCCCTGCACTCACTGCAGCCTTTACTGCCCCGGCTCTTGCTCACATGGGTTAGCCTGCCACTGCAGGAGAAAGTTGAGTGTCTAAATTTGGTTCAAACCACATCTAATTTCAATGGAAAAACCTTGTAGGGCTCTAAACTGGCTACCGCTCCTCGCTGCTGTGTCCTAGACCCGCAGTGGTGGCTCTGTGTGGCTGTTATGGAAAGGCAAGTCCTCATCTGGCCTCTACCAGTGCAGAGAGGGGCCTGCTGTCTGCCTTCCCACAGTCCCTGGCTGCGTGCATCTTTCACCGAGCCCTGGATGGTGAGAGAGCAGGCAGCAGCATAGCGTTCAAACGCAGAAGAGTTCCTGAGTGTTGGACCAGGAAAAGGGGTGAGCTGGATCGAACCACACAAATCGGAGTCTGAACTCCCAGCAGCCGGCAGACTCTCACTTGTCCGTCTCCCTCGCTCCTAGTAAGAGGCTCAGCAGGGCCCTTAGCAGTGGAGAAACTCGGTGGGATATCCCTGCCTTAATCCTGGGGATAATCCCAGCTCAAGTACTTTTAGGTAAGGTGATACAGAAGTCAGTTCCCTGCCAATCTGGCTTGGGCAGAGACCTGATGCCAAGTTCTGGCCCCAGCTGATCTTAAAACCCTTGCCCCTGGCCAGGTAGCTGCCATGAGCTGGATTTCCAGCAGACTGGGGTGCCCTGGGCAGGCGCAATCACTGGCCCCAGTCGGATTCCTTGTGCAAGCACAAGAGCCTCTAGCTGCTGCTTCTCGTCTGACCTCTGACTCTCGCTATGCAGGACACTTTGGAAGTCCTGGCTCTGCCGACCAGTCCCATGGCCTATGCTGTGCAGGCCCAGAGTGCCAGCCCCATGGCAGGCACGCCCCTGCCCTGAGGAAAGGGGGCCATTCCCCCACCACAGGCTACAGCTCGGCTAGTGGTTACCCACGTTAAATACTGCACCCCTGTGAAAGCCCTGTCCACACGACTCAAACAAGCCTTGCAACCTCCTGGGGCTGGGAGGCCTTGAATCAGCACGATACCACCTTGGGCATCTTCCAGCTACGTGGACCTGTTTGACGTGCAGCCTGGAGGAGGGGTCTGGCTGCTTCCCTGGAGCCGTGACCGCGGCACGTTGGGACTGGGTACCACCGTACTCCCGTAGGGCCTGTGCTGCGTGTGGCCGTGTATCCTGGTCCCTGCAGCAGCTCCCTTGGGTGGTGCAGACCTGCCCCGGTTTGCCGCCTGGCGCCCGCACTAGCAACAGTGCGTGGGGTTCACTAACACTGTTGGTGAAACTCCTCTCCAGGGCTGGGCTTGCACGTAGAGTGGGGCTCCCAGGGGAGGGAATAGCGAGCTCTGTCTCACCGCCTTGCTGCCCAAGCAGGGCTCCGACAGCTGGCCTGTCCCCAGGACAGGGGATAGGGACAAGCATCCCCGAGCCATCACTGATGTGGATGGGGCTCTCCGTGGTCCGGAGCAGGCTGACAGCCAGTGAGCGGGAAGGGTCTTGCTCCTGCTTCCTATTGGCTAGTGGCACGCTCCCCTCCCCGCTCCAGCCCAGTGAATGGCTCCTGAGGCTGGCCAAGAGGCTTAACCCAGTAGCTTAAGAGGTTGTGATTAATGTTAAAGTAACAGACTCCTTGCTTAATCTCTGGGCGTCGGTGACATTGTACAGGTTACGCAAGGGACCGATTGTGTATGGGGTGGGAGAGAGGTGCTTGGCCATGGGTCGCTGCCCCATTGCAGGGGACTGGCCACCCTGAACCTGCGGGAAACGGCACCCCGCTGTGCTGCTTGCTCAGATCTCTGGCGACTCCTGCAGCGACCGGCACGAGTGCGGCTCTGTGGAGTAGCTGAGCACTTTCCAGCAGTGTACTTAGTGGGGTGACTGATCTGCTGTGTGTGCTCCCGTCTGCTGGGGAGCAGTGCGTGCCGTGCGTGGTCTTGCACAGGTAGAGATTTTGATGTCTCTGCTGCTGTGTATGTCAGCAGAGGTTGGCCCGAGCAGCACCCAGCGCAGAAGGTGGGGAGTTTGGGGTGGAGTTCGTTCTGCTCTCCGGAGATGGCGGCTGTCTGGCTGCCCCAGCGTGGTCCAGATTCCAACCTGTTGGGTTAGCGTGTGGCCTCCAATGTGCAGGTCGCACAAGATACCTGGTGGGTGCTTCAGGCCTCAATCTGACCCGGAAAAGTCTAAACCTCTTGTGACCGTTCCTTTAGCTTTCTGGTCCTCCGCTCCTGGAGCTGCCCATGAAGCTCCCCATGGGTGTGACTAGCTCTGTGGTCCCTGGGGCAGGTTCCAGTGGCCTGCAGGGCTATGTGGTGGCCAGCTCTCGTTACCAGCTGGGCCATGCCAGGAGAGGGCAATAGCTCCCTCACTCTGCACACGAGCGGTAGCTGTCGTGGTCACGGGTTGGCCTGGGGGATTGGGAATGGGAGGGTGATGTCCCAGTAGGACGTAGCTTGCCCGCGTTGGAAGCTGGAGTGCTGTGACACACGCTGAAGGATGCCTGCAGCTGCTGGGGGCTGGAGCCAGCAGTGGGAAGGGGCTCCCTTGGGAAAGGTGGGGTCCTCGCCTGTCACTGGGGCTTGGATAATCTGCTAGGGTCTCTGACTTCTCCCTCCAGGTGTCACAAGGCGCAGGAGTCTCTGCTCAGCTCGTCCAGTGGGTACAGCAACTACCGAGGCATCCTGAACTGGTGTGTGGTCATGCTGGTGAGTGTGAGCCGTATCTGGGCCGTTCGCACTGCGGGGGGTGGGGGACAGCTTCTCCCCACTGTGCCATGGTGTTACTCCTCCAGAGTGCTGAAGGCTGGTGGCTTGGCTTGGCACCTGGGGGCCAGCCTGGCTCTCTGGCACCTGCTCCTCTGGGTGCTAATGCCCAAACATACTGGCTGGCTGTGGCTCCCCTGTCTTGTGCAAGAGCCTGCTTTCACAGAGCAGAGCAGCTGGCCACAAGCCAGCTAGTCGCTGCACCTGTAACAGCCTAGCCCAGCCCTCGGCGCAGGGCAATTCTCGACCAAATTGCACCCAAGTGGGTATCAGCAGCAGTGCAGTGATGGAGCCTGTCTGCACGCAGGGGACTGCTGAGGAGCCGTGCAGCAGCTGAAGGTAATCTCCTGCAGCCCAGACCCACTCCGGCAGGTTTCCGAGCTCGTTCGGGGAGTTGTGTGACTGTCAGGAACAGGTGACAGCTCGCAGCAGGTCCGGCTGAGGCTCTTCAAGTTACTGGCTGTTCCTGGCTGGCCTCATGGGAGATCACAAGCTCTTGCGACTAGAGCGAGGGACTAAATCAGGCCCCACTAGGCTCTAGTCTCCGTTCCACCACTGATTTGCTGGGCGCTGGGAAAGCCCCATCCCCTCTGCCTCCACTTGGTGATCTGGACAATGGGGGTTAATACCCACCCATGCTGAAAGGGTTTGACACACAGCTGCCAGTGCAATCCTGCCTCGGGTCTGTGCGTGGGCCACATCTGAACACTATCTGGAATCTCGCGTTGCTTTGAACGTTCTCTCCCCCGGTCCGTGTAGGGGCTCTACGGCCCCGAACGCCAGCTGCGTGGCATCCCGCACAAGTACAATGCTTAAGTCTGCAACACAGTTCAGCTCGCATGGTCTCCCCTGGGGGTCACATCCCTGGCCGTGCACACGTCGAGTGTTGGGACTGAAGGTGCCCCTGTGACAGAAGCCAAGGGCTGGAGCTGTGCTGAGGCAGCATATGACTATCGGCTCAGCCCCGGGGCTTGGGGATGGGGTGGGAGGACCTGGAGGGGGCCCAGTCAAGGGCTAACCTAGCCAATGAAATGGAGCATCCAGAGGAGCGCTGGACAGGGCTGCTGTCTCCTAGCCCATAGGGGAAAGCTAGCTCCAAGGACCTCTCACCACTACAGTTCAGCTCTGTGAGTGCAGCGTGGGGGCCAGGAGCCAGCAATGTTGGCAAGGAGCCACAGCTTAATCCTTAGACTCTTGCATAACCTGGGTCAGTGGATCCTTGTGCAAGAAGGGCCAAAGGCCAGCAGAGCCGGTGAACACCAGGCTTAGGCCTGTGGGATCCCGGCTTGGCACACTAGCAGGGGCACGGCTGGCCTGGGCAGAGCGGCACAGCTGAGGCAAACAGCATGGCGGGGGAAGTGAGGGCCAGCGCCCCTTCCCCCAGGCTGCAGCTCTGCAGCCAGGACAGGTGCACCAGGGCCCTGGTTAATCCGGAGTCTGGGTTTAATTTGATTTGCCGGGGAAAGGGAGCAGAAGAGACGTGGCTGTCTATTGTCGTAGAATTCACACTTGCTCGTGGCATGGGGCAAACTCCCCGTTGCTGTGTACGGTGGCAGAGCTGTCAGGCCCCAGGGGCAGCCCCGTCCCTGGGAAGGGGACCCTGCCTTGTATGTCCTGCTGGCCCAGTGAACTAGTGAGTACTCCGCATCTGACTCCACCCCGACCTGCTGCCACCCTCCCTGCCCCAGCATCTCCTCCTCCTCCTCCTCCCTGGCGGAACGGCCCTGGGCTCCATAATGGGCTACAACTGTCTACACCTGCTTCAGCACCCGACTGCCCTTCTCCCCCGGCAGCCAATGGCCTCTGACACCTGCATTGGGGCCTCTGGTTTCTCTAGTGGCCTCTGACTCAACCTGGGCCCAGCTGGGATCCAAGGACCATGACTGCACCCAGTGGCCTAGCAGGACTTTGATCCCCGCCACCATGCGCCTGAACCAGCCTGGCAGCTGCATAGACGGGATCTCCTGCTAGCCCCTGAGGAGCTGCTAGAAGAAACACTTGCTGGCTGAAGGCCTCTGAGCCTTTCCGAAGGGGACTGGGGAGTGCGGAGAAGCCGGGATCTGCAGTGATGTTGTGGCCCCTTATCTTGCTCATGACTCACGTCCTGTGTGAGCAGTAGCCCTTGCATCACAGGGCGAGAAGTCAGTACAAGCGTGCCCGTCTAGATTGGGACACCGTGGAACAGGAGGCGGGGAGGAGGGAAGAGGCTCTTGCCAGATCTGGAAATGACCGTGCAGCAGTTACAGAAACGCCTTCCTGACCGCGCAGGGCCAGCAGTGGAGGCTGTTAACCCTCAGTTCCTCAGGCACATGAAGTCTCCTGGCTGTGGGGGACAGAACATGTTCTGTAGCTTCCCACCCCAGACCCGACCAGCCAAGCAGGGCCGGGGCAGACCCCAGAGACCCATGTCCCTGTGCTGGACGAAGCTGACTGGCTTTCTGGCCAGCCCCTTCTACACAAACCCCTGCCTATGCTGGGATTCTCCCCAGCCCCAGTCTGGGGGCTGCACCTAGACCTGACTGACCCCTGCGAGGCTGGGTACAATCACCCAGCCCTGGGGCCTGGAACGTGCCGGGGCAGCCGTATTGATCCCACGACAGGAGTGTGGCCTGTGAGACCCCTGACAGCCCGCTGTTGTGGGGAGGGGAGGTGGAACAGCCTGTGGGGTCTCTCCTGGTGAAGGGGGGTGAGGCTCGAGCTCTTGCAGGGTTTGCCTGTCTCCTTCTTGCCTCACAGGCGCCCTGTGGCAGGAAACTTGGTGCCTAGCCAGTACGTGCTCGCCCACAGCAGGGTGCTTTGTGCCAGGGCTGCTTGTTCCCAGTGGCTCCCCAAGCAGCTGCGGTAACCAGCCCTCAAGCTACTGGCACGGTGCCCGTCCCTGTTGCTTCACTGCCTGGTGACCTTTGGCTGTGTGAGTGCCGAGCTGAAACTTGAGCAGCAGCAGGGTGGGGCTGGAAGGGCGTTGGAGCGGCTGCATTCGTAACCCGACTTGGAGCTGCCAGGTGACTGGCTCCAGCAGGGTAATCCCTGTGCAGCAAGGCACCTTCGTGCGGTTAGGAAACAAGGGAGAGCTCAGAGCCGAGCGACTGAGCCAAGGAAGCCTCTCCAGGCAATGAGCTGCAGTGCAGGCTCCCGGGGCCGGCTGCCAGAAGGGGCTGGGGGGTGGCTCTGAGGTCGGCTGTAGGAAGTGGCTGTCCTCTCCCAAGTCAGAACAAACAGGGAGCAAGTGTGGGAAGGGTCTGAACTCCCAGTTGTGCAGGGGGGGACTCGGTGCCTTTGGGGAGGAACCCGGCCGCATATGACAGTGCCCAGCCACCCTGCCCGAGTGTAGGAAATGCAGAAACATGCGCTTGCTCAAAACTTCCTGAACTCCCGGGGTAGGTACCGTCCTGGAGCAGGCTCTGGCTGAAGTGCCGTGTCTTGGGCACTGGCAAACCGGCCAAGCTGCTGCTCAATATTGGGCAGCCAGGTTCCACAGGGCTCAAATGCCCCAACCTGACTCTGGGGCCACATCTCCCCTTGGGGCTCTGATCTCGCTCAGCTGCCTGCCTGGGAGCCAGCAAACGCTGGGCCTGTCTCCCAAGCCGCTGGAGGGGGCAGGTCCCTGCCCCCCAGAGAACCGTGGATGGCCTGGTTTGCACCCCATGGACCCAGCAAAGGTGCCAGTCACTTCAGTCTGTGACTTGCAGTGTGGGCTCTGCTGCTCTCCATCGAGGGGGCAGGGCAGGATTTGACTCGTATTCTGGCGGGCTCTGCTGGGCACAGCATAGCTGCACCCCAAGCTTGCAGTGAGACCCGCTGAGGCCTGTTGGCTACTTAAACTTGTTGCCCTGTAAGTGGGGATTGTGGAGCTCCCTTGGGCCTGACCCCATGCCCTGCGGAGCAGCCTCTGAGGCTCCACTGAAGGATTCGGGCCTGTTACCAAGGAGCTAGCACCCAGCACTCTACAGCACCGGCGAGGCCTGATTGGCACCAGGGACAGACCCGTGGCCAGACAGCTGAGGTCCTGCCTGGCATCGACTGAGCTTGCAGGGGCAAAGGCCTGTCTCTTCTGGGGGGCAGGATGGGAGAAGAAGGGAGCCCAGCGCAGTCGAGAGCAGCAGGCTGCTCTGGGATGCTTCTCGGGGGTGAATCTCTCTGAAGGGCAGTAACAGGGTCTAACCCCCCACGCCCCTCCCCAGCCTGCCACTGGGAGTCTGGATCCGAGCCTACTGGAGGCCCTGTCTGCTGAGCCGAGCCCTGTGTGGAATCCTCCCCCTTTCCTTCCGGAGCCGTGCGCAGGCTCCGAGTTCCAGTCACTCCCTGAGTAACCCTGGCTCCTTCTCTTCCAGGTCTTGAGCAACGCCCGGCTCTTCCTAGAAAACCTCATCAAGTAAGTGCTGACCCCTCCTGCTCCGCACCAGGGCCAGGCTGCGGGGGGTGCTCTGGCTGGGCAGGGGCTGGCTGCAGACACGCTCCCACAGCAGAGCGTGATGGGACCCGATCACCGATGGGACGAGCAGCAGGGGCTGCTGAGTCAGCTGCTCACAAGTTCTGTCACGAGCTAAAGGTGACCCACAAATCAGTCCCCCTGCCCTGGGTCCTGCCAAACCCCTTCTCCCTGCCCGCCTGAGCCGCACACCAGACGGACCAGTCATGCCATATGGGGCGCGCCACCCCGGACCGGCTCTGGACGCTGTGTGGGAATGAAGCTGGAGCACAGGCTCGGAGCGGGGCCTTGCTCTGGGGTGGCCCGGAGCAGCAGATGGTGCTTGACGGGGTCCTGCCTACTCTAAGGGTGCAGACTCCAGAGCTCCTGGCGAGCTGCTGCAGAGCCGCCCTGAGTGTGTCGTGGCTGGTCCCCCTACACGCTCCACAGGGCTTGGGAGCGAGGTGGAAGGTCCGAGGGGAGTTGGGAGCTCCCTGTACCAAGGCCTAGAGGAGAGGGTCCGTGCTCAGGGTGCATTCCGCACTCGGCAGCGATCTCTGGGTGCTCGAGCGCCCAGACAGCGCTGTGTCCTGTCCAAGCTTTCAGGGCAGGGCCTCGACCAGTGACCCTGCTCAACGGGACCCTTCTCCTGGCCCTGGCTAAGCTCTGCCTCAGGCCAAGGGCCCTGACTCCTGTGCCCGGGAAACGTCTCGGTAAGCACCAAGGCCAGGCAAGGGATTGGCAAGTGTCTACATGCCTCCAGGAGCATGTGCTGGCTTGCCAGCCCTCCTCCGCCCTGGCACCCGGCAGAGGCAAGCGCATGGCTCTACGCTGGCACCTGTTGGTATTGGTGCCCGAGGGGCGACCTGCTCCCTGCAGGCGTGGGGCTGCACAACTAACCCAGCCTGCTGGGTGCTGAGCTTGAGGAGATTTGACCTTCAGCCCCCAGGGCCTGGACCCTGTAGTGCTGGTCATGGGCAGTGAGGTCTGGCCGCGTTCCCCCAGATACCTGGCATGGGCCCAGGGAGTGTCCCCTCCTGCCAATGCCCGTCCGTCTGCTGCCCCAGGGCTTGGGAGCCGGCCCCTGCAGTAGCCGGGGCCACCATGCACATGCTAAGGGCAGGGGTGCCACCACGTGGTACTAACGTGTACTGCAACTTCTGAAAGCCGCTCCCCATTCTCACCTCTCAGAGGGCCAGGCCCCTTGCCCCCTCCCCGGAGTGGGAGCTCTGACAATACATCATGGCGCTTTCCTTACATCTGCAGCTTGGGACGGTCCCAAGCGCCACTCGGGCCTGTAAGTTCTCATCCTGGGTCACTAACAGCCAGCTGCTGCGTGGGCTGGGCCAGTCCCTCGGGCTGAGTGCGGGCTTGGAGTCCCGCTTTGGAACTGGGCCGGGCCTGGCTAGCTAAGGCCACAGCCGCTGGGTGTTGCTGGGCCTGGCAAAGTGCTCCGTGTTCCCATGCCCATCAGGACTGTATGGGAGACCACTGCAGACTAGCTCCGAGATGGGTTCTGGTGGCCTGACACCCAAGAGGAGTCCTGGGAGAAAAGCCAGCCCCTCTGAGCAGGGGGGAGAGCCCCTTTCCCATGCCCAGACTTCTCACTAATCTCTTCCCGAAGGCTCAATGCTTTCCAAAGGCTCCTGAGTGCTAACGAGTAGCTGTGTTAATGGCTGGAGGCCTCCACCTGGAGGGAACAGGTGGCTGCTGAGGGAACGAGCCCTGGGACAGAGGTCCTGGTGGAGGATGTTCTGGGGATGCCGGCAGTGCGTTGCTCCCGCCCGTTGTATGCCAGGCGTGGGGCAGGGCTGAATGGTCCATGTCTGGCTGGTGGGAGGAGTGGAACCGCTCTCCGTACAGGGACCTGCTGCTGACAGATCCCTGGCATAACCGGACGCAGCTCTTCCACATGGGCTCGATCACAGCGGGGACTGAAGCCACCCGGGCACCAGAGCCCCGAGCAGCACGTCAGACCAGTGCTTCCCTCTTGCTCACCTGAGACATGTTTCTCTTACAGATACGGTATATTGGTGGATCCAATCCAAGTGGTCTCCCTGTTCCTGAAGGACCCCTACAGCTGGCCCTCCTTGTGCCTTGTCATTGGTGAGTCTGCAAGAATCCCTGCCCAGTGAGCTGAGATGGGCCCCATGGGAGCTGGCTGCCTCCTCCCTGAGCAGTCTGGAGATGGGACAGGCCCGCGGGACCCCCAGCCCATCCCCAACAGGCCAGGGCAGGATTGGGCCCTTCCGAGGGCTCTGTCCAGCCCCTCAGCATCACCAGTGTTGGGGCTCTTGCTCCCCAGGGGGGTCGCAGCCTGACAAACCCATGAGGAAGGCCCTCCTCCTAGCTGAGCCTGCTCGAGCCCCAGGCCTGCCCTTCATTCACCAGCTGCTGCTCCCACGGAGCAATCGGTGCCCAGATCCTGTCCCCTCCTCTCCTGCCCAGAGCACTAGCGGAGCGGGGGGGGTCCAAAGGATTTGTCCACCTTCCATTGCAAGTGTTCACGCGAGGGCTGGGCCCTCTGCGGTTAACCCACCTGACCTTGCAGACAGTCTCCTCCACCTGCCTCTTGGTGCTGAGCTTGGACAAATGCTGCCAGAAAGCCCCGTCGCTGGGAATGAGATCCTTGGCTCGTGTGGGGCAGCCTGGTGTCTGGGCAAGACGCACCTTTAACCACATCCATCTCGGACCCGCTCCTGGCAGCTGCATTGGCCTTCTCTTCGTTCCCAGTCCGTCGCTAGCTGTCAATCACCTGTCTCGAGCTGGCAGGGCTGGGCTGGGCTGGGCTGGTTGCCGGTGTGCTCTCTGGGGTCCTTCGGGGACACGTGCTGTCACGAGGGAAGGTCCTGAGCCAGAAGGAGCTAATGTTGCCTAGGATGGGTGCAAGAGGTCTCCCTAGAACGGCCTGCAGTAGCGATGCAGGGGGCCAGCTCCTAGCCTCTGCCCTCTCCTTGCTCAACCCCCTTCCTTCTCCGCCCCGAGAGCAGAGCTGAGCGCTCTGACAAGCCACGACCCCTGTTCTAGGGGCGGTGGGACTCCAGGGATGCTGTGAACCCCTCTCTCATGGCATCTCCCAGTGCCTTCCTGCTCCCCCGAGCCTCCTGTCCAGTCTCTACTGCCCTCGTGCCGGGGTCACCCTTCCTGACCCTGTGCACTGGCTTCCTATCTGCTGCCCTGCGCTGATCCTTCAGCCTGCTCTCCGAGGCTCCGCAAGGAGCAAGGCAGCCGAGCTGGATGCAGCGTATCGCCAGCTCTTCACAGCCGAGCTGGGAACTCGAGGCAGTCTCCTCCTGCCCCTGGGCCCGGCTGCTGGCAGCAGGCCCTTGCCTGGCAGTGATCAGAGGTCTCCAGTGCCCTGGGCGACGGGACTGGGTGCGCTAACTGTCTCTTTGCTTACAGTGGCCAATGTGTTTGTGCTGGCTGCTCTGCACACGGAGAGACGCCTGGCAGCGGTGAGCCCCTTCCTCCTGGGCTCTCTTGGCCACGCACGGGTCACACTTATCCTCTGTGGCTGCGGCTGCTGGGCTGCTCTCAAGCCTGTGGCCGGGGAAACGGGAGTCTCCAAGCAAATGCATGGGTGGAAGGGGACTTGAGGATAAGAGCAGGATGATCAAGACTGGTCCTCTGACACCAGGCTGCAGGCGTGGCACTGACAGGCCAGACTAGGGGGGCTCAAACTGGACCCAGTGAGCCCCCTAGGGAATCCCCTGGAGTGCTTGGGAGGGAGGGAGGCTCTGGACTGGCCTTTGCACCAGATGAAGGGGGTGCCCTGCTTTGTCCTCAGTCCTGAAACCAGTAAGTGTCTGTGGAGCACTGACTGGAGCCATGCTCTGCCCTGGCTCCATCTCCTATGGGCATCCAGTGGCAGCCTTATGCTTGTTACTTGTGGGGGTGGGAGAGCAGCCTGGGGAGAAGTGAGTGGGGGTTAAGCTAAACCTGACAGGTGGAACAAGCCCTCAGGCTGCAGCCCCAAAGCCCCCACTCCCTGGCCCGAATCTCACTTGGCTGGCCTGGTCTCCAGCAGCTGCTGTGTCAGCATCTCCCAGCACAGCTGCCCGCAGGCCCGGGGAGCAGTGCGTGGTCTGCGCTGGGCCCTGCTCGGAATACCTCTCCCCAGGGGATCTTTGGGAGCAGAAATCGAACCAGGGCACCTCTCCTTCTCAAAGCCTGAGCCCGGGGCCGCAGCCGCTAGGGGGTCAGCAGCACTGTGGGGCGCACTAAGCTGCAAGCGCGTTCTGGGCCTGGCCTGTCTGAGGGGCCGTGGGGCACGTCCCAGGGAGGGAGCGGCTGCTGCGATTCCTGTTCCCAGGTGGCCGCCCCGGCACCTAGCTCTGGCGGAAGCCACAATGGGGCCTGCAGCAAAGCAACCGGGCGGAGGATGCATGCTGTCTTTTCCGGCTGTGCCGTGCCCCTGGGGCAAGCAGAGGGGAGAGCTGGTCCGTCATGGGGGGGGGGGGGGGCACAGGAGGGGTAGGACAGAGGGCGTGGGGTTGTTGTACTGGCCTCATGGGTCTCCTGGCTCCCCGCAGGGCTCCCTCTCGGAGAAAGTCGGCACGGCCCTCCATGCATTCAACCTCCTGACCATCCTGTGTTTCCCAGCGCTGGTGGTTCTGATGGTCTCCTCCATCACGCCAGGTAGGTGGTGGCCCCTCCTGGGCCCTGGCGGTCAGCGCTGGCTGCCTTCGGACATGGGCTCACACTGCAGGGACCCCTGGGATACTGGGGTCTCTGGGCTCGCCAGGCAGGAGCAGGGTCAGCAGCAGCCTGCTCTGACCTCGACTCTGGTGGACTCTGGGGCTGGGGGCCCCTAGGGACAGGCTGACCCGGGTCTCTCATCTCCACTGTGTTAGACGCTCACTAACCAGGGTGGGGCTGGGCTGGGCAGGGCCGGAGAGTTGCCTGGGGAACGCCGTCCCCGCAGCAATGCCTCCCGGGTCGCTCACGCTCCTGGCCTTGTCTCTCCCCAGTCGGTGCAGTGTTCGCTCTGTCCATCTACACCATCCTCTTCCTCAAGCTTTTCTCCTTCCGGGATGTGAACAAGTGGTGCCGAGCCCGGGGCCGGGCAAAGGCTGGGCGCGTGTGCTCAGGTGAGCTCCGGTAGCGGGAGGCACAGGTGGTGGGCCGGTGGCTGACGCTGTGAGCTATGCTACCCCACGTGACATGCTGCTGTGGCCTCTGCTTTGCCGGGAGGGTTATATTGCACGCTAGTGAAGACCCCCTCTCGGGCTTCACCGCCAGGTCTCTCTGTCTTGATGCACGAGCGCGGGGCTTGCCCGTTCCAGGAAGGGGAACAGACCTGGCCACAAATGGCTCTGCAGAGATTGGCCCGGCGGCTGGCTTTGCCTGAGTGCGACTGCCATCTCAGCATGGGGGTCTCTGCTCCCTCCCATGTGACTGCCCTCCTCAGGGTGTGGGGCTGGTGAGTCTCAACCGCAGCCCTGCTGCCAGCTGCCTGGCCTTCAGGCTAATGGCTCTTCTCTCATCTTCCAGCTTCTGGGCCGAAGAAAGCCAATGGGGAGGTGGTGCAGAGCGGGGTGTACTATCCAGCTAACCTGACCTATAAAGGTAACTGGCCCTGAGCTCCTGGCCTGCAGCGTGGGGACAGTAGGCTGGGAGGTGTTTCTTGCCTAACACACCTGGACTTCTCAATTCTCTCCCAGAGCAAGGGCTTTTTCAGTAAGACCCTGCTGAAATCCCAGGGCGTGCCAGCTGGCCATGGGCACTGATGGCTGTGTGGAACTGGGCCCAGATCTCCGTCTCGGGAGCACAGGAGGCCAATTCAGGCTGGGGAGAACAGGGCTAACGAGTCACCTCCCATCTCTGCCACAGTGGGACAGTGACCCAGTTGACCGGCTGCTCGCCCCTATCCGCAGCCAGCCTTCCCTCACCTGCTGGGAGAGCCCTGCTGAGGGTTTAGTGCCTGGGCGTCCCTGAAGGCAGTGGCCCTGCTCCGTAGGGCTGTCCCAGGAGCTTGCTGACCCCCTGGACCCACCTCACCCGTGGTCGCTCTGGGCAGGCGGTGTCCATGCTGCTTGTTGAGAACCTCAGTGACTCTCTGCAGGGGCGCTGGGCCTGTCCCCGGGGTGACGCTGCTGGTCTGTTTCAGACATGTACTACTTCCTGTTTGCTCCCACGCTCTGCTACGAGTTGAACTTCCCTCGCTCGCCCCGGATACGCAAGCGCTTCCTGCTCCGCCGGCTCTTCGAGATGGTGAGGCAGCCTCGGGCCCAGCTCCGGCCTGGATGGGGGCGCTGCGTCCTGCTCGGAGCGCTGGGCCAGTGACGGTCCCCCTGGCTCAGCAGGCGCAGATCGTGGGGGGCCCAGCCCCGGCTCTCCTTCGGAGAGCAGGACAGAGCTGGCCGATCGGAGGGCTGGCAGCGGCTGACTGCTCCTACAGCACTGACTCCGCTCCGGAGAGTGGGCTGAGGCGGGTTCAAGGCTGATGTCTCAGCAGAGGTCTCTTGACCAGGCCCTGGGGGTGGGCGGGGAATGCCTGTGGCTGTAAACACCCCGTTGTCCTAGCTGGTAGACAGCAGCATGCCCGCTGGGGGGCGGACGGCCTTCGTGCTTTGGGGAAGGACACACCCCTCTAGCTCAGCGGATTCAACAAACCCGGCGTTGCTCCAGGACGCCCATCTCCCAGAGCAGGTTCCTGGCGTGGCCTGTGTGCTGCCATGCTGGGACACAGGCGGCAGGGGCTGGCTCAGACCAGTGTGGCCTGGTGCCCGGCATGCCAGTTCAGTGGGGTGGGCACTGAGGGGCCCATATGCCTCATGGGCCTGTCTGCCAGATCCCTCCAGCATCTGACCGGCCAGGCATCCTGCATGGGCCTGTGCTGTGCAGGGGAGGGGGCCTGGCTGATCTCACCACTGCTGCCTCTTTTTGTCTCTAGCTCTTCTTTATCCAGCTGCTGGTGGGGCTGATACAGCAGGTACGTGGCTGGAAACGGAGGTGAGGTGGTAGCCAGGAGCCCGCAGCCGCCCGCCATTGCCAGGCGGGCGTAGCCTGTGGCTGACGCAGCACGCGGTGCCGAGGGGCTGGTGCAGAGCGGGCTGGAGGCTGCGCTCTCCTGGCTGAATCGAAGCACGCAGACGCTGCACCATGTGACCGTCACAGGGAACGGACTCATTAAGAATTGAGCAGATGCTGGTGTCTGGTGGGGTGGGGTGGACCCCTTAGGAAAGAAGGGCAGACACAAGCTCCCTGATGAGCATCTGTGGCCAGTTTCAGAGTAACGAAGTCGGATATAGGCCCCGGTGGCATGTGGGACTTCAGGTGAGCGTGCCATGGGGCAGGCTGGGATCGGCCAAGCAGCGGGGCTGAACAGGGGCAGGGACAGGGACAGGCGCTGTCTGGTGGGTGACTTACCAAGCAGGTAGTGACCACAGCTGACCGTGCGGGATGTCCCGGATCTTGGGGTGAGGGGCAGGCTTGAGGGCTTGGTGCTCTGGGCGGGAGCAGCCTGACTGTCTAGAGCTAAACTTCTGCTTTCAGTGGATGGTCCCCACGATCCAGAACTCGATGAAACCTTTCCGGGTGAGTGACCTGCCTCCCTTTCACTGTCCAGTCCGGGCTACTGACTCCCTCCCCGCAGCTCCTCGACTCCTGCAAGATCCCTGTTGTGCATCTCTCCTCTCCTGCGGGGCCGTGGGAATGACCCCTCAGTGGGCAGGAGGCGGCTGTCTCCCCCTCTGGGGTTCCTGGCCACAGCCGGGCTCACGTGGGGCCCCACAAGGGGCGGCACCTCAGAGCTCTGTGGAGAAGCTTCATGCTGTACCGCCGGCTGTACGGTGGCCTCAGCTGGCCAGGCTTGAAGGCCCCTCTCCCGGCTGGTGGCCAGTGCACTGGCCGACCTGTGGCATGCCCCACGGAGGGTGCATGCTTCCTTTGCTGTGTGTGCACCGAGGCTTGCGACAGGTCAGCAGGGACCCCATCCCTTCCCACCAGTCTGGTGCCTAAACAGGCCTCGCCCCTGACAGAACCAGGCTGTGGGCGCCTGTATCTGGGAGGGAGCAGGTGGAGTCCTGAAACCAGCCTCTTCTCCGCCCCCTGCCCACTTGTCCTGGCCAGCTGGGACTGATGCGGAGCTCTCCTTTCAGGATATGGACTACTCGCGAATCATAGAGCGCCTCCTGAAGCTGGCTGTGAGTACTGCCGCTAGAATTCGCCTCATACCTCCGGGGCTGGGGACATGGGAGCCTTCCTGAAACCGGCTCCCAGCATGGTCTGGCTCAGCAGAACCTGCTCTTCTGTCCCCTGGCCTCTCATGGGCAGTGGCTGGCAGCAATGCCAAGGGGCGGCTGGCTCAGCTCTCTAGCAGGGAATTCCCTGGAATGCCTCTGGTATGAGCTGATTCTTGGTGTCCGCCAAGGGCATGTGCTTGGTCTGTTCAGTCTGTTCCTTTCTCTGGGCAGGTCCCCAATCATTTGATCTGGCTCATCTTCTTTTACTGGTTCTTCCATTCCTCCCTGAACGTCCTGGCTGAAGTGATGCGGTTTGGCGACCGGGAGTTCTACAGGGACTGGTGGTGAGCAGTGACCCATTCGGGGGGCTCATGATGGGGGAGCTGTTGCTTTGCTCCAGACAGCTGGCCCAAGGCCCGTATCCCCTGCAAGGGGGGTGGGAAATCTCCTTGGACTCAACTTGCTATTGTGGCCAGCTGCAGGGAGCTGGTGGCAGAAGACTCTAGCTGCTGTCTCATCCCTGATGGGAGGCGGGACTGTTTAAAGCATGTAGCTATGTAGAGAAGCCGTGTGGTTACACTGTGTAGGCCCTGTCCAGCTACCCACCCCCTTGAGTCCCCTGAGCCTGGGAAGATGCTAACATAACACTTCCAGTGCCTTCCTGCTGGGCTGGGAGCCCTCAAGCAGCATGTGCGGGTGCTGCAGGGAAGGGGAGCTCCTGGGCTGGAAGAGGTACCATCCCATCTCAATGGTCTGTGCTGAATACCTCAAAGAAAGTCAGGGGGGAACCACCTCCAGCTGCCTCCTCCTGCCACTGTGCCATTGACCAGTTCCCCCTGAAGCATAAGGGTTCTGTGGTCATAGCCTGGCTCCCCGGGGGATGGTGGTTGCGTGTCGCTGTCCTCTGAGATCCTGCCAGAGGCCACAGCCCAGTCATGGGGGGTCACTCAGGGACAGTCTGACCCCAGCAGACCATGTCGTCCCTGCCCGGGGACCCCCTGCCCGCACTAAGAAAAGGAGGACTTGTGGCACCTTAGAGACTAACCAATTTATCTGAGCAGCCAGACCTGCCTGGGAAGCCAGGCACATGGGAGCTGCTGGACAAACCCTGTGGGTATTAGTCTGAGCGGCAGCTGACAATCAGGGTTGTACTTGGGGTCCCTCTGCCCCTTCCCCTCGTCTGGCTGAACATGACTGGTCAGGCAGCAGGGGGTGCCCTTCCCTCAGCCTGGTCCAGCCGGGTCTCCCGGGACAGGGCTGCTGTTAAATGCACTTCCCGAACCTGTCCGCAGCCATAAACAGACACGCCTGCAAGGTCTGCAGCTGGGCTCTTGACCAAAGCCCGCCTCAGGGCTAGCTGGGGGCAGAGGGGAGTGGGGGGGCCTGTGAAAACTCACCTGCCCCAGCTGCTGGGCCTCTCGCTGGGAAGTCCTACATGGCCCCACGGTGCTGACGTAGTGACAGTCCCCGCCCTGACAGCATATGACTGGCTGTCGGGAGCAGCGGGGCTGTGCTGTTCCCAGGTCTCCGGCGTGCCCACGGCTGGCAGGTTGTTGATGCCGGTTCTCTCCCCCAGGAACTCCGAGTCAGTGACGTACTTCTGGCAGAACTGGAACATACCGGTCCACAAGTGGTGTCTCAGGTACGGCTCCCCATGGGCTCAGCGCGGGCCTCCCAGCCCACTCTGTTGGGGGCGCAGCGTGGCCGCCCCCAGCTGCACGTGCTGATCTGGCTGCCCTGTCGCGGCCCACCCAGGGTGGAGGTGAGGCCCTGTGAGCTAATCGCTCAGTGGATAAAAGCCGACTAGAGAACACCCTGAGCTGGGCCCGGCAGCAGCAGGCTCCTGCTGGGGCAGTCGGCAGGGCTGATCAGCGTGTGAGGACGCTCCTGGAAAGGGGCAGCTCCGAGAACCTAGTTCCTTGTTCTCACAGGGCGGGGAGATGCTCCCAAAACTCAATCATCAGCTGCTGCTGCCTAGTTAAATAGCCAGTGCTGCTAACCTGGGCTTTCCCGACTGCTCTGCTCCCAGCCCTGCAGGGCCCACACGGTAACTCCTGATCTTGTGTTCTAGGCACTTCTACAAACCAATGATCAAGAGGGGGGTCAGCAAGTGGACCGCCCAGACTGCAGTGTTCCTGGCATCGGCTTTCTTCCATGAGGTTGGCACCCTGGCTTGCTCCCTACGTGGGAGGGAGGGGACTCTTCATGTCGGCTGTCGGTTTCAAGAGTTGCATAAAAGGAACACTCATGGCCTGACCGGGGGGAGGGTAAAACTCAAACAGCAGCCTTCCCACCAGCCCGCCCTCAGCGGGACAACCAGCCACAGGGCGAGCCCTCTGTGCGACCGCATCTCAGTCTGCGTGTTGTCCGTGGGAGGAGAGAGAGGGCTGCGGACAAGGCAAACTCCACTCAGTGCTGTCCCCAGGGGGACTGCTTCCAGGGGTCTCATTCTGGGCAGCTGATTCTAGGCTGGAGCAGTGCTCTGGCTTTGCCATCTCCTGGGCTGAGTTGGGTACCCATCCTGGGGAAGGGAGGACACAGGGCGGGTGGACTGTGGGTAGCAGGCTCAACCATCCCTCCCCACCCCTAGCTGTGGGGGTGGATCCTGGAGGGTGAGCAGCAGCAGTTCCTCACCTTGTGGGGCTTGGGGCCATGCATGGCGCTGATGCAGAATCTTCTCTCCTCCAGTATTTGGTGAGCGTGCCCCTGAAGATGTTCCGGCTGTGGGCATTCATGGGGATGATGGCTCAGGTAAGACCTGGGAGGTAGGGAGGTCACCTGCCTCCTTGGGTTTCTGATCCTTCAAGGGAATCTCCATTCTGGCATGCTGGAAAACAGCTCATGCCCAGGGGCCTTCTCCACTGCACCAAACCGCATGGAACCGTAGGGAGACACCTGCCTAGTGTAAATCTGTTGGCTCGAGGCAGTTGACAATGTCCATGTGTCTTCTGTAGCTGCCTCATTCAGTGGCTCCTTCCCAGTGCTCTGGCACCCACCACCACCTTTGGACCCCTGGGCCATATAATGGGGCCTGTCTGTTTTGTTTTTTTAAAACCTCCCCTCACATGGTATTTGTGCTCTGTTCTGCCCACTTACTTGGGTTGTGACAGCCTGTCTTTGAGGCTTGGAGTCCAAGCTCTGACTGCTCCTCCCCCCAGATCCCGCTGGCCTGGCTTGTGGGAAGGTTCCTCAGAGGCAACTATGGGAATGCAGCTGTATGGATCTCCTTGATCATCGGGCAGCCGATAGCCGTCCTGATGTACGTTCACGACTACTACGTGCTCAACTATGAAGGCAGCCAGTAATGCATGTGGACTCCCTGTTCCTCCCTCTCCTTCCGGTGGTTGGCAAGGAGCCGACCAGGGGTCAGAACTCCCCACTTCCTGCTGCTCTCCGGAAGCCTCTGCGACCGACTGTAACACCAGCACGTGTGCGGAGATGTCACTGTCTAAGGAAGCTGCCTTGTCTTTTTATATGGGTGTGTAATCAATGGGGATGACTATTTTTGTGAATTGAATGTTGGATCAATGCAATATCCTCCAGTGAGAAGCACCAGAGAGGAGGAAGGGCCCTCCAGGTGCCACTGGCCCCTTCTCTCTCATCACTGGTGTTAACGCTCAGGATCAGATTGTTGAGAGGGCATTTCCCAGGCTCCTTTAACAGGGTGTTCAGGGCAGAGTTTAGGGCCTGCCCAAGGCAGCACCAACATCTTCTGAGGCCCTCTGGAGAGCTTGGCAAGCTGAGCCTTCAGAACGTGCTTCTGCGCCGACCGCCTCTAGACTGTTCCCTCAGTCTTGGCAATAGGAGATGGGTACCTGCCGCCTTGTCCCTTGGGGCTGGCCAGCAGCAAGGCCTGGGCCTCCATGTAGGGTGTCAGAGCTTTAATGTGGTGGCTCCTTTGCTCTGACCGGTGCAGAGAGGCAGCCAGCCAGCTGGGAGCTGCCGTGGTTAGGGCACTTTAAAAGGACTTTCACTGAAGTCTCAAAGTTTGTTCCCATTCCATCCAATGTCCAGATGCTCTGGCCGCCTCCTCTTTAAAAGGCAGCTCTTGCAGAAGGGTCTCCCCCTCACACTGATCCTTGCAGCCCTCCTGGGAATCCTTCATGGTACAGCCTCTCCCTTGGGCTGGCCCCTGGCTGCAGGACCAGCAGATGGCACTGGGCTCTTCAGGCATGCATCAGTACTTCCTGCTTCAGCCAAGGGGAACCAGGAGCTGCCTGCTCTTCTGTGAAGCTCCCTGTGTAGGGGAGTCATGACAGTTGCCTCTGGTTTCTGTACTGTGCACGGGTTCCACTTGGGCTCCTCCTTGGAGGCTGCCGTAGTCCGTCCTCAAGCACTCCAAGTGCTAGGTGAAGCCTCCCAGGTGGCTGCATGGCCCTCCATGGCTGTGCTGTTTGGGGGTGTGACTCTGCGATGGCAGATGCAATCTGGATTTGTGTTGAATGTCCCCTTCAGGGGGTCATGACCTGTCCATGCAGGGGCCATAGTACTGTGTGGCCTACCCCTGTCTCCAAAAAACTTGCCTGCCCTAGCAACTTCTGACACTCTGTCTGTATCTGCCAAACCGTGAATAAAGCATCTTTTCCAAAACGGTCCCATGGGCTTTTTGCTGGGGTGGGAGGAAGGGAGGCAGCTTAGCTCAAGTGACCAGGCCTGGTGCCTGCCATGGAGATGGGCTTTTCTCAGGGAAGGCCCCAGCTGCTTCCCTCCCCCTGTAGTAGCAGCTGTCTCCTCTCCACGGAGCTGGGACCAGCGCAGGCCCATGGCTGCTCTCGCTAGTTCAATCTGCCTCCATGTCACAACTAAGTGCGGATACAGTGGAGTCGCTGATGCCCCACGGCAGGGTAGCAAGAGGGAGCTGTTTGGTGCAGCTCTGTACCAAGGCCACATTTTCATTCAGTGTAGTAAATACAAACATAATTTAACCCCTGGATCTGATCAGCCAGAGCCCCCTGGTCCCCGTCCAGGGGTGCGTTGCAGACACAGCTCACATAATGTCTCTAGCTCCATCTGCCTGAAGGAAGGGAGAAGATCCCATAGCTAAGGCAGCCTCTTCAACCACAGGCCTCCGGCTTGTGCTGCTGCCATGGCTAAAGATCCCTGCCAGCCCGGACTTCCTCCATGGCAATGACCAGCAGGAGAAACAGGGGTGCTGCATCTGGCTTCTGAGTAAATGCTTCTCCTCCATTCCAGGTCACAGGCCCTGGCTCTCATGGGGGACTTAAATCACCCTGACATCCCTTGGGAGAGCAATACAGCGGTGCACAGGCAATCCAGGTAGCTTTCGGAGAGTGTTGGGGACAACTTCCTGGTGCAAATGCTGGAGGAACCACCTAGGGCCCGTGCTCCTCTTGACCTGCTGCTCACAAATAGGGAAGAATTGGGAGGGGAAGTAGAAGCAGGTGGCAACCTGGGAGGCAGTGACCATGAGATGGTCGAGTTCAGGATCCTCACAAAAGGAAGAAAGGAGAGCACCAGAGTACAGACCCTGGAGTTCAGAGAAGCAGACTTTGACTCCCTCGGGGAACTGATGGGCAGGATCCCTGGGGAGGCTAGTATGAGTGGTGTGCAGAAAGAACAGCAAATATGGCAGGCGACCAGCTTGGCCCAATAGAGAAATCTTGTGTGAGCTTAGATACAAAAAGGAAGCTTACAAGAAGTGGAAACTTGGACAGAGGGCTAAGGCCAAGTATAAAAACATTGCTTGAGCATGCAGGGATGAAATCAGGAAGGCCAAAGCACAGTTGAAGTTTCAGCTAGCAAGGGATGGGAAGGGTAACAAGAAGGGTTTCTACAGGTATGTTAGCAACAAGAGGAAGGTCAGGGAAAGTGTGGGCCCCTTACTGAATGAGGGAGGCAACCTAGTGACAGGATGTGGAGAAAGCTAATGTACTCAATGCTTTTTTTGCCTCTGTCTTCACGATAAAGGTCAGCTCCCAGACTGCTGCACTGGGCAGCACAGCATGGGGAGGAGGTGACCAGCCCTCTGTGGAGAAAGAACAGTTTGACTATTTAGAAAAGCTGGATGAGCACAAGTCCCTGGGGCCAGATGCAAAGAGGATGGAGCTCGGCTGTTCTCAGTGGTGGCAGATGACAGAACGAGGAGTAATGGTCTCAAGTTGCAGCGGGGGAGGTCTAGGTTGGATATCAGGGAAACACTATTTCACTAGGAGGGTGGTGAAGCTCTGGAATGGGTTACCTAGGGAGGTGGTGGAATCTCCTTCCTTAGAAGTTTTTAAGGTCAGGCTTGACAAAGCCCTGCCTGGGATAATTTAGTTGGGGTGGGTCCTGCTTTGAGCAGGGGGTGGGACTAGATGACGACCTGAGGTCTCTTCCTAATCTGCTGTGATTCTATCTCCTGTGGCTTTTAATCTCCACTGTGGAAAGGCAAGGCGGGGTGCCCTATTGAAGGGGAATAATACTACCCTCTTACCACTTGGTCACAAGGAAAGTAAGTGTCTGCCAAACTGCTAGCATGGAAGATGTGAAAGCCCCTCCAACCCCAGCTTCAAGGTCCACCAGGGTCCATCTTGGCCCTGTAGTAACTGAATGGGGGTAGCAGTTTACTACTCGTATGCACCTTACTTAGTCATGGAGCTAGGGCCAAACTCTCCTCTAATTACCTAACAAATTACTGATTTCATAGACAAACAATGCCATGAGTAGCTGCTTCCACTTGTACTCAAACCCTCTCCTGGAGGGTTAACCCTAACCCCTGCCCATGACTGGAGCATGGGAGGTTGCACCCTGTATAAGGGGCACAAGGCTGGTGCAGATAAGGAGAGGGTGCTAGATGAGAACCTGGCCCTAGGCTACATAGGCCAAGTAAGACAGAGGGGGTGAGCTGCCAGCAGAACTGGGGAGGAGCCCTTATCAGTGACTGACAAGCAGGAATCTGCAGAGCAATTAAGCTTTTCACTGCAAGAGCCTCCAAGCGATGCTGGGGGTGGGTGGGAGCAGAAGGGAAGAGCACAAGGAGCCCTGAGCATTTCAGGGCAGGGGCAGCTGTCCTGGGCCCAGGCTTGAGCAGTGGTTTTCAAACTTTATTTCTGGCGACCCAGTTGAAGAAAATTGTTGATGCCTGTGACCTAAGGGAGCTGGGGATGAGGGGTTTGGGGTGTGGGAGGGGCTCAGGGATGGGGTGTGGAGATGAGGCTGGAAATGAGGGTGTGGGAGGGGGCTCAGTTTTGGAGGACTGGGGCAAGGGTTGGGGTGTGGGAGGGGGCCAGGGGGGCTCAGTTTGGAAGGACTCAGGGCTGGGGGTGCAGGTTCTGGGGTGGGGCTGCAGAGGAGAGATTTGTGGTGCAGGAAGGGGCTCCAGGTTTAGGGGGGCTCAGGGCTGGGGCATGGGCTAACCTCAGTCAGCATCACAGTGGGGGTGCTAAGGCAGGTCCAGCTGCAGGTCCCACTCCTCAGTGGAGGCATGCAAGCAGCTCCCCTTGGCTCTCCCCTGTAGGCACTGCCCCCCAGCCCCCATTGGTCAGCTCCCAGCTGGTGCTTGGGGCAGGGGCAAAGTGGAGCCCCGTGGCCCCCATGCCTAGGAGCCGGACCTGCTGCTGGCCACTTCTGGGGCACAGCGCGGTGTCAGAACAGGTCGGGACTCACCTGCCTTACTTACCCGGGCAGGACCACGGATGGGACTTTTAACGGCCGGGTCGGCAGGGCTGACCAGTGTGACCCAGTGACCCGTACTGGGCCACGACCCGCAGTTTGAAAACCACGGCTCGAGGGAAGTGGGGGTGCTGCTCTTCCAGAGCTAGTCCCCCCGTAGCCACTGGCCCTGCCCAGCGACCCAGCACGTAGCGAGCCTTTGTGGTGTGCAACAGCCTGGCGTGCGCTGGGTGCGGGACTTGCTCGTGTAAGGTACAATAGCCCCACGCTGGCAGCAGGCGGGGGGGGGTGGAATGGGGGGGTCTCACCTTCCCTGGAGCCAAGGGGGCAGAATACTAGGGCCACAGCTGCACCAGCCAGAGGATGGGTGCTGACCCCGCCTGGGCCGGGGCACACAGACCAGCTGCTCTCAGGGGGCATTAGTGCCTTCGAAACCATTGTACACGTGCCTGAGGGACCCAGTCAGCACCTGCCAGCCCCTTCGTTATAGTGCAGCAAGAGTTCTCCCCCGCCCAGCTGCCTCCAAGGCCCCCATCCCTCGGGCGCAGCAGGAGCCAGGAGTCATCTTTGGCACATGCTGGGCCGTGTCAGGAGAGGGGCTATGGGGAGACGGACAGCGCAGGGGGCTGGGGGGAGACGGGGGCTCAGTAGGGCTAGTGGGGCAGACAGACTGGGGCAGGGGCTGAATGGGGGTGGAGGCGCCAGGGTGCAGAACTACATGGGGACAGAGGGTGACTGAGTGGAAGCACAGAGCTATGGGGACAGAGGGACAGGGTACAGGGACACAAGGTTGGCTGCATGGGGGCAGGGAGGGGGTACAGAGCCACATGGCAATGGGAGAAGTGGGTGGCTGAGTGGGACATGTGGACACGGGGTGCAAAGACACATGGGGATAGGGGCAGATGTGCCTGACTGAACGGGAGAGGCTAGGGGTCATCCCAGGGCCTGCATGGGAGAAGCTCCCTAACAGTCCCTCTCTGCTGCCCCCCAAAAAAACCCATTCCAGACTTTTCCCACCCACACCCAACAACCCCCCCAGGCTCCTTCCCAGCAATTACTTCCCTCTTCCTCTGCCCCTCTGTTACCCCGACTCCCCCCGTCTTTGCACAGTTTCTGGGGGCACGGGAGATACGGTTCTGTGTTTAAATGCATCGTTACTCAAAGTTGTGTGTTAATACACCTAGTAAGGAATCTATTTGTCAAAAAACATTTCCTGAATCTTTGTTGTCGCCTGTATCGTTACAGCCACGCTTGCTGACAGGTATTTTGAAATGAATGACCAGCAATGACGGGACGGGTGTTAGTTTGACAAATAAAATATGCAGAATTTGAAAATAGCGTGTGCAGAATTTTTTATTTTTTGGCACAGAATTCCCCCGGGAGTAACTAATGGAGGGGGCAGCGGAGGCAGAAACCAACGACATACACCCAGCGGACTGGGCTGGGGCCCCCTCCTCTCTCCTCACACAGGCAGCACTAGGGGGAATTCCTGAAAGAACAACAGGAGTAAAAGAACCACAGGGCCATTAATACCACCCCAGAGGGGAGGACAGACCACGGCCTCGGCCCTGTGGGACGTTTCAAACCCCAGTGGTCCTGTTGGATTCTGACAAGTGGGCAGACGCAAGCCGAAATAGGGGCTGCAACCCGGCCCACTCAAGGTAGGCATGTGCCAGGGTCTCCCTCAGGCCAGAAAACAGACAGGCATCGGGGACGGGCGAACCGCGCCAGGTACATGCCCATGCTCACTGCTCTGTGAAGGAGCCGCCAACTAATATCCCTGGTGGGCCGTGGCATCAAGGTGGAATATAGGCCGGCCCACCGGGGTTCCTCACCCTCAACAGACCCCACCACTTAGTGTCAGGGCAGGACACGAGGATGAGGAAATGGAGAGTATGGAGCATGAGCGTGTACAGATGTGCCCTTGGCACGGTTCGGAAGCAAACCGGCTGCAGGTCACACAGCCGGCACGGGGTTTCAAATCCTTGTGGTAAGCAGGTTCCACCCTGTGTGGGACACCAGCGTTAAAAGACTCTTTGCCCTGCCAGGGGGACACACACAGGCCATGGGTCCAGCATTTACCCTTCCTACTGCTGACCGTTAAGATAGCATCAGCTAATTCTTGCCCCTCTACCGCTGGGGCACCTGCTCTCCTTCTGTCTTGGGGGTTCAGCAAAGAGCTACAGGGATGGTTCGAGGGCTGGAAAAGCTGCTTTAGAGAGACAACTGAGAAGCTGAATCCTATCGCAGAGAGGATTAAGAGGTGACTTGAGCATGGTCTATAGTGGGTAGAAGACTTCTTATAGCTGAGGGTTCTTTAATCTGGCAAAGTCAGAACAAGAACCCACGGGTAGAAAATGAAGTTAGACAACTTCAGACTAGGAATAAGGTGCAAAATTTCCAAAGGGAAAGTAAGTATCTATTGGAACAACTGACCTGAGGACACAGAGAATCCACCATTGCTTGGCGTTTTAATCGAGACTGGACATGTCTAAAGAAAATGCTCTTCCTCCACCAAACGCTGGGGCTTGAGGCAGGAATTACGGGGTGAAATTCTATAGCCTGTCTATGCAGATCAGACTAGATAACACAATACACTCAAACTCTATTACTGCCCCTGAAGCTCCATAGGAGGACTTGAGACTATGCCTGCTTGTTTGGGAGGGCAACCCGGACCACCTGCCTCAGCTAAAAAAATTTAGCAAAAAGTTGGCAGCCTTCCCCCGAACAAATTAAGTCCAAGGCATCCACAGTCCTTCCTAGAAGTGCCAGGAAACTGTGGCAGCCATCGACTGGAGAAGACAGCAAGTGGCAACAGCCTCAGCAGGTCTCACTGCTCTGCACCGTCACCCCAAAAATCTTCCCTGGACAGAGGTCACAGGGGGCAGATCCCTCCCTGCCCTGGGAGGCATGAACGTAGTGGGCTCTGTGAGCCGACTAAGGTGTTCTGGGTGGATCTACCCGCGCTGAGGAGATTACAAAGTGCCCGGCTGCTGAGAGGGGTCCTGGACCAGAGGCTTTTTGCACCTCAGGCTCACGATCACTAGTGGCAGAGAGGTCACCTCTGAAAACTCTCAATGCTGAGACCTCCGCTGCTCACCAGTGTCTCCAGCCCCAAACTCTGGAACAGCTCGCAGGGGAAGGTTCCCTGAGAAGACACGGGGTTGAAAAAGGCTTCACTTTATAGCAACAGCTCCCCTCTAGCTGTTCAACCAATGAGTTTGCCGGAGCACGTGTTTCAGATTCCAAAGCCAAAAAGCAGCAAGGCCCTATCAGTGCTGCAGCACGGCATCGGGACACCAGCTGGAAGTGACTGCTGCCTGGTCCCTGGACCGGTGCTTCCTCCTGGCCTTGGATTCTGAGGAGGGACACAGCCATCGGGACACAGCTGGCCAGGGCTCAGGCTGTAAAACTGCTCTGCAGATGTTTGGGCTGGGGCTGGAGCCCGAGCTCTGGGACCCCGCAAGGGAAGAGGGACAAATGGGACGATGCCCAGTGCGAACACTACGCGCTCAGCTCCCTTGGCACAGCCTAGAAAGCAGATAAATACTAACCAATCGGTACGTTCCGATGGAGGTGAGTGAGCGAGGGGACACGCCAGGGGATTCCAGCTCACTGCCTATGACAACAGAGGGAATGAAGGATAGTTGGGGGTCAGATGTCTAACAATGTGGGGGCAGGTGTGTGCCCAGTCCTCATGGGCCCTACCAGCTGGAAGGTTCCCAAGAGTGGGAGCCACACGGGCACAAGATCAGCCACAAGTTACAGGGCTGGATGCAGGAACCACCAGGGTGTTGCTCAGGCCTGTTCTATGCAGGAGGCCAGACTAGGTGATCAGAACAGTCCCTCTTCTGGCCTTAAAATCCGAGTTCTCCCAGAAGAAGCATGACTATGCTCAACCCTTCCTAGTGGTCACTGCCCAAGACACACTCCCTGCCCAGGATACACCAAGCCACACAGAGGTTTTTGCTCAAGTCCCTGGCCCCAGACCAAGCCACTGGCCATGCTGTCCTGTTAGGGACATAGAAAATAAATTTTATTATCCATTTTAAATTTCTACATTGTAGTTGCATCACTAACCATGATCCTCATGAGAAGAATGCAGCTAACTCTTTACCCCGAAAGACAACAAGATCAGCCTTTGGCCATAGCCAGAGTTTGATATCGTTACCGCACAGAGGGAAAAAGGAACCTATGGTTTTGCTCTTTTTTCATACTCAACAGAAATACGAATAAAATTCCAGAGAGCCCCCCTGGTTCCTGCCCTCTGGAAAGCTGCGGCTCGCAGGTGGCAGAGCGGGTCAGCGCTTGGAGGAATAGGGCAGGAGCGTACGAGGCAAGCGCAGCCTTGGTGGGGCTCGAAGCCAGAGGCTGAGAACTGAGTTCAGGGCTGCACTCCAGCTGCAGCAGGAACTGGCGACCCCAGAGCGTTTGGAGAGGAGATGATGGGCGATGCGGCCAAGCTGCCAATGGGCTGGGATGCAGACATTGAGGTAAGACCTGTGCCAGGGAGAGGGCAGAGAGTCAGGCCAGCAAAGACAGCAAAGGAACAATGGCAGGGAGGGAACAGGCCAGAGGCTGCTCCTCATGGCCCTCCCTACCCCACTCTAGAGCAAAGGCAAGGTCCCCCAGAATGCCAATCCAGCTCCCTGGAGAGGCAGTCAGGTGGGTGGTGTAGGAAAGGCAGTCCTTCCCATCTTCCCTGACCGGAGTCACTCCTCCTCAGAACCTTTCATTCGAGTACCACAGGGCTCCAGAACACAGGACCCTACCTGCCAACATACTGGAGGAGCTGACAGGTGTGTTACTGGCTGACAGTCCAGCTGAGGGGCCCATCCTGGCTGGATCTTTCGCTATGGGATCTGCAAGGGAAAGGGTGAATGAGACGAGCATCCACGCTCACAAGAGACTCCAAACCCATGGAGAGAGCTGGGTGCTTTCGGAGGGTCTCCCTCACTGTCCTGGATAGCCTGGCCACACAGCAGGCCAATGGGGGATGCTGGCAGGTGGCCACAAACAGGAGAGAAGCCACACCCAGGATACAAAGGTGAAGCTACACCCAAGGTGCGGGAGGCAAGTGGGAAATCTGGGATGCTCCACTCCCGTAAGAGCAGCCCTTCCATGAGACGGGGACCACACACTCACTTTGTCGGGTGCCCCCAGGAACGCTGGATATCAGCAGCCACGAAAGAGAACAGGACAGACTCATTCCTACAGCAGTAGCGTGCCTGGGGCTCGAGACAGGAGGTGACTCACTCCCTGCCCTGGGGAGTTTATCGTTTCCATCGGACACTGACAACACAGCAGTGTCAGCAAAGGGGAGGGAATCCAGCTCTTGACACAGGGAGCAGCATGTCTAAGGCAATTTGCTTCACCCGATACTGATGGATAATGGCTGTTTTATGGGTGTGGTGCCTGGGTAGAAACGGGCAACGCTTGAGCAGGGGGTGGGGAGAAAGGAGAGTGAAGATGGCTGAGCAGGAAGAGAGAAGGGCAGAGGACCAAGAACTGAACCATGGGGGCTGCCAGAGGGGCCAAGAGACGCTGCTCAGCAGTCGAGCAGGACCAGGGCGGAGTGGGCTGCCGAGCAGGTGGCATCAAGGAGGCTGCTGCCCGCACACGGGAAGGCGCTGGCCATGCTGTGGCCAGAGTGACTCTTGCCCAGGAGACCGGGGAGGCCCCGGCAGTGCACAGCTCGAGGGTGGGGCAAGGACTGAGATCCGAGGGCTGGGAGAGGGAAGGGAGGCAGCCAGGACAGGACGGCGGGAGGAGAGAAGGCAGTGCTGGCATTTCTCCTACGCACAGAAGTACGGGTGCTCCATGGCCTCCCGGGCAGTGAGCCGCGTCTGGTGGTCGTAGCGCAGGAGCTTGTCCAGGAAGTCGAGTGCCTCTGTGCTCACGAGGTGCTGGTTCTCACTGTGCACGAAGCGCTCCCACCGCTTGCGGGAATGTCTGCAAGGGAGACAGACAGCCTGGAACCCTGCTGCTGCACCCTAGCCCGTGCCCCTGGAGCTCCCCCCACACTAACGCACGCCCCAGCCATCCCAGCAGGGCTGCAACGCACCCCAGGCTCTCTGCAGCCCCATTCACAGGGCCCTACCAAATTCACAGTCATGAAAAACATGTCACAGACCGTGAAATCTGCTCTTGTGTGTGCTTTTACCCTATTCTATAAAGATTTCACGGGGGAGACCAGCGTTGGGGGTCCTGACCCAAAAGGGAGTTACGAGGGGGGGCCCAAGGTTATTTTAGGGGGGGTTGGGGTATTGCCACCCTGCCTTCAGCGCTGGGGGGCTGAAGGGCGGCGGCTGCTGGCCGGGCACCCAGCTCTGAAGGCAGCGCCCTGCCAGCAGCCGCACCAGACCAGGCCACCCTCCCTTCTGCGCTGCTGCTGATGGCGGCTCTGCCTTCAGAGCTGGGCTCCCGGCAGCAGCCGCTGCAGTGCAGAAGGGTAGCAGTACGGCAACCCCCCTCCTCCCGCCCCACAATAACCTTGCAACACCCCCCCCCCAACTCCTTTTTGGGTCAGGACCCCTGCAATTACAACACCCTGGAATTTCAGATTTAAACAGCTGAAATCATAACATTTATGATTTTAAAAATTCTATGACCATGAAATTGACCAAAATGGACCGGGATTTTGTAGGGCCCGACCCATACGGCTTGCACCCTCCCCAGCATGGTGACACCCCCGTGAACTGTGCAATACTCTGCTTTCCCCACAGCTGAGACACCACCTTCAGCGCAGCACCCAGTCAGAAACCCTAACTCCCCGAGATGGAGGAACAGCCAGCCTTACTGCTCTGCTTAATCCCAAAGAGCACACACTCGGTCATCAACTCCTGCTTCTGTTCTCCCTCCGGGTGGCTCTACACAGTCAGCCACCAGGGGGCAGGAAACTGTTCTGGAGGTGCAGGGATGTGGTTATCTCAGCTTCATTTCTGCAGGGAGCTGAGGTCTCATCTGAGGGGCTAGAGAGAAGCCAGAACTCGGGCCACACAAATCCCTTAACTCCCCTGAACACAGATGCTGCCCTGAGTCAGAATTTGGCCAGGCACAAGGGCTACCCCATCATTTCTGTGTCCTGAGAGCTTTAGTGTCTCAGTTTTATTACTAAACGAGTTCTTCTGTGAACCCTGCTGCAACAGCCACCTGGAATCATGGGAATGGAGCTTCCAAACTGCAAGGTATTAGATACACCGATTATAGCCTCTCCCGCCCCGCATGTATCTGACCTGCAGTCTCTCTGAGAGACGTCTCTAAGTCGCGTGGATAGGGAGATTCCCTGTATTTGTCCTAGACAATGTTTCAGCTTTGTCTAACGTAATGAAAGTTTACCAATGAAATGCAAACCCCAGGGCCTCACTTTTACGTCTCCCAAGAAAACAGCCGGCACCCCAGCACCACACTGGGGGATGGTACACACTCAGAGGGAAGAGTCCCCCCGCTGAGTCACCCTTACCCCTTCCTGCACCCCCCTATATTTGTGGGGGAAGCCAGCCTCAGTTTATCTTTTTGGATCTTGACACAGGGTGGGACATCACCACTAAGGCTGCAAGTCTGTCACAGATTCAGTGACTTTCCAGGACTTCCGTGACTTCTGCAGCAGCCAGTGCGACTGACTCCAGGGCTGCCCGGGCAGTCCCTGGGCCAGCTGCACTGACTGCTGCTGGGGCAATCTCAGGCCACCGTGCCACCCCCCACTCCTGAGCACCAGCGGCATGCCACCAGCTGCGGTCCCAGGCCGTGCACCCCCCCCCACCCCCCCCACCCCCACCATCGAGCACCAGCGGTGGCCCCGGGCTGCTCACTGCCCCGGAACACCTCTCCCCAAGATTCAGTCAGGGGCATATAGTACAAGTCATGGACAGGTCGTGGGCCGTGAATTTTTGTTTACTGCCCGTGACCCGTCCATGACTTTTACTAAAAATACCTGTGACTAAATCTTCACTTTAATCATCATCACTCCCTGCAGCAATAGCTAAAGGCCACAGATTAAGAGGCCAGAGTAAAGCTCGCCTTGCCTCGCCTCACCTGCTGGAGAAAAGGCCCCTGGGGTCAAGCATGGCCAGTACAGTGAGACTGCGAGTTACCTGCACTGGGGCACAGCTGGGTCGGGAAATCCTTAGGGAGATTCAGGGAGGGAAGGAGAGCAGGAGACAGGAATTCCAGCTACCATGGCACTGCAGCCAGCCCCCGCGGCCCTGGCACCCACCTGCCTAGGATGTCATTAAAACGGGGATCCAGCTCTATGTTGTACTTGTCAATGTAGTCGTACAGATCCTCCGTTCCCAGCACTTTCGCGATCCGCACAAGCTGTGGGAGGGGAGAGAAAGAAGAACCACTAAATCCAACGGCCCGTATGCAAATCCAACCCGCGCAGCCAGGGTCACCGGGCCACATCTGGGCGGTACATGATTTTGCATACCAAGCCCAGCACCTGCGACCCAGCGGCAGAGCACAGAGACAGAAAGCGAGGCCTATCTGCAGTCCAGACCTCCCATCCCTGCAGGCTGGCCTTGCACCACTTGACTGCCTGACCCTGGGAACCTCCGTGCTAAGCACTGCAGGGCCAACACAGAGCCAATGCACACGGTGGGGGAGGCTCTGCCTTGGAAACAGAGCACGTCTGTAGGGATCACCCCACCCTTCCCAACATTCCTCTGGGGGCTGCCCACTAACGGCAGATTTAAGGCACCCCAGTGAGGTGCCATACACCAGGCTCCTGCTTTCAGAGGTTAAGAGGGTGGGTTACAAGGCCTTCGGTCAGCATTCAACAGAGACGGACCATTACCATCACTAATGCCAGCACACCCATGTTTACTGCTGCTCCCCCTCACTCAGAGGAGAGGGGAGCCCAGCGTAGGCTTCCTGAGGGCCCACGAAGGAACCTGGACCTGCGGGGTATCTGCAGAGAGCAGTGAGGGGTCTCTGCTCAGCTGCTGCTGACAGCAGAGGTGACCGGCCAGCTGAGACAAGTGAAGGGATACAAGGTACGGGGTGCAGGGGAGGTCCCAGGGCCTGACTGACAGCAAGGTTTGAAAGGGCACTATGATTTCAGCTATGTCTACACTACAGAGCTGATGCCAGAACAGCCCCCTAGCCTGGACACCGACAGGAAGAGACTTCCAGCTGGCGTAGGAACCCCACCCCCCGGAGCAGCGCTAGCTATGCCGACAGCCGCTCTCATCTGTCGCCAGGGCTGCCCTTGTCGGCACAGCTGGTGGGTTGGCAGCACAGCTCTGGTGCCAGGGCAGGGGTTATATCACAGCCGTGCCAGGATACACCAAGGCCAGGAGTACGCCACACACTTACCTGGGGGTAGCTACATCACTGAGGGGTGTGAAAAATCCACCCCCCGAGCGACGCGGTTACACCGACCTAGCCCCCCGTACGCAGCGCTGCGGGCGGCAGAGGGTCTCCCATCAACACAGCTCCCGAGGTGGAGCCGAGCTGGTGGAGAGCTGCCTCCCAGACACGCTACCGCGGGCAGCTCCATCAGTGCAAGTTTGCCGTTTAGACTTGACACTGGGGTTTGTCAGCCAAGACTGCCCGGCCCTTCGCTCAACCGGACAGCGCCTCTCCGCCTGTTCAGCGGGAGCAGTAACTTCTGAATGCCTTCTCCAGGCCATTTCAGGGAGCGCTCTCGGCTTCAACGGGCAGAGCTCGAGTGGCGTGGGGGAAGATGGGGGGAACACAGAGCCTCTGCCACCTGTTTAACAGAGCCACAGTCTCGAGCACCTTGGCAGTTGTCTATCGCTCAAAGAGCCAGGCGATGGCTGCTGTTAACACCCCCACCTCAGCCTCGCCCATCCTTCCGACAAAGTCGTTCAGTGTGTCAACACGTTCATCTCCCAAGAGAAACTACAGTGGTGGGAGAAGTGGGTACACACACGGCCCCTGGCATGCTGGAGGGGAGGGGCTGGGCTGGAGGGAGTCGCTGAAATACACAGGGTATGGGAGGGTGGTACACAGGGAGCTTATGGGGGGGATGGAGGGATTCAACAAGCCCCTGCTACGTGCAAGGAGCTCAGCCCACCGAAGCAACAAAGGGTGTAACCAGGGCTTAATTTTTGCCAGGGCTGAGCCCTGGCACCACTGGGCTTGTGGCTTCATATATGAAAATAAAACAATTGCTTGAGCCCTGGCCCCCCCTTCATTACAAACGAAGCACTGGGAGCATCCCCTAGTTATCCTCGGGCGACTTGCACACATGAGGCTGCACGCACTGGTTGGATACTGTAAGGCTGCTTGGGCAGGTGGTTATTGCCCTGGTTCTCTGGAGGGCCGGTCTGCTGTCCTCGGATTGCTCCGGAGAACTGGTGGCTGGTCTGTATGGCAGCGGGTCTGCTCTAGGGTTGCTTGCAAGTGCAAAGCTGCTGGAGCAGATATTTTAGAGAACAGAGCACTGAAGCATTTCTTTAGGCCCCTCTCTCATCCACAGAGTCCGACCTGGTTTGTACAAAAAGACAGCTAGAGGGGAAAGGAGGGACTGTGCGGGCTCCTGCGCCCTGACACCCTCAGCTCACCTGGTCATAGTTATCATGGCCGTGGAAGAAGGGCTCCTTCCGGAAGATCATACTGGCCAACATGCAGCCCAAACTCCACATGTCCAAGCTGTAGTCATACATCTGGAAAAGCCAAGGGGAGAGAGGTGGGAGGCAGCAGCAGCTCCAGGCACTCCCAGCCAGCTACCCCTGGCTCCGGAGAGCGATCATGCCCCGCCCTGCAGCACCACAAACCCCAAGGAGATCAGCCTCTGGCAGAGGACAGGGGCTGTCAGCTTGGCTGACAGCTCCAGTTCCAAGATGCCATTAGCCCAGGGAGCTCAGTCTCTTCTTCACAGGCCTGGGTTTCACCTGCATTTCATGTTCTCTCTTCTACCACCTTCCTTTCTCCTCCCAGAGGAGCCCACCCGGCGGTGTTGCACTCGTTTATATTCATTGCTTCACTTGCCTTCCCCACTCACTCACCCGCTCAGCATGGCCTCATCCTGGCCAGGTCCCCTCCCCTCCATTCATGGTAGCCCTTTCACCCCTTGGACAGATTCCAGTTTGGTGCCACAGTCTCTCTTCTCTCTGAGAATCAGCCCCAATCTCTTAACCTGCAACACCCCTTCCTAGGGGAAAGCTGCCCAGCCAGCGCTCAGCCCTGCATGGTGTGTCCGGGGGGACAGAACAGCTGCACTGGACCTTCTGCAGCCCCACCTTCTGCAAGTGTGTGTGTCCACTCCCCACAAGGAGACTCAGAGGAACAGAAGCCCTGTGCTGCACAAAGGGTGCATAATCACTGCAAGGACTGACACGGCCAGCAGCCGGCACTGTTCACCTGCTGGGCTTCTTAACGTACCTGGTAGTCTACCAAGAGCTCCGGTCCCTTGAAATACCTCGAGGCCACGCGAACATTGTACTCCTGCCCAGGATGATAGAACTCAGCCAGCCCCCAGTCTATCAGTCGCAGCTGTAGTGGGAAAGAGACAACACCATTACCGGGCCAGGCCTTGAGCGTCCTGTACACCCAGCACTCTGCCCTTCCCCAGCAGGATCCCAAGGCCAGGGAGACTCTGGAACTGCAGCAGAAAACCAGAAACTTTGCTTTTTCATCTGCTGTGATAATTGGGCCTACAAAAGTACCCGACTTGTGAGTGTACCTGTCAAACCTGTGAGAAAGTTTATGAAGAGTCACAGTAACCTAGAACCACAAATGCTGATGGGAAAAGGCGCAAATGGAGACAAAAACTGAATTAGCACAAACAAAAAAGGGCCCCTGGATATAACTCAAGGACTGTGTTAAGATCATGCCTGGTAACCAGGAGAAGGGTGGGACCCGAAATCAGTGAACAAAATTGGAATGTCAGAAATTAGGCCTAATTGGTGAATAAAATAAGGAGGGGAAGGGAGGGGAAGGGTGGGGTGGGGTTTTCCACCCATTTCGCCCTTTTGGGGTCCTCAAAAGGAGACTTTTTGGGGAAAAGCTGCCCTCTGTGACGCTGACTGCAAGACGAGAGGAGGGGAAAACGAAGCTTCACCATCATGGCTGCTGCCCCCACAGGCTACTGGGACCCCACTCGCCTTCATCCTAACCCAGAGAGATGTCCTGACCAGGCCAGGCCAGAGGGAAACTGATGACATCACCACCTCCACAGACTCTGACTAAATCCTGAACACTTCGTCTCCCCCTCTACCCCGACATGTCCTTTTCCTTCCCTGCCTTATTTCTTCTCTTTCCTAGCCCTCTCCTTTTGCCTTCTGTCTAATAAGAGTCTAACCTAGTCAGACAAGACTGAATATTTTGTGACCAGAAGGGCAGCTAAATGCAATGCCCTGAACAGCCCAATGCTGCTACAAAGTTTGTCAAGTCTCGGAGCAGCTGATCAAACTGTATGCCGTGCTTGTGTTTTCCAGCCACGAGGTTGCAAGTTAGAGTCAACATCAGAGACAGAAGCTGCATTTGCTATCTTTGCTGCTCTTTTCATTCCCCTTGCGTGTGTGTTTGTCTTCACTGATCTTTCACAAAACGGGATTGGACTTTAACAGCAGCAGCTCCAGCCCATCTCTACCGACTTCTTTCTTCCCTAAAAGAACAGTCATTACGATCTTAACACCAGCTAAGAGGCTGTCAGACCAGGGGCATTTTCCTTCTAAAAAATCTCTGTCCAGCTAAAGGGAAAGGGAACAAGGGATATTATTAAAATGAAAGCTTTACCTAACACCTGACATTTCAAATGCTTCAAATGGTTTTCCTTTTTTTCCGTATCCTTCATGAAAGGTTAAAAAGCACATCAGTGGGGTATTTGCCACGGGACTAAGCGGGCAGCTCTCTGCATACCAAACCCCAAACCTTGTTTAACACTGTTTAGTGTTGGACAGTTTCAGGGTCATGTTACACCTTTGACTCTTTGGGCCTATTTATTCCATCTGAATTAACACAACACATCTGAGTATCTCAAAGCACTTTCTAAATGTGAACAAATTCCTAACAAGCTTCACAAACAGCCCCTTGAAATAAGTCAATATCAGCCCCAGTGGGGAAATAACTTGCCCAAAGCCCTGCAGTAAGTCAGAGGCAGAGCTGGGAAGGTGCTATGGATAAACTGAAGGGAAGCTGACCAGTAACAAAGTGACCCGGAGCAGGTGGCCTCACCTCCCCAGCAGAAGGAAGTGGAAAAGCACGGTCCCTGAGAGGTCGGGTAGAGAGAGAACATTCTTTCCCTGCTAATGATCACAGGAGTTTGCTGGCAATAGGTGGGTTTGCCCTTGACACACACCACTCGAGAATGACCAGCACGGCTCTCTGAGCAACTTCCCTTTGAAGTCCAGGGTTTTTTCCAAGGTCCCAGATGGCAGCTCACTACAAAGGCTCTGGAAGCAATCTAAAGTTACATTTACAAGCCCAAGTTATTCACAAACAGGTGGCAAATAAAACAAAGTTTACTAGATACAGGTGTCGTTTTTATGGGCACCTGTATCCCCAGACAAACAGGGGTGTTGAGGCACAGCTGCACATTCATCACCCCAGGCTGGAGCCTGCTGGGGACTAGCTACATCAAGGGCTGGTCAGTCTCCACCCAGGCAAGACACCACTCAAACCCACTCGCTGCCTGCATACCACCAGCCCCGTTTTCCCACTGCTGCCATGTCCCTCACTATAGGAAGTGGGAGCCTGATGTAAAACACGGCGAGAGACTGGAACATAGCACCGGGACAGGGCTGTGAGCACATTAGCTCCAAGGGGGTGGTGTCTCAGAGCAGCACAAACTCAACCGCCTCCTCCAAGGGAAGCAACGGTATGAAAACCACAGCTGAGCAAACTGCCGCTAAGTTTATGATCAGGATAGGCAAGGTGTGTAAATGAGCCTGAGGGAGCACAAAGGAGAAGCATGAGCAAATATGCACACGAGTGTGCAAGAGGAGGACTGTTTGCTCTGCTATTTTCAGGAGGTTTCTTTACTGGGACTTGGAAGCCGAGTTTGGAAGACAAAGCTAATGGTCTCTGCTCACTGCTGCATCAGATACCGTGGGTGGGCCTAGAAAGGTCAGATCAGCAGCCGCTTCTTTCCTCATCACACTACATCAAACACACACAACTGAGCTATCCGGTGCTGCTCAGCAGCGTCTCGCTCACCCACCCTAGCGCAGAGGCTGGGAAAGAAAGGTACAGTTCAACTGCGGGATTTTTGTGGGCCAGCAGTCAAGCCAGCCTGTGGCAGGCCCCATCTTACCTTTCTGTGCTCATGGTCTATCATGACATTGTGTGGTTTGACATCTCGATGCATGACCCCCATACTGTGACAGTAATCCAGTGCCTGGGAACATAACAACAGAGGAGCTGTCACGTCACTGACTAGCAAATCCCCCTGCATACCTAGACACAGTAAGTGCACAGAGATACCAAGTTTAAGGTTTGGCAGCACGGGAGAGATTCACGGGCTGTGCTGGGAATTAGCCATGCAACCTCAGGAACTTCATGGGCTGAACACCCAGGCAGCAGGAAGAGCCAACACCGTTTCACTGACATGAACCCCGAGATCTGAGCTCCACACGGTCTCCAGGCTCTGTTCAGGAGTAAGCCCTTTTACTGCCCCAGATAAGCCCATAGGATTGATCACCCAACCAATACACTCCCATCTCTTGCTTCCAAAACACAACCATCCTCTCTGCATTCCTGCAGGAGGAAAACAACAGTCCTTTGTTATCAAAGTCACTCAGAGGTGGGCTCTGCCAGGATGCTCTATGAAACATCCCAGTCGCATTAAAGACTATAAAGTGGTCTGCACTTTGGCTGCCCCTGCTGCACTGTTGCCAGTTCCACCCCAGCCCTGATCTCGGGTTCCCAAGCTGACCCTTTGTGACGATGTGACCCAGCAGGGAGGGGGGAGTGTTGACCTGGGAATGTGCCCTGGGGAAGGGAGACCTGAGAGCCTGTCACCTGAGCCAGGAGGGGGAGGGGGAGGTAACACCTCTGCCCAGGAATGTGAACAGAGGCTGCAGGAGAGAGCCTGTTGGGGGGGGGTTAGTTTCAGTTTGGGGCTGGGTGGAGAAACACAGGGAACCCCAGGGCTGGGGTCTAAGCTCCCTGCTCCCCCAGAAGGACTTGACTGAGGGGTCCTGGGTGTACCCACAAGCTCTGTTTTGGACTGTGTTCCTGTTGTCCAATAAACCTTCTGTTTTACTGGCTGGCTGAGAGTCTCAGTGAATCCCAGGAAGAGGGGTGCAGGGCCTGGACTCCCCCACACTCCGTGACAACTGGTAGCAGCGGTGGGATGTACTGCACCCCGTGAACGGCACTTCCTGCAGTAAGTGACTGGGGAACAGTAAAACGAAGGGGGAATGACGGGGACCGGGCATGCTGAAGAGTCAGAGAGAGATGGTTTCAGGGGGCGGTTAACCCCTGGGAGTGTGTGACCAGAGAGAAGGACTTTTGCAGTAACAGGGTCCCCCGGGGGATTGCAGCGAGCGGTCCCAGGGGCGGAGGAGTCTGCAGCTCGACCCTGGCAAAGAGGTGGTGACCTCAAGAAGGACTGGCACACGAGGGGTTCTCCTTGGAAACTGTGGAAAGCTGCCCGGCCTGCGAGTGGCCAGCAGGGAGATGTACGCTAAACGCCTTAAGAGCGACCTGGTGGAGCAGTGCAGGCAGAGGGGGCTGCGCATCGGGAGGTCCACCAAGGAACAGCTGATTGCCCACCCCAAGCAGATGCGCTCCTGACCATTTTCAGCCGAGTGGGGTTCCCCAAGGAAGTCTTGACAGACCAAGGCTCCAACTTCATGTTGGCCCTGCTCCGGTGCTTGTGGGAGAAATGTGGGGTCCGGCACGACTGGGCCTCAGCTTATCACCCCCAGACCAATGGGCTGGTGGAGAGGTTCAATGGGACGCTAAAGATGATGCTGAAAACCTTTATGAACCAGCACCCGCAGGATTGGGACAAGTACTTACCTCACCTGCTGTTCGCGTACAGGGAGGTGCCCCAGGAGTCTACCGGATTTTCGCCTTTCGAACTGTTATATGGAAGGAGGGTGAGGGGCCCCCTGGACCTGATGAGAGACGAGTGGGAGGGGAAGGCCACTCCTGATGGAGAGTCAGTGGTGGAGTATGTCCTGACCTTCCGAGAGAGACTGGCTGAACTCATGGGCCTGGCCAGGGAGAATCTGGCCAGAGCCCAGAGGAAGCAGAAGGTCTGGTATGACCGCACGGCGCGGGCCCGGGCCTACGCCACCGGGGATCCGGTGATGGTTCTCATCCCCGTGAGAAAGAACAAACTACAGGCTGCCTGGGAGGGCCCTTTCAAGGTTGTCAAGCAGCTCAATGAGGTAAACTATGTGGTGGAGCTGTCGAACCGGGCGCACCACCGCCGGGTGTACCATGTGAATATGATGAAGCCATATTATGCCAGGGGGAATGTGGTGTTGGCCGTGTGTGGACAGTGGGAGGAGCAGGGAGATGACCCTTTAGTAGATCTATTCCCTGGGACCAGAGCTGGTTCTCCCCTGGAAACAATTCCCCTCTCGGATCAGCTAACCCCTGCCCAGCAAGCTGAGGTCAGGGGGGTGCTGCATCCTTACTGACAGCTGTTTTCCAACCAGCCTGGACGCACTAATCTGACTGTCCACCGGGTGCAGACAGGGTCGCACCCGCCGATAAGATGCTCCCCCTTCCGAGTCACAGGGAAGACTGCTCAGGACCTGGAAAGAGAGGTCCGGGGCATGCTGGCTTTGGGGGTGATCCAGCCATCGGCCAGCCCTTGGGCCTCGCCGGTGGTGCTGTTCCCCAAAAAGGATGGGTCTGTCCGGTTCTGTGTGGACTATTGGAAGCTCAATGCCATCACTGTATCTGATGCCTACCCCATGCCCAGGCCGGATGAGCTCCTAGACAAGCTGGGGGAAGCTTGGTACCTTACCACCATGGACCTTACAAAGGGCTACTGGCAAGTGCCGCTGGATGCAGATGCCCGGCTGAAATCGGCCTTTATCACCCCTCTGGGGCTCTAGGAGTTCCTGACCCTGCCTTGCGGCCTCAAGGGAGCGCCGGCCACCTTCCAGCGCCTAGTGGACCAGCTACTGAGGGGGATGGAGAGTTTTGCCGTGGCGTATATTGATGACATCTGTGTCTTTAGCCAGACCTGGGAGGACCACGTGTCCCAGGTTAGACAAGTGCTGGACCGACTCCAGGGGGCTGGGCTGACTGTAAAAGCGGAGAAGGGCAAGGTGGGGATGGCTGAAGTATCTTACCTGGGCCATTGGGTGGGGAGCGGCCGCCTAAAGCCGGAACCAGCCAAGGTGGAGGTGATCAGAGACTGGCCCGCTCCCCACACCAAAAAGCAGGTCCAAGCCTTTATTGGGATGGCAGGATACTACCGAAGATTTGTGCCTCACTTTAGCGCCATAGCCACCCCCATCACTGAGCTATGCAAGAAGGGGAAGCCAGACAAGGTGGTCTGGACCGAGCAGTGCCAGGAGACTTTCCGGGCGTTGAAGGAGGCTCTGGTCAGTGGTCCAGTTCTGGCAAACCCAGACTTTGACAAGCCCTTTGTGGTGTTCACCGACGCCTCCGACACGGGACTGGGGGCTGTGTTAATGCAGGAGGATGAAAAGGGGGAGAGACGCCCCATCGTGTACCTGAGCAAGAAGTTGCTACCCCGGGAGCAACACTACGCGGCCATCGAGAAGGAGTGCCTGGCCATGGTGTGGGCCCTCAAGAAACTAGAGCCCTATCTCTTCGGGCGACACTTCACCGTCTACACCGACCACTCTCCCCTGACCTGGCTGCACCAGATGAAAGGAGCCAACGCCAAGCTCCTGAGGTGGAGCCTGCTCCTGCAGGATTACGACATGGACGTGGTCCACGTGAAGGGAAGTGCCAACCTGATAGCGGATGCGCTGTCCCGGAGAGGGGGCCCCGAACTTCCCCAGGTCACTGGTCAGAGTGACCCCGCTCAGTTCAGTCTCGAAGGGGGGAGAGATGTGACGATGTAACGCAGCAGGGAGGGGGGAGTGTTGACCTGGGAATGTGCCCTGGGGAAGGGAGACCTGAGAGCCTGTCACCTGAGCCAGGAGGGGACGGGGAGGTAACACCTCTGCCCAGGAATGTGAAGACAGGCTGCAGAAGGGAGCCTGCTGGGGGGGTTTAGTTTCAGTTTGGGGCTGGGTGGAGGAACACAGGGAACCCCAGGGCTGGGGTCTAAGCTCCCTGCTCCCCCAGAAGGACTTGACTGAGGGGTCCAGGGTATACCCACAAGCTCTGTTTTGGACTGTGTTCCGGTGGTCCAATAAACCTTCTGTTTTACTGGCTGGCTGAGAGTCTCAGTGAATCCCTGGAAGAGGGGTGCAGGGCCTGGACTCCCCCACACTCCGGGACACCCTTGGCCCAGGGGTTAGTGCTCTGCAGCACCGTGCAAAACTCCCAGGTTCAATTCTCAGTCCCAGACTCTCACTGGCCCAGCCCAGTGCCGAGGGTGAGACGTAGGTTTCATTTCTCTCTTGCTTCTCAAGCCCACGCATTCAGATATCCCTTCACAGGGGCCTCCTGTGACCAAGGAGCTGCGCAACGGGATTCCAGCCAGTCTGTGGCTGGAAGGGTGATGGCGGCAATGCGGGACCAGGTGACACCTAGATAAAGCGCTGACACCCCCCTTCACGCTGGCCAGTCAGCTTAGAAAACCCCATGCAAGCCCCATGCTGGCTGCTTGCATCTAACACCAACCCTGATACTGGGCCTGAAGCGGGGAAGGAGGATGGATCGCTTCTCAGGGTCACAGGACCTCAACGAGTCAGTGACTTTGGGACCTCCACATCCTGAGACATAGTCCCACTCACCAACAAACTCTACAGCCTGCTTTATCTGCCCGGGCTGAGATTTACCCGTGAGCGCCTTGTGTTGCTGCTCAAGAAGCCATCATGTGTGGCTAGCAGGCACCAGCTAAGTGGCTGCTGTTCCCTGCCTTTGCATTCTGACTACAGAGAGGAGACGTAGCACCTCACCCCAGATCACTTCCGATATAGAGCACCCCCCATCACCTTAGGAAGTTAGGGTGCGTCCCCAGGAAGACAGGCGAGGTCCCTGCCCTGCTGCAGGAGTTCCTCTGTCCCGGGGCACTCACCTTTAGGATTTCATACATGTAGAATCGAATGTCGAAGTCAGATAGTGTCTGATACAATTGCTGCAAGCAAGGAATGGGAGAGCAGTTACTGAAACGCCCCCACGCTTGTGCACAGCATCTTGTCGTCTCCTGTAAGAGCTCTGGGGCAGTGACATGCACGTCTATTGGCATGACAGCACCACTGCACACCACGTAGCAAGTCAGGGGCTCGCTAGCCCCCTGCACAACCGCAGGAATTGCACACACAGAGGAGAACTTTCGTGCCCAGACCTCAGGCCCTGAAACTCCAGGCCTGGCCAACCAACTGGGAATGCTCCTGGATGGGGCCCAGGGAGAGAAGCAATCTCAAAGGACTGGGTCAGGACTCAGGCCATTCTGGGCTCTTAAGATGGTAACCCTCACCCTGGTAGGTCTCTAGTGCACAGCCCACAGGGCCTGCCTCGTGCCCCAACTGTTACAACCAGGAACGATCAATACCAGGGATCTCAAACTCAAATCAACACAAGGGCCACATGAGGACTAGTACATTGGCCTGAGGGCCTCATCACTGAAACCTTTTCATACAACGATACAAAAGTATAGTCAAAAATGAAAACAATGAAGAGTAATATAGTGTGCTATTAAAAGTCAATGTATTAACTTTTTAAAAACTGTAATGCAAAGAGGGGTTTTAATAAAATATAAACACCTGTAACTATTCCTTATGCGGTCAGTAACATTGATGATGATCCACACTAACAGTCTATCAACATCGCTGTAATGGCAGGAACTTTTAAAAGTAACTATCCATACAAAATACACTGCCACTTTTAACAAACATTCTTCCCAACTACTCACAGCAAAGAATCATACATGCTGAACTTCATACCTCAGACTGCTTGTCTAGTCCATGAGGCCCCGCCCCTGCCCCGCTTCTTCCAACTCCTTCCCCAAAGTCCCCGCCCCAACTCCGTCCCCTCCCTGCCCCTATTCCAACCCCTTCCCCAAATCCCGGCCCCAGCCCCGCCTCTTCTCTGCCTCCTCCCCAAGTGTGCTGCGTCCCCGCTCCTCCCCACCTCCTGAAAAGTCCTAAACAATGCCAAACAGCTGTTTGGCTGCAGGAAATGCTGGGAAGTAGGCAGAGGAGCGGGGACGCGGTGCACTCGGGGGGTTGGATTCGGGGGGAGCTTGGCTGCCAGTGGAGTCGGCCCATATGGTGGGCCGCAGGAAATAACTCTGCAGGCCGCATGCAGCCCACATGTTTGAGACCCCTCATCAATACCAACAGAAGAGGAACTGAACCCACAAACTGGTCAACCTCACATTCCATGGATGCCTTCATCCGCACTCCACTACTCCCAGATCGTGAAATGGAGGTAGAGCAGATGGCCCAAGATGCTCCTGTCCTAGGCCTAGGAACAGGGAAAACTTGGTCCTACTAGATCCTGGCACTGAGGATGGAGTGAGAACATCAGTTCTCAAACTGTCCTGCACCGTGACCCCCTTCTGACAACAAAAATTACTACACGACCCCAGGAGGGGGGACCAAAGCCCGTGGGGGATGGGGGGCAAAGCTGAAGCCCAAGGGCTTCTGCCTTGGGCGGGGAGCATGTAACCTTAGCCCTGGGCAGTGGGGCTCAAGCTTCGGCTTCAGCCCTGGGCAGTGGGGCTTGGGCCCTGGATCCCAGCAAGTCTAACGTCAGCCTTGGCAACCCCATTAAAATGGGGTCGTGACCCACTTTGGCGTCCTGACTCACAGTTTGAGAACCCCTGAGGTAGAAGAACCAGGATGGAAAAAGAATGCACGACAGTGCTGAAACAACCCACAGAGGGCAGATGGCACCTGTCTGAGACAGGTCAGAGATGAGCCCCTTGGCACACAGGAAAGAGAGGGGGTCTGACTGTAACGTCAAGGAGACACTGGGGTTAAAGGACACTTCCCACTGAAAATAACACCAATGGGGACAGAGAGGGGCCTAACCACTACGTCACTTTCACAACACATACTAATAATAGAATCATAGACTATTATGACTGGAAGAGACCTCAGGTGGTCATCTAGTCCCACCCTCTGGTCAGACACACTTGTTTTTCCATTGTGAACCCGTTGGAGGCCTTGTCCCCGGGTCCAAATAAAATAATGCTCATTTAGCCAACTGCATTAGGTGCCTGTCAGCTTCCTCAAAGCATCACATACAGGCCCCTGCCAAAGACAGGACACAGGGCAGAGGTAGGCCACCCCTCTGAACAGTGTAACAGAGCTGGAGGGATACCAGCAAGATCAATCCAGTGCAGCAATTCCTATCCCATGCATCAAGCTCCTGGGTTCCTCCCCCAGATTTTAAGCCCCTTCAGTCAACAGCAAGAGCACATCCCTGAGGGGGTCGGTGATGACTCCAGGTCACAGAGTCAGCATTTCTCAACCCACCTGCACTGAAGGGTGACAGTAACCATTTCTGTGGCCTTGTTGGGCTCGGAAGCAGAGGCCCGCTCGAGGCCTTCCCCTCCCCTGCATGAGGCAATGAGGGGCTGGGCACAGAAGTTAGGTACTGGGCAGGAATCCGAGAATGACCTGATATTACAGGGAACATCTGCAAGTGGCTGGAGGTCACTTACCTTGAAGTCTGTGTTGTTGACATGTTCAAAGACCAGGGCAGGCGTGCGAGACTGTGAGGCAGCACCAGCCATTCCAAGGCAGAGAAAGAAAAGAAAGTGGTTTAGTCCTGCACACAGACAACAGAGCCAGCCAGGGGTTTAGCAAGGCAGATACAAGAAGCAGGTCTCTTGCCCTGTTTAGGGCCCAGAGCCCTTCACTAGCCACAGTGTGCTCCCATCTCAGTAGTGCTCTCCCTCTCAAAGGGTCCTGAGGAGCTTCACACGCAGCGTTACACTGCACACAGCTACACTAGAGAACTGGACTGGAAAGCCACCTGCGCCAGGATCATCTCCAGTTGTGTGTCTAGTGCCCAGCGTTAAGGTATTCCACACACCATAACACAAAAAAGCACATGCACACATAGATATTAATCACTTCACCAGCCAATGAAATGCAGCCACCTCTGGGGTGAGATGCAGCAAGTACTTAACAGCAATACTACAAAGCAGTTCAAGGCAGGCATGAAGGAAAACGCTGCATCCAACTGAGGTCTGATTTATCCCAGCGGTGCCCACCAGCACTGCTGCAGTCAGTGTACAGCTCTGCTCCAAGACGCCACCTGGTGGCTCCCAGCTTTGCCCTCTTTTGGCAGCTTCCAGATCCTGCATGCTCAGCTTTCACATGAAAAAACAATTGTTTGGTTGCCAGAAGCACACATTTCCCTTCGACTCTCCAACGCCAGCCAGACTCCTCCTGTTTCCCACATCACCACTGGGACTAAGGCGCCTGCAGCAGGAACCGAGCTGGCAAGTCTGCTCTTGACGCACAGGGCAGAATGGAACCCTTCTGACTCCCAGAGTTGCCCTGTCTCGGTGGGGACGGGAGGAGTAAATGCTCCTTTGGCCAGTACCAGAGGCAGGTGTGACAGACAAAGGAGGCTGCCATGGGGCATAAGAAGTGAACAGTTATTCTATTGTCACTTTTCTGATCGTAACCTCACTTTAAGCCCAGCCAGTGCTTCCAACATGAACCCCTCTTTGCAAGGGGTCAGCAAGAGCATGCCATGCTACAAAGATCACATCTGTTCCCTTATTGTAACGTGCTACATTAAAGGTGTCAGTCCAGGAGCGAGTGTCCAGTTCAAGACAACCAGCCCGTCTATAAAACAATCCAGAGCCAGAGCCTGAATAGTCCTGTTTCTCCACCATTCCCCGCGGAGCCGTCAGCTCAGCCCATGCCAAGCGTGGGAAGTGCCACCTAAAGCACAGACAGAAGCACTGGGGTGCAGTATCCTGTAGCCTCACTTGCCCATTAACAAACTCGAAGGGCTCCTAAGGGGGCACCTTCAAAATCAGCTTGTTATTGACCTGCAGGTTAGTGGGCAAGGCAGAGTCGCCCACCAGTGACCCACAAAATGGGACAGGAGAGCAGATGCTCCAAAGGGGAAACATCTCAGCTAATATAAGGTGACCTGGGGATACTCACTCCCCCCCCGACACAAAACCTCCTTTACCTGGGTGCTAGAGGGCTGCACACAGGCCCCGCCTGTTACCCCCAAGGCTCCTGAAACAGCCAGAGGGATCACTGCAGCAGTGGCAGAGTCTTCCCCCACCACCCATGACTAGAGGGCTGAACATATGGCCCTGACAGCTCTCCCTGCCCATAACTCCCTGTATGGGAGGCATGCTGCTGCCACAAGGCCAAGAAACATGTTCCAGCTCAGCCACAAGTCACTGGGCTTGATGCAGGAATCACTGGGTGAAACCATGGCCGGCATTAGTCACCGCAGACTAGGCCACTAGGACTCCTTCTCATCTTCAACCCCTTCCCTTCCAGCCCACGCTCCTTACCACGGGGTCTTTGACTATATCTAGCAGACTGATAATATTGGGGCCTCCTCGGAGATTCTCCAGGATCTTAATCTCACGCTTGATTTTCTTCTTTTTTACTGGCTACAAAAGAGAAAATAAGAGGGTTACCACCAGACAGACCTCACTGGACCTGTTTGCCACAATGACTTGGGTAGACAGCAGGGAAAACCTACATGGAGGATATGGGCTGAAGACAGTAGACCCCATCCAGTCTCTGAAGTGCTGTTCAGTCTGCACTCCTCCCCACGGAGAAGGGAGCTGCCGTAACACATTGTGGGTGGTGTGGAGCCATTGAAACAATGAGCTGCAATCAGGTTTCATCGTCCTGGGAGTGAGGACACAGTTACTGTTTCTCCTCTGGGCGGTGGGTAGCTGCACTGGTCTCAGCTTGTGGATTTAGTGCTGGATTGTCAGGGCTGCTGTGACGTACTGAGATGGCAACTGAGGAGCCTCAATGCTCACCCGCCACAGCATTCATGAACTCCACACACAGCACCACTGAGATGCAGCCATCTCGGGGGAGGGGAGCAGACGTTTCGGCCAAGTATATCATAAGAACATAAGAACGGCCATACTGGGTCAGACCAAAGGTGCCAGGGCCAGGGGCCCCAGAGGGAATGGACAGAACAGGGAATCCTCCAGTGATCCCTCCCCTGTCGCTCATTCCCAGCTTCTGGCAAACAGAGGCCAGGGACACCATCCCTCCCCATCCTGGCTAACAGCCACTGACGGCCCTGCCCTCCCTGAGCTCACCTCGTTCTTCTTTGAACCCTGCTCTAGTCATGGCCAACCTCGGCTGCTACTTTAGTTTTAGATCACAGCAACAACAAGGCCTGGTGCATCTGGTAGTGAGTGAGTGAGTGAGAGTGAGTGTGTGTGTCCCGTAGCACCTCCAAGTGGGGCAGAGACTGGCACATGTTAATAGACACCCCGCCCAACCTCAGAAGCTATGTCAGTGAGTGCCAGGTAAGTGGATGGTGGAGAAGAGAGGCAAAGAGGGCACATGTGGGGTTTAAATATGAGGAGGAGCACAGAATTTCCCTTCAGTCACGGGGGAATGTGCGCTGATCTTCCTGCCTCTCCCATGGACTCTTCATCACATCAGCTCTCTGAGCTGCGGGTAGGGAGAGGAGGACAGGACAGACAAAGAAAAGTTCTCCCTTCCTGTCTCATAACTACAGCCTTCCTCAGCAAAGGATCCATCACCCAAAGATCAGTAGCACAGGCCTCAAATGCACAGGGAAAGGGTGAACAAGAAGCACCAGGGGTGGGAACAGGATGGGGTTCAAGGCCCCCTGCCCAACATACCCACCTTAAGGATTTTCACCACAACTTTTTCATTGTTCGTGATGTTGATGGCTTCAAAGACTTCACTGTATTTGCCACGGCCAAGTTTCCGCACAAGCTGGTAGTCATCTTGGTTGCTGTACAAAAAGAGAAGATGAAGGAGGAGAACCCAGGTCAGAACCAAACACTGGGTCATTTTCAGAGAGCAGTTCTCCCAAAGATTCTTGTGAGGGCAAGAGAACTGGGAGCTGTTCTATAGCATATAGGGCTTCACAAATGTACGCACAAATCCTAGACCTGGTGAAAAGCAGCTGCCATTGCAAAGGAATACTGCTCTCTTGTGTACCTCAAAAGGACTCAAAGGGCTTTATGATTAGATACTAACAGAGAACACTTCACTCACCACTGAAATACAACCTTCTCTGGGATGGGACACAACAGCTTGTGACGAAGTGGGACTGTTCTTAATGTTTCCTCTGAATACTGTAGGGGTGCCTCAGTTTCCCCTATGCATTTCTTAAGTCTCTAGGGGGTGGGATAAGGGGGTGTAATTGTTGCAGAGCAAAGGGCCAGTGTACATAAATGGCCGACACTCTGTCTCCTGGCAACTGATGGCCTGGACTCTTCCCTGCTGCAAGGTGATAGCTAAAGGTGTTGGAGAACAAAGGAATCCGGTGACCTCCTGGCCTGGGAAAGGGACAAAGCCCAGAGGAGGAAGGGCTGGAGAGTGAGTCAGTTTGGAGTGGCTGGGGAATTGCAGGGAAGCCCAGACAGGCATCTGGCCTCCCTGCTGCTGCCCCACCGCCCCAAGATGGACCTGACTGTGGGGTCCTGTTCTCTGCACCTACAAGCTCTGTGTTAGACCATGTTCCTGTCGTCTAATAAACCTTCTGTTTTACTGGCTGGCTGAGAGTCATGTCTGACTGCGGAGTTGGGGTGCAGGACCCACTGGCTTCCCCAGGAGCCCCATCTGTGCAGATTCGCTGCAGGAAGCGCACAGTGTGAGAAGGGGATGCTGAATGCTCTGAGGTCAAGCCCAGGAAGGTCGAAGCTGTATAAGCTTCTTGCCCTGGAGACAGTCTGCTCACAGAGAGGAGGCTTCCCCAGAGTCCTGACTGGCTTCATAGGGAGCAGTTCCAGAGCATCGCCTGGTGACTCCATGACACAGCTGCTTAACAGAGTGTAAGTTCACAAGTGTGTGCGCAGATTATTGCTGGAAGAATGCAGCTACCCAGAACCCTGAGGGTAAACACTTCCATGCTGAAGAAGATGGTTTTGGCAATTCAAAAACGTGGCACTCTTCCCTTTGAGAAGCAGATGGAGTCAGGGCTCCTTGAGTCTATTGCCAGCTCCGCCCCCCAGCTACTGAGTAGCCCTGAGCAATACGTCCCCTCTTTGTGCCTCAGTTTTGCCATCTACAAATGGACAGTTGTGGGCTGTGAGGATTAATTCATTCCAAACTCCAACATCGACTGATGGAAGGCACTAAAGGAGGGCAAAGATTTACATGGTACTTGCAATGCAATGCTGCCCTCCTCTGTGCAGGGACCTGTCCATTTCTATTGATCTATAAAGGGTCATGCACGTGTGGAGCACTGTAAAAATAATCTTAACAAGGGGGAATCAGGAAATAATAGGATAAATACCACCCAGAGAACCTGCATTTAAGCTAAATCATCAGGGCTTCATGAAATTCACCTGAGAGGACTAAAGGAACTAGCAAAGCATTGGCAATTATTTCTGGTAAGTCAGGGAGGAAACGTATAAAGCCTCCAAAGATCTGATAAGAGTAAACAAGATGGGGAAAGAAAAGGAACAACAGGCAGAGAGTTTGACTTCATACATTGCAAATTACCAGAGTCAATAAAAGGAACTGATCTCTCAACAGAGTAAAACACGGGGAGACAAGTGGACAGCATGGACACACAAACCAACCATGTCAGGCTCAGCAAATGAAGGAAACATAGTGGGTTGTGTGTGAGAGACAGCAGGGATCAGTTCTTGTTCAATGGGAAACAAGCACAGGGAAGGTCCAGGTCAGTACTAGGAAAAGGTTCATTCTAGGAACAGTCTGAGTGGCAGAACAAGCTGCCAAGGAAGGACGTAGAATTATTGTCACTGGAGAGACGCGAGGTTTTGGATTACGCTCCCCGGGGGCTGGCTGGCTCAGGAGCTTAGGAATTGGACAAGGAACCTTTCCTCTCCAGGTCACTGGTCCCAGTCCAGGCTGTTCAGCGGCCGGCATATGAAACGGGGCGGGGAGTGCGGTATATCTCAGTCCCGTTCCCAGTGGACAGAACAAACCCAACACTGCAGTTAGCACTGACTGTTGCCAGTCCCAGCACAGCAGAGCAGGCCTGGTACTAGCTCACATGAAGTTTAAGTTAAAAGCTAAAGCTTATTTTACAGATTTACCTATAGTCATTAGCACTCAAAGAGCAGCCCACTTCCCCAGCGGTGAGAATTCCCATATTCCAAACCAGCCACTCACAAGAGTGGCTAAGACTCTCCAGACGAGGGTCATTTTTCAAGCTTACCACCAGCTCCACTGATGCTAGGAGCACTGGGAACCCTGCTATAGGGGCATTGCTGGCTACCAAGAGCATTTTCAGTGCTGTGTCATTTAGATCTGCTCTGAGTGGAGTGACAGGACTTGGTGCTTGTAACGGGGTGGCCACCCACTCCTGCCTGGAAGGGCTCAAAAGAGCCCTGGGAGAGGGCCGGGGCTGGGAGCCTTAGGCTGGGCTGATTGGGAGGCAGGCTCAGCTGTGCCCACGCCCCAAACAGACTCCACTGACCCTATAAAGGGGCTGCTGGGCTGAAGCTCAGGAGACTCCCTAGCTTCTGAGGGGGAGGGACCTGGCTGCAGGGACCTAAGCAGAGTACCTAGACTGGAGCAGGGCTGGGGAAGGGCCTGAGGAGCTGGGGAGCTCCAGCCAGGAAAGCCCCAGGCTGCAGCCTAGCATTAGGCCCACAGGTACTGGGGTTGCAGGGGACAGCCCAAGGTCAGACCGAGGCAGCAGGTCCAAACCCAACCTTGCCTGTGATGAGTGGCTTACGCTGCAGTCTGCCCCAGGGCGCGGGGGCTAGCTGGTAACTGGCAGGAGCCTACGACTGAGGCGAGGTAGAGATAGGGGGTAGGGGTTCCCCGGGGAGGGGAGACCCTGCAAGTGAGGGGTTACTGCCAGGGGGCAGCACCCTGGTGTACAAGGAGCACCGAGTCTGGGAGGGACACGGGGGCCCGGCATAAGCGGGACACCGGCCTGCAGAGGGCACTTCAAAGCTGGAAGTAGAGCTAATTCCCAGGACACCAGCAGGTGGAGCCCCCGGGGTGAGTCCCGCACGCTTACAGTGCTGAAAATGAGAGAAGCCACCGGATGCCTATCTATACATAAAGCTAACAGACAGTCCAGCTCCACAGGTGTTAGCAATGATGAGAAAGTATCCAAAGCGCAGACAGAGCTGAAGAGACCAGCTCAGAGCAATAGGGGCTTCAAAATTTGTTACTATAACTTGATTTTAATCTTCTTTTAAATTATAAAAACCTACCAAAGCCAGAATCCTCAGTAACTCCCCCTATTGACTATGCTCTGCAAATCCTAATCACAGCATTAGGCACTTGGGCCAGTGTTTGCAAATGCACGGTGCTTAAAGCTGGACACCAAAATGAAAATGGCTGAATTTTCAGAGGTGCTGGGGACTTCGAATGGCAGGTGCTCAGCACCTCTGAAAGTTAAGCCACTTATTGCTAGTGTTCTATCCACTAGGCAGTGTGACCTAGTAGAGTGTACACTGGACCAGGACTCTGGAGACCTGGGTTCTTCACCCTGCTTTGCCACTGGCTTGCTACTTTGGCAAGCCAAAGCCTTTCTCTGTGCCTCAGTTTCCCCATCTGTAAATTGGGGATAATAATAACGATACACGATTCCTCCTTTCTAAAGTGCTTTGAGATCTAGTGATGAAAAGTGCTAGGTAAGAGCTAGGTATCATTATTATTAAGGTACTTAAATATATATTTCAGAAGCCTAACTTTAGGCCCCATTTGAAAATATGGGCCATTGATATTATGGTGTTAAGCAACCTAGAAATACCACAAGCCAGTTCGCAAGTAATCTGGTAAATAAGTTTTGAGCCCATGGCTCAAGAAGTCCCTGGGGTTTCCCTTGACACCAGTCATACCCCCATTCCACGACGTGTGACTCGTAGTCCCAGTACTCGCGGGGTCTCTGAGTGTTCACATCCGCATAGACCCTTGCTCGACTCGGCACTGGGCCCGACATGCTTCCACAGACAGAGGGTCAGCACCTCAATCACCCTAAAAAATATAAATACAAACCAATTGGAATGAGAATCAAACTCACCAGCATAAGGAAAGAGGAGGATAAGCATGCATGAACAGGAAGGGGTCTATGGAAAAAGGACACCACACAGAACTGGCAGTGGCTTGTATTTCCAGGCCAGAGGCTAGACACGTACCCAGCTGCCAGTGGCACTGTGCTCTACTTCTGCTCCAGCACCGGGAAGAACCGGCCTCTCACCCCTCTGAAACATCACCCGCTCAGGTCAGCAGCACTGCAGCATGTGTGCAAGAGAACGAAGGAAGCCCACACTCCCACTGCTGGCCAGATTCTGGCCTCCTCCTGGTAACACGACCTCGGGTGTGCAGAACTGACAGCCCTTTTAGCCTCTGACAGCACACACGCTCCCTCCCCCCCGTCCCAAGCACACTCACTATCCACCCAGGGGGCCAATTAAGTGAACAGCACAAACCTCCCTCCACGGGTCTCCAGTTTCAAGAGCTCCACAGCAATTAAGAACAAGCGCCACCAAATCCTCACTGAACCAGTTAGCTGCCGTCTGGAAAGCTGCTTCCCCAAAGGAGAAAGCTTTTTCTAGGCTCTTCCTTTTTCTAGCTGTCAGTACCGAACCAGGATATAGACCACAAGCAGAGGCAACGCTCAGATCTGTCTCAAGACTGGAGGGTTTACGTCAGGGCAGCTCCCAAACCACCTAACCCAGAGCACTACTGGCAAAGGCCACATCTTCTGAGCCTAAAGTACAGCAGGTCACAGCTATCCACCCTGTCTGTCAGGAGGACAGCCTGCAGAGACGAACCCCACATAATGCTCCATTACAGCCACAGCAACCCAAATGACGTACTGGCTGACAAATTCTCATATCTCCTCACTCTGATTAGTTTGAGTGATCTTCCATCAAGGAGCCTACCTTCCTGTTCAGGCATCATATGGTAACTGGTCCCTTCTCTGGACAGGAAGAAAAGCAAGAATGGCCTCAGGGCAGGTAACCACACTCTTTCCTCAGGGTCAGGGCGAGCAGTTCCTTGACTCTCCCCAGGCCTGCTGAGCCAGGTCACATCTGGTTTAAATGCATCCTCCGTACACTGCACCTGTGTGCTGAACATCCAGCACGACCAGGAATAATTAAGGTGTCCACTGGCTCAAGACCCAGAAACAAGGGGCTTCAGTGAAACACAGTAACCATCATGACCCTGAAAGGGGCAGAACCATAGCTCTGGGCAATTAGTAGGGACGACAGGTAATATTCTTTCAGAACTCACAAATGGACTCAGAGAGTCACCAGAATCTAACAGAGTGGGGTACCCAAACTTTGCCATACTAGGGACTCCACTGGCAAGTTGCCAGGAGCTCACAGCCCCTACTGAAATTGCATAAAATGGAAACATCTATAAACAGGGATACAGTGACCAAGGAAACTACAGTTCCCAGCACCCAAAAGATGAAGACTGAACTCTACATGATGAGAACTGCAGTCTCTGATCCTGCCAAGCAAAGTGGATAAAAATCAATGATTTTTTTTTATCTGACTTTTTAATTTAAATTGGATTTTTTTGATAAAATGCTTTTTGAGGAAAAAACCTATCTAAAGATAGTTTTAATTAAGATACATTATAGTTCAAAGATATTTCATCATGGAATAAGGATTATAAATTCTAATTGTATAGTATGAGACAATATATTCATGTAATGTTTAAGAAAAGTTTTGTAAATGAGTTCCAATAGTTCATGGATTAGGGACCCAATCTTATGCAGTTCCAGGGGCTTCTATATAGATTATTTAGCGTAAATCTTTCTATCTACCCAATGGGACACAGTGCTCAGTCAAGAAGATACCATCAGAAATGCTTAGTTTTGCAGTTCTCAAACTGTGGATTTGTGTCTCCAGAGATAACATGCTTGTTAACAGCAAAAATGTTTGAAAATAAATAAATAAAATATAGAGGTAGGATGGATTTGATTTAAATCAAATTTATTTAAATCAGGATTTAAATCACTAGTTTAGGAAGACTATTTAATCATGGATTTCTACATAAAAGTGCATTCTTGTTGATTATACCCTTAATACATATCCTTCACAACTCAGAGATAGATGTAGGTTTCATTTTTAGAAGGTACACACTTTTAAAATGATTTATTTTGAAAACTTTTCAGATTAGTTTTACAGCTATATCAGAAAATGAATGATTGTTCGATTATTTCATTTACCGAAGGTAATTGAGGCAGACAGTTATGAAGTCATTGGGAGGTGAACTATCTCCAATTCAACAGGTTAATCATTAATATTTGGCAGATTTTCTTGCCGTGCAGTATTACGAGGAGAACATCACCAGACAGACATTTAAATTATTTTATTTAACTAAAACTACAATGTTATGTATTCTGGATTTTTTTCTTCACCAGCAAAAACATAATATTTTAACAAAACAAGCATATGAATTTTTGAATTTAGTTAAACATTCAAGTTTTTTAAAATCAGGTTTGTTTTTCTTAAAACTGTTTTTAACTAAAATAGTTCAATGAAATATTTTTAAAAAAAAATTAACTCGACTATGTCAGCCAGGTTAACATGAGAAACTTAAAATATTGGCTTCGGCAGCTGACTCAGTCGTCTTCACCTTCATTTTCCTGTTTGTTCATAATCTGGAAAAGAAAACCAAGCCTTCCTGCTTCTTCAGGTCCTAAACGACTTCTCAATTTGGAATGAGTTAGTCCAAAGGAAGAAACTGGCAGAAGAAGCTACCGCTGATAAAAGTGAGATGATCACTTCAACAGTCTCTGAATCCAAGTGCTTAAGTCACGTCCACCAGTTCTCTGCTGTGACTTTCTTTAAAACATCATCAGCAAACATATTTATTGAATGGTTCACCATTAGCTCTGAAGTTTATTATAGTGGCATTATGGAGGGATGATTGCTGGATGTCCATGTCATCGCCATCTCCTCTTCTTCTCTCTTCTAAATAATTTCTTATCATCTTGGATACATTTGCAGCATTGTCTGTGACCAAGCTGCGTAGTAGACATTTGAATTTTTTTTCACAGTTTGTTATAGCTTTTACTGCTACTTCTTGTAAGTATTCTGCTGTGTGAGCATTTCCTGATGGATCAATTGTTTCTGTAAGGAAGACATTCCCTTCTTCTGTTTTCACACAAGTACATACAACAGGATCATTGTGGACATTGCTCCACCCATCAAGACTCAGGTTAACAATTTCACCGTCTAGGTCTTTTGCACACTGCTCAGTTTCTTTCATACACTTTATCCAGCAATTTGCCTGCGACATCTGCTCTGTTGTGTAGACTGTATCCTGGTCTTAATGACTTAACCATGTTAATGAAGTATGGGTTCTCAATGATACGGAAAGGAGACTTTGTTACATAAACAAATTGGGCAATTTTTTCATTAATTACCTCTTTTTGTAATCTGCTGGTTCTTATCACTAACTTTACCTATGGTTGTTTCTGGACGATGGAGGTTTTTTTTCTCTTTGCTACAGGTGCTATACTGTAGCTGTGAGACATGCATGATGTTACTGAAACACTGTCGTTGGCAGAGAACTCTGAAACTATAGAAAATGATGGTGATCTTGAAGGTGGAGAGTCTTCAGAATCCTGTATGTTGAGGATGGATTCTCCTAAACAAAATAAGTCAATGCAGTTATTTAATTATTACCATACTGTTCATTTAGTGTTACTCATTGCATTCGGACAGGTTTCAGAGTAACAGCCGTGTTAGTCTGTATTCGCAAAAAGAAAAGGAGGACTTGTGGCACCTTAGAGACTAACCAATTTATTTGAGCAGAAGCTTTCGTGAGCTACAGCTCACTTCATCGGATGCATGACTTCATCGGATGCATGCATGCATCCGATGAAGTGAGCTGTAGCTCACGAAAGCTTATGCTCAAATAAATTGGTTAGTCTCTAAGGTGTCACAAGTACTCCTTTTCTCATTGCATTCGCTGACACTCAGCACTACTGTAAATGTGAAATTGTAAAAGGAAGATCTGCCTATTTCAGCTCTTCATTTTTTATCACAACTGCATCTAAGTGACAGTACCATAGAGTAACAACTGTATTTTTTGCTCAAATATGAGAATTCAAGAATAATCCAGAAGAAAGACAGGCAGTCCTAAAGAAAGAAGTATGAAATAAAAAAGTTTACCAACCTGAAGATCCTGCATGTTCCGACATGTTCCTTTCATCATCTTCAATGCAGCTGCCTCCTGAGAAGAAACATTTCTCCTGAAACTTCTCCTGATGTTTCATTCGGGCAACCAGGCCTTGCATTTCTTTGTTGCACTGTTTGCATTTTGCACGCATGCCTGTCTTATCCACAGGTAGAGGAACTTCATTCAAATATTCCCAAACTGGGTCTCTTTTACAGCCTGATGCCATTATAGGTTTTCCCTTCTAGTGAGAGAATGGTATGGTAGATATCAAATCAATGAAGGCTACTCTCAGAAAGACCTCGAGACTTCTGGAATATGCTGCTCAAAACAGTTTCAATTTTGTTTCTACTGCCTGTCCCTCCCTTCTCATATTTATCTCAGGACTTTTTCTCCTTCTCCAGATCTATTCCGCCCCCAACAATCTTCTATTCATTGTACTTTTTGAAACTTTGCACTTTTAGAGAGATGTAAGGGATTGACTCTGTGTACACAAATTTGCAGAGGGACAATAGGGTTGAGGCCTGTTATTTCTCACCTCTATATATTATTTATTTATTTAAAACATTTTTGCTGTTAACAAGCATGTTATCTCTGGAGACACAAATCCACAGTTTGAGAACTGCTAAACTAAGCATCTCTGATGGTATCTTCTCGACTAAGCATTGAATCCCATTGGGTAGATAGAAAGATTACCCTAAATAATCTATACAGAAGCCCCTGGAACTGCATAAGATTGGGTCCCTAATCCATGAACTACTGGAACTCATTTATAAAACTTTTCTTAAACATTACATGAATATATTGTCTCATACTACACAATTAGAATTTATAATCCCTATTCCATGATGAGATGTCTTTGAACTATAATGTATCTTAATTAAAACTATCTTTAGATAGGTTTTTTTCTCTCAAAAAGCATTTTATCAAAAAAATCTGATATAAATAAAAAAAATCTGATTTAAAATTTTTTTTAAACTGTTGATTTTTATCCACCCTGATAAAAAATATTCAGAACACCAACATTAGAAGACAAAATGCCATAGCCCACATATGTTTGTTATTTTAGTTTAAAAATCCACCACACATTTGAGCCTCGAAGTTGAAATTGGGAGCGAATTTCATTGTCGGGGAGCTTGGTTAGCAACCAGCTGCTGCCAGAATTTTTAAGTTAAACTTGGATAAACCAAAAGGCCTGTCAAACCTGATCTCAATGGAGGGGTTGGAAACCCAGGATATGTGACATTAGAAGTTCCCCTGGAGAGGGCCATGTCTGTTGGGGCCTTTAAAAGTAAGTAATAAAATAGCTAAAATTAATAAGAGGAGATTTCTTTTCAAGCTGTTAGTTTAAAAAAAAATTAATAACTGGGATGGGGTGTTGGGATTTCTTGTTTATTTCACTAGACTCGCGTGTGAAGCCTAAAGCACTTGACAACATGCTGCAGGAATTGAGCCTACTTGGCTAGAGGTTGGAGCATACAGAAACACAGGCATTGTTATATTGTATCAGACCAGGGAAACATCTTGTTCAGTATCCTGTCTCTCCCAGTGGCCGGTACCAGATGCTTCAGAGGAAGGTGGACAGTTATGGAATAACCTGCCCCTTGGGGTAGTTTTGTCCGAACCCCAGGTAGTAAGTGGTTGGCTTATTCCTTGAAGGAGGATTTATGTCCCTCCTCTATTTTTTTCCTCCCTGTCTGTTGTAACTGTAGTTGTTCTCCATAGTAACATCTAAGCTCGTGGTTTTCAGCTTTTCCCATATCTTGAGTCCATTACAATAGAAACCAATATTGGAACCCCCTTCCAGTCTAGCCAAGAGTGGTCACAACCCCAGGTTTAATCCTGCTAGGCTCTTGGCCTCAGAGATATTTTGTGACCGTGAGTTCTACAGGTTTATCATGTGTATTCCCTTTTATCAATTTGCTGCCTTTCAGTTTCATTGACTATGGGCCTGTTTTTGTATTATTTGAGAGAGTAAATAGGAGTACCCAATTTACCTTTTCTACACTATTTGTTATTTTATACACCTTTGTCATTTCCTCTCTAAAGTCAACAGTCTCAGTCTCCCCTGTCCATCCTGGCCTCCCACTGATTCTGCTATGTCCTTTCTGAGATGTGATGAACAGAACTGAACACAGTATCCTAGCGGAGGAGGCCTCACTGGTTTATTGAATGGCAGGATGATCTCAGTATTTCCCATCTGATTCTTTGTAGAGCCTAACATTTTGTATACTCTCCCCCCAGAAATATCTTTTTCGTGAGTAGTTACGGATGCGAACTAATAAGATTTTTCCATGTCTTATTTTGAATCTCCTTAATTGGCTCTTTGTAAAGATGAAAGGCAATATGATCTAGTGCAGGGGTGGGCAAACTTTTTGGCTCGAGGGCCACATCTGGGTATGGAAATTGTATGGCAGGCCATGAATGCTCACGAAATTGGGGGTTGGGGTGCAGGGGGGGTGAGGGCTCCGGCTGGTGGTGCAGGCTCTGGGGTGGGGCTGGGGATAAGGGGTTGTGGGTGCAGGAGGGTGCTTCAGGCTGGGACTGAGGGGTTCGGAGGGCAGGAGGGGGATCAGAGCTGGGCCAGGGGCATGGGAGGGGGTCAGGGGTGCAGGCTCTGGGGGGCGCTTATCTCAAGCAGTTCCCAGAAGCAGCGGCATGTCCCCCCTCACAGAGGCATGGCCAGGTGGCTCTGTGTGCTGCCCCGTCTACAGGCGCCACCCCCTGCAGCTCCCATTGGCCAATGGGAGCTGCGGGGGCGGTGCTTGGGGTGGGGGCAGGATGCAGAGCCCCATGGCTGCCCCTATGCGTAGGAGCTGGAGGAGGGACATGCTGCTGCTTCCGAGATCCGCGCGGACTCCCGACCCCGCTCCCCAGTGGGATCTCGAGGGCTGGATTAAAACGTCTGGAGGGCCAGATTTGGCCCCTGGGCCGTAGTTTGCCCACCCCTGGTCTAGTGGTCTGAGCATATCATGGAGACCAAGAAACTCTGATTCTAGTAATCCCAGCTCTGCTCCTGTCTCACTCTGTGATCCTGGACAAGTTACTTTACCTTTGTGTGCCTCGGTTTCCCAAATGGGGTAATACCTAATAACTACTTCATGTGCGGCTTGTGAGGTTTACTTAGTGTTTGCCCAGGGTACTGCAAATGGAAAAGCATTATGTAAATGCTGTGTGTTTGTGCTTTCTGTCACCTTTGGGTGGACAGACGCCTTTGAGATGTGCCATGGAATTTCTTGTAGTTGATTTGACGATTGGATTTCCTAGAGGAATAGAGCCCAGGATTTTGTGTGTTAAAGAATATATTTTTCTAAAACATAATCTGTGCTGGCTGTGAAGTTTCTGCTAGTTTCCTGTTGGGCTGGGAGATCAGGACAGTTGTTAGAAGCCTACCAACACAGCAGCTGAGTTCAAAATAAGGAAACATAAATGTCAAGGGCTGACAGATACATGTTCAATCAGAGGTGGGACAGGCCATCCTGCCTTGTCCTCCTTCAATGAGTATGTATATGGTTTCTGTAGCCTATGAGTGTTCTGCAGTGCTAAGCACTTGGACAATAGTGTCTCTTTGAGCCCTTCTCCAGCTGTGTATGTACAAGCTCCTAGTAGGAATGGCTCCATGGAACATACGTGGCCTAATATGACTTACAGCGTGACTCGTTATTGTCATTGTCTTCGTATTCAGTACAGAAGCTTGGCACCAGGGTGGACTTGGTTTAATCATGGATTTCTACATAAAAGTGCATTCTTATTGTTTGTTATAACCTTAATACATATTCTTCACAACTTGGAGATAGATGTACATTTCATTTTTAGAAGGTACACACATTTTTAAAGTGATTTATTTTGAAAACTTTTCAGATGAGTTTTACAGCTATATCAGAAAAAGATTGTTTGGTTATTTCATTTACCGAAGGTAATTGAGGCAGACAGTTATGAAGTCATTGGGAGGTGAACTATCTCCAATTCAACAGGTTAATCATTAATATTTGGCAGATTTTCTTGCCGTGCAGTATTACGAGGAGAACATCACCAGACAGACATTTAAATTATTTTATTTAACTAAAACTACAATGTTATGTATTCTGGATTTTTTTCTTCACCAGCAAAAACATAATATTTTAACAAAACAAGCATATGAATTTTTGAATTTAGTTAAACATTCAAGTTTTTTAAAATCAGATTTGTTTTTGTTAAAATTGTTTTTAACTAAAATAGTTCAATGAAATATTTTTTTAAAAAATTAACTCGACTATGTCAGCCAGGTCAACATGAGAAACTTAAAACATTGGCTTCGGCAGCTGACTCAGTCGTCTTCACCTTCATTTTCCTGTCTGTTCATAATCTGGAAAAGAAAACCAAGCTTTCCTGCTTCTTCAGGCCCAAACAACTTCTCGATTTGGAATGAATTAGTCCAAAGGAAGAAAATATTCTTTCTACACCGGCAGAAGAAGCTACTGCTGGTAAAAGTGAGATGATCACTTCAACAGTCTCTGAATCCAAGTGCTTAAATGACGTCCACCAGTTCCCTGCTGTGACTTTCTTTAAAACATCATCAGCAAACATATATTTCTTGAATGGTTCACCCTTAGCTTTGAAGTTTATTATAATTGGCATTATGGAGGGATGATTGCTGGATGTCCATGTCATCGCCAACTCCTCTTCTTTAGCAGTTAAGATTTGACCCTGGTACCCAGTATTGAGACTATTTGCAAGAAAATGAGCTGGAGATGGTGCTTGTCCCATCTGTTTTTTTAATGCTTGTAATTTAACTCTGTCATTGCATATTTCTCTATTTTAAGATCTTGCTCGGTTCCTTCCAGATTTCAACAGCGTCAGCCATAAAACAGCGATTTCCCTGCATTTTGTTCAAGGCCCCGGAAACAGGCTTCAGGGTGCTCAGCACGTGTTCAACGTTTCTCTTAAGCCCAATGTTGAGAACTTTGGCTGTGTATAATGATGCAGCCTCTGGCGGGACACTATTGAGAGTATCAATTCAGGACAGATTGCTTAGAGCAGGGCAGTCACAGCCCAAGGCTGGGGTTTCTTCACTATTCAGACACACGAAACCAGCCAAACAGAGAGAACTTCGGTCTCACCCCACATACAAGTCATACAAGCAGTTGCCTGAGACACTCCAGTTTTCCAGTACCAGTGTCACTCCCTGTAGGGACGAATGGTTATGAAAACCAATACCTCAGTAAAAGAAAAAAGGTTCTCCCGATCCCCAAGGACCAAGGCCCAGACCCAAATCAATATACGAGTCAGATCTTACCCACAAATCACGCTGTTCCCAATCCTTTAGAATCTAAAATCTAAAGGTTTATTCATAAAAAGAAAGAAATATAGATGAGAACTAAAATTGGTGAAATGGAATCAATGACAGACAGTAATGGCAAAGTTCTTGGTTCAGGCTTGTAACCGTGATGGAATAAACTGCAGGTTCAAATCAAGACTCTGGAGTACATCCACCGCTGAGATGGGTCATTCAGTCCTTTGTTCAGAGCTTCAGTGTAGCAAAGTCCTCCAGAGGTAAGAAGCGGGATTGAAGACAAAATGGAGGGGTTTCCTGGGCCTTTTATATCCTCTGCCATGTGGAAGAAAACCCCTTTGTTCTGCCTTTGGAAAATCACAGCAGCAAGGTGGAGTTTGGAGTCACATGGGCAAGTCACATGTCCATGCAAGACTCAGTTCTTTACAGGTAGAGCAACCATTGCTCACATGCTACCTTGAACGTTCCCAGGAAGACTCCTCATATGTGGATTGGAATCTCCCAAAGTCCATTGCCAGTTAAGTGTTTCTTGACTGGGCACTTAATCTGAAGACTCCCCTCAATAAACTGGCCAAATGCTTCACTGGTGCTACTTAGAATCAAACACATTGAGATACAAGTACATAGCCAATATTCATAACTTCAAATACAAAAATGATACACACATATATAAGAACATAAAATGGCCAAACTGGGTCAGACCAAAGGTCCATGGAGCCCAGTATCCTGTCTACCGACAGTGGCCTATGCCAGGTGCCCCAGAGGGAGTGAACCTAACAGGTAATGATCAAGTGATCTCTTTCCTGCCATCTATCTCCACCCTCTGACAAACACAGACTAGGGACACCATTCCTTGCCCATCCTGGCTAATAGCCATTAATGGACTTAACCTCCATGAATTTATGCAGTTCTTTTTTAAACCCTATTATAGTCCTAACCTTCAAAACCTCCTCAGGCAAGGAGTTCCACAGGTTGACTGTGCACTGAGTGAAGAAGAACTTCCTTGTATTTGTTTTAAAGCTGCTGCCCACTAATTTCATTTGGTGGCCCCTAGTTCTTCTATTATGGGAGCAAGTAAATAACTTTTCCCTATTCACTTTCTCCACACCACTCATGATTTTATAGACCTCTATCATATCCCCCCTTCGCCTCCTCTGTTCCAAGCTGAAAAGTCCTAGCCTCTTTAATCTCTCCTCATATGAGACCCGTTCCAAAGCCCTCATCATTTTAGATGCCCTTCTCTGAACCTTTTCTAATGCCAGTATATCTTGTTTGAGATGAGGGGACCACATCTGTACGCAGTATTCAAGATGTGGGCATACCATGGATTTATATAAGGGCAATAATATATTCTTCATCTTATTCTCTATCCCTTTTTTAATGATTCCTAACATCCCGTTTGCTTTTTTGACTGTGACTGCACACTGCGTGGATGTCTTCAGAGAACTATCCACGATGACTCCAAGATCTTTCTCCTGATTAGTTGTAGCTAAATTAGCCCTCATCATATTGTATGTATGGTTGGGGTTATTTTTTCCACTGTGCATTACTTTACATTTATCCACTTTAAATTTCATTTGCCATTTTGTTGCCTAATCACTTAGTTTTGTGAGATCTTTTTGAAGTTCTTCACAGTCTGCTTTGGTCTTCACTTTCTTGAGCAGTTTAGTATCATCTGCAAACTTTGCCACCTCACTGTTTATCCCTTTCTCCAGATCACTTATGAATAAACTGAATAGGATTGGTCCTCGGACTGACCCTTGGGGAACACCACTAGTTACCCCTCTCCATTCTGAAATGTTACCATTTATCCCTACCCTTTGTTCCCTGTCTTTTAACCAGTTCTCAGTCTATGAAAGGATCTTCTCTCTTATCCCATGACAACTTAATTTACATAAGAGCCTTTGGTGAGGGACCTTCTCAAAGACAAACACCTACAAGATCTCTGTCAAGCTTTCTTACAACTACAATACCCACCTGCGGAAGTAAAGAAACAGATTGATAGAGCCAGAAGAGTTCCCAGAAGTTACCTACTACAGGACAGGCCTAACAAAGAAAATAACAGAACGCCACTAGCCGTCACCTTCAGCCCCCAACTAAAACCCCTCCAACGCATTATTAAGGATCTACAACCTATCCTAAAGGATGACCCAACACTCTCACAAATCTTGGGAGACAGGCCAGTCCTTGCCTACAGACATCCCCGCAACCTGAAGCAAATACTCACCAACAACCACATACCACACAACAGAACCACTAACCCAGGAACTTATCCTTGCAACAAAGCCCGTTGCCAATTGTGCCCACATATCTATTCAGGGGACACCATCACAGGGCCTAATAACATCAGCCACACTATCAGAGGCTCGTTCACCTGCACATCCACCAATGTGATTTATGTCATCATGTGCCAGCAATGCCCCTCTGCCATGTACATTGGTCAAACTGGACAGTCTCTACGTAAAAGAATAAATGGACACAAATCAGATGTCAAGAATTATAACATTCATAAACCAGTCGGAGAACACTTCAATCTCTCTGGTCACGCAATCACAGACATGAAGGTTGCTATCTTAAAACAAAAGAACTTCAAATCCAGACTCCAGCGAGAAACTGCTGAATTGGAATTCATTTGCAAATTGGATACTATTAATTTAGGCTTAAATAGAGACTGGGAGTGGCTAAGTCATTATGCAAGGTAGCCTATTTCCTCTTGTTCTTTCCTACCACCCCCCCCCCCCCAGATGTTCTGGTTTAACTTGGAGAGTGGTCAGTTTGGATGAGCTATTACCAGCAGGAGAGTGAGTTTGTGTGTGTATGGGGGTGGGTTTTTGGAGGGGGGTGAGGGAGTGAGAGAACCTGGATTTGTGCAGGAAATGGCCTAACTTCATTATCATGCACATTGTGTAAAGAGTTGTCACTTTGGATGGGCTATCACCAGCAGGAGAGTGAATTTGTGTGGGGGGGTGGAGGGTGAGAAAACCTGGATTTGTGCTGGAAATGGCCTAACCTGAAGATTACTTTAGATAAGCTATTACCAGCAGGACAGTGGGGTGGGAGGAGGTATTGTTTCATATTCTCTGTGTATATATAAAGTCTGCTGCAGTTTCCACGGTATGCATCTGATGAAGTGAGCTGTAGCTCACGAAAGCTCATGCTCAAATAAATTGGTTAGTCTCTAAGGTGCCACAAGTACTCCTTTTCTTTTTGCGAATACAGACTAACACGGCTGTTACTCTGAAATATGTCCACTGGATCCCTCTTGTCCACATGTTTGTTGACCCCATCAAAGAACGCTAATAGATTAGTAAGACATGATTTCCCTTTGCAGAAACCATGCTGACTTTTGCGCAACAATTTATGTTCTTCTATGTGTCTGACAATTTTATTCTTTACTGTTGTTTCAACTAATTTGCCTGGTACCGACGTTAGACTTACCAGTCTGTCATTGCTGGGATCACCTCTAGAGCCCTTCTTAAATATTGGCATTACATTAACTATCTTCCAGTCATTGGGTACAGTAGCTGATTTAAAGGACAGGTTACAAACCACAGTTAATAGTTTCACAATTTCACATCTGAGTTCTTTCAGAACTCGTGGGTGAATGCCATCTGGTCCCGGTGACTTGTTACTGTTAAGTTTCTCAATTAATTCCAAAACATCGTCTAGTGACACTTCAATCTGTGATAATTCCTCAGATTTGTCACCTACAAAAGACGGCTCAGGTTTGGGAATCTCCCTAACATCCTCAGCCATGAAGAATCATAGAATCAAGACTGAAGCAAAGAATTCATTTAGTTTTCTGCGATGACTTTATCGTCTTTAAGTGCTCCTTTTGTATCTCGATCTTCTAGGGGCCCCACTGGTTGTTTAGCAGGCTTCTGATGTACTTAAAAAACATTTTGTTGTTACCTTTTGAGTTTTTGGCTAGCTGTTCTTCAAACTCCTTTTTGGCTTTTCTTATTACATTTTTACATTTAATTTGGCAATGTTTATGCTCCTTTCTATTTACCTCACTAGGATTTGACTTCCACTGTTTAAAAGATGCCTTTTTATCTCTCACTGCTTCTTTTACATGGTTGTTAAGCCACGGTGGCTCTTTTTTAGTTCTTTTACTCTGTTTTTTAATTTGGGGTATTCATTTAAGTTGAGCCTCTATTATGGTGTCTTTGAAAAGTGTCCATGCAGCTTGCAGGGATTTCACTCTAGTCACTGTACCTTTTAATTTCTGTTTAACTAACCTCCGCATTTTTGCATAGCTCCCCTTTCTGAAATTAAATGCCACAGTGTCGGGCTGTTGAGGTGTTCTTCCCACCATAGGAATGTTAAATGTTATTATATTATGGACACTATTTCCAAGCAGTCCTGTTATAGTTACCTCTTGGACCAGATCCTGCGCTCCACTTGGGACTATATCGAGAGTTGCCTCTCCCCTTGTGGGTTCCTGTACCAGCTGCTCCAAGAAGCAGTCATTTAAAGTATCGAGACATTTTTGTCTCTGCATTTCATCCTGAGGTCACATGTACCCAGTCCATATGGGGATAATTGAAATTCCCCACTATTATTGAGTTCTTTATTTTGATAGCCTCTCTCATCTCCCTTAGCGTTTCATTGTCACTATCACTGTCCTGGTCAGGTGGTCGACAATAGATCCCTACTGTTATATTCTTAGTAGAGCATGGAATAACTATCCGTAGAGATTCTATGGAACATGTGGATTCATTTAAGATTTTTATTTCTGGTGGGACCCAACTGCGAGTGCCAGTTCAGGTCAAATTGCTTCAAGCAGGGCAGTTACAGCCCAAGGCTGGGGTTTCTGTGCACACCAAGGCAAACCAAACCAGCCAGACAGAGGACTTTGGTTTTACCCTATTGGCTAACCACAAGTCACACAAGCAATTCCCTTAGACACTCCAGTTTCCCAGTATCACCACCAGTGCCACTCATTATGGGGACAAATGGTTGTGAAAACCAATACCTCAGTAAAAGAAAGCCCCGGACCCAGGTCAATATACAAATCAGATCTTACCCACAAGTCATGCTGTTACCAATCCTTTAGAATCTAAAATCTAAAGGTTTATTCATAAAAGGAACAAGATATAGATGAGAGCTAGAATGGGTTAAATGGAATCAATGACATCCAGTAATGGCCAAGTTCTTGGTTCAGGCTTGCAGCAGTGATAGAATAAACTGCAGGTTCAAATCAAGTCTCTGGAGAACATCCCCAGCTGGGGTGGGTCCTTCAGTCCTTGGTTCAAAGCTTCAGTGTAGCAAAGTCCTCCAGAGATAAGAAGCAGGATTGAAGACCAGATGGAGGAGCTGCAGCAGCTTTTTATATTCTCTTGCCATGTGGTCTGTCTTTCTTTGTCCCAAAGACAAGCTGTCCATCCCATGGCCTGGAAAAACCTCAGAGTTCTGACCATAGGCAGGTCCCTGCATACCTTCCTGAGTCCCAAGGGGTGTCTGCCTTCTCTCAATGGGTCAGTTGTATTGCTGATGGTCCTTAATGGGCCATCCAGCAGGCTAGGCAGAGCTGACCCCAACTTGTCTGGGGAGTCACCCAGAAGCATAGCATAAGTTTGAAATACAGACAGTATAGAGCCAATATTCATAACTTCAACTATAAAAATGATACACATAGACAGATAGCATAATCATAATCAGCAAACCATAACCTTATCTTAGACACCTCATTTGACCCCCTTTATATAAGATTTGGTGCCACTACAGGACCTTCAAGTCAATAATGTCACAAAAGGCTACTGTTGTAGAAATTGTAAAATACTTCCATAACAACCACTTTGCAGCAGCTGCTCTGAAAAGAGTGGGAGGAACCAAGCTCACTCTCCCACAAGACGTGAGATGGAACTCAGTTGTGGACTGTTCTGAGCACTGTAACAAGAACTGGCCTAATCAGATGACAGTTTGTGAAAAAAATCATGAAAAAATAGATGGCCCTGTCATAGCCAAAGTTCTCAACATTGGGCTTAAGAGAAACATTGAATACATGCTGAGCACCCTGAAGCCTGTTTCCGGGGCCTTGAACAAAATGCAGGGAAATCGCTGTTTTATGGCTGACGCTGATGAAATCTGGAAGGAACCGAGCAAGATCTTAAAATAGAGAAATATGCAATGACAGAGTTAAATTACAAGCATTAAAAAAACAAATGGGACAAGCACCATCTCCAGGTCATTTTCTTCCAAATATTCTCAATACTCGGTACCAGAGTCAAATCTTAACTGCTGAAGAAAAGGCGTTGGCGACGACATGGACATCCAGCAATCACCCCTCCATAATGCCACTATAATAAACTTCAGAGCTAATGGTGAACCATTCAATAAATATATGTTTGCTGATGATGTTTTAAAGAAAGTCACAGCAGTGAACTGGTGGACCTCACTTAAGCACTTGGATTCAGAGACTGTTGAAGTGATCATCTCACTTTTACCAGCAGTAGCTTCTTCTGCCAGTGTAAAAAGAATATTTTTCTTCCTTTGGACTAATTCATTCCAAATTGAAAAGTCATTTGGGACCTGAAGAAGCAGGAAAGCTTGGTTTTCTTTTCCAGATTATGAACAGACAGGAAAATGAAGGTGACTGAGTTAGCTGCCGAAGCCAATATTTTAAGTTTCTTATGTTGACCTGGCTGACATAGTCGGTTTAATTTTTGCGTTTTTTTTAAATATTTCATTTAACTATTTTACTTAAAAACAATTTTAACAAAAACGTGAATGTTTAACTAAATTCAAAAATTCATATGCTTGTTTTGTTAAAATATTATATCTTTGCTGTTGAAGAAAAAAAATCCAGAATACATAACACTGTTGTTTTAGTTAAATAAAACAATTTAAATGTCTGTCTGGTGATGTTCTTCTCCTAATACAGCATGGTAAGAAAATCCTCCAAATATTAATGATTAACCTGTTGAATTGGAGATAGTTCACCTTCCAGTGACTTCATAAATATCTGCCTCAGTTACCTTTGGTAAATGAAATAACCAAACAATCATTCATTTTCTGATATAGCTGTAAAACTAATCTGAAAAGTTTTCAAAATAAATCATTTTAAAAAAGTATAGTGTGTACCTTCTAAAAGTGAAACCGACATCTATCTCTGAGTTGTTAAGAATATGGTTATAACAACCAACAAGAAGGCACTTTTACGTAGAAATCCATGATTAAATTGAGTCTTCCTGACTAGTGACTCAAATCATGATTTAAATCAAATCCACCCTGTTTTTTTCTAGTATCCTCCAATACTCCTTCCTCACTGCAGAAATGTCCAGAGTTTTATCTGAAAAGTGCCAATGTGGAGGGATCCCAGACCCTCTGCTGGCCACCAATTCAACCACCATCTGCTGGAGTCTGGCCAAAATACCAGCCTCTTCAACCACCCTGGACCTTCCTCTCTGAAAGGGGCCCGCACCCGCAGCGCACTGACAGCAGAAACCCCTTTTCCTCTCATCTGGATGGCCCAATCAGCAACAGTCCCTGGAAACATGACACTCTGCTTCCCTTCCCATAAGATCTGCACCAGTGTCACAAGCAGGAATTTATGATGCATATTTGTTTCCAAGGTAAGCAATATCAGACCCAGAAGGCTCAACCTTGATGGAGGAAAATCCCTTACTCTAGGGGCAGCCAAAATCTGGCCAAGGGCAGCCCTCCTGTTTAACCAAGATGTGGCCTGTGGAGAGTAGAGGTCCTACAAGCAATCCTCCATCTGGATTCTAATGTCCTGGCCTTGTTCTATACTCTCCAGGAGCTACACTTCCATATGAAAGATAAAGGCAGCTGCAATCTGCTCCATTTTATAGAAATTCAGTGCAGCCCTTGACTCCTCTAGTAGTTAACAAATGCACCTCAGCCGCCCAAAGTTTGGACACCACCCCTCTGTCTTATTCACATGCATTCAACAGCATCCAGCCTGAGCTGCCCTCTGCAATAAATCACCTCCCTCTGGACTGCTACCCAGAGATCAGGAGGGAGAGAACTCTCACTGCCTCCTTCAATTCCAACTCCACTTGTGCAGACAGACATTAGCACAAGCACTTGCTTTTCATGCACGAGGGAGTGTTTCAGCACTAAACCACGTCTGGCTGAACAAGGCCTCAGGACTACACTGGTAGGCAGAACCGCTCCCCCCCCACATCCCCACCGTCCTACCCCCACAATACCCACCCGCCTCCAACTGGCTACTCCAAACCCTGGGGAGGAAGCACTTCAATGCCCAATCTGACCCACTGCCATTCTGTGCAGAGATCAACATACCACTGGCCTCAGCATCTGACAAGCGAGAGGCACAGCACAAAACTGGGCAGGTCGGAGTATTTCCATACACGTTCAGTCCTGCACTCCTACAGCATTATACTGCCCCAGCCTCCACACTTAACACACGAGTGTGTCCAGAGGGTGCGGAGGGTGGGAGCAAAAAGCTGCAGTGATGTCTCTAGTCCCCTCACTTTCCATGTGCAAAGTGGCCACACCAGCCTCCTTCAAGCCGGCCCCTGAGCGAATCCTTGCTGATCTCCACCACAGGACTGGATCTGCACCTGAACCCCGGTTCTCTAGATCTTTTGTGCAGTTATCCTGCAAACTCTTCAGGGCCAGGACCACACCTCCTGAGTTTTGTAAAGCGCAACGTGCCTTTAATGGCACTATGTAAATATGCAACAACCACAACTCTTGTGTGCAGATAAATAGGGTGATAACGCACAAACCATCCTCAGAGACACAGAAGGAGAGCGGGAGAGATTCCTGTCCCAATCCTCAGCACCAGACAGCGAACCACAGTGATTCTAGCAGTGTGGTATCATAGAATCATCATAGAATATCAGGGTTGGAAGGGACCTCAGGAGGTCATCCAGTCCAACCCCCTGCTCAAAGCAGGACCGATCCCCAATTAAATCATCCCAGCCAGGGCTTTGTCAAGCCTGACCTTAAAAATATCTAAGGAAGGAGATTCCACCACCTCCCTAGGGAACCCATTCCAGTGTTTCACCACCCTCCTAGTGAAAAAGCTTTTCCTAATATCCAACCTAAACCTCCCCCACTGCAACTTGAGACCATTACTCCTTGTTCTGTCATCTGCTACCACTGAGAACAGTCTAGATCCCTCCTCTTTGGAACCCCATTTCAGGTAGTTGAAAGCAGCTATCAAATCCCCCCTCATTCTTCTCTTCCGCAGACTAAACAATCCCAGTTCCCTCAGCCTCTCCTCACAAGTCATGTGTTCCAGACCCCTAATCATTTTTGTTGCCCTTTGCTGGACTCTCTCCAATTTATCCACATCCTTCTTGTAGTGTGGGGCCCAAAACTGGACACAGTACTCCAGATGAGGCCTTACCAGTGTCGAATAGAGGGGAATGATCATGTCCCTCGATCTGCTGGCAATGCCCCTACATATACATCCCAAAATACCATTGACCTTCTTGGCAACAAGGGCACACTGTTGACTCCTATCCAGCTTCTTGTCCACTGTAACCCCTAGGTCCTTTTCTGCAGAACTGCTGCCAAGCCATTCGGTCCCTAGTCTGCAGTGGTGCATTGGATTCTTCCATCCTAAGTGCAGGACCCTGCACTTGTCCTTGTTGAACCTCATCCGATTTCTTTTGGCCCAGTCCTCTAATTTGTCTAGGTCCCTCTGTATCCTATCCCTACCCTCCAGCGAATCTACCTCTCCTCCCAGTTTAGTGTCATCTGCAAACTTGCTGAGGGTGCAATCCACACCATCCTCCAGATCATTTATGAAGATATTGAACAAATCCGGCCCGAGCACCGACCCTTGGGGCACTCCACTTGATACCGGCTGCCAACTAGACATGGAGCCATTGATCACTACCCGTTGAGCCCGACAATCTAGCCAGCTTTCTACCCACCTTACAGTCCATTCATCCAGCCCATACCTCTTTAACTTGCTGGCAAGAATACTGTGGGAGACAGTGTCAAAAGCTTTGCTAAAGTCAAGGAACAACACATCCACTGCTTTCCTTCATCCAAAGAGCCAGTTATCTCGTCATAGAAGGCAATTAGATTAGTCAGGCATGACTTGCCCTTGGTGAATCCATGCTGACTGTTCCTGATCACTTTCCTCTCCTCTAAGTGCTTCAGAATTGGTCGAGTGGGTGCAGTCAGAAACCAAGATGACTGCAATGGGCCTCAGTGCCCTACCCTGAGCCATCACCCAAGGAGGCAGGAAGCTGCTTATTAACTGCTCCACGTGTGGCTTCAAAGCCTGGACTCTGAACAGAAAGAACGCAGTTTGCTTAGTTCAAAGAAGCGTAGCTAAGAAGCAGGAATGAAAAGCCTGCGCTCAGCACTCGCTTATCTCTGCTTTCCCATTCAGCAAGCACAGCACCAGGCTGGAGCAGCAGAGCTCTGCCAGCCAGACCCACCCAAGCCCTGGTTAGGCTCCATCCAGAAGCAGGGGGTGGGGAAGGATTTCCTAAGAGATGAGGGAGGAGCATTTTCCAACAAATGCCTGTAGCCTGAGGGCACTCTTCCCAGAGCCCAGCTCTCTGCAACCACCTCCGAATTAACTGCATGGTGGGACCCAGGAGGGCTTCCCCCCCAACTTCTGTGTAGCAAAAAGACCTACAGGGGCAAACTCAATTCAGCTGCCCTTCTCTGAGGAATGAGACTGCAGCACCAGAATGCTGCCCCGCCCAGGGAGCCCTATTGCAACTGAGAATTGCACTAAATTTGAGAGATCTCAAACAAGTGACACCTGCCCTCACCTTTGATGTAGTCCATGAACATCATTGCTCCCAGCCTGCAATGTAGCCCAGCTACCCAGATCGAGACACTGAACGCTGGGACCTGCAGGCATGAGGAGGGCAGTGGTCTGCCCTATTTCCCTCATGTTCGGTGTGTCTGCTGGGTGGGCTTGTTACTGCAACCAAGAGTCAAACTCTGGGGGGTCCAGAGGCAGTGGCTCTCTCCAGTGACCCCAAAAGCAAGCCTGCACTCAGCCGGAAGTGACTCAGCACAGTTCCGAATCACTGCAGCCTTGTAGGCATCCATTCTTTAAAGGGTCATCTACACAGCTGTGTCAGCCCTGGAGCCCCAAACCCTGTTGGGAATTATTTCCTTTCTGGCACAGGATTGGCCTAAGTATCTCCCCAGGCAGGAAGAAGAAGGTGTCCCCAGCCCCCTCTAAGAAATTCTGTTACAATTCCTCCCCACACTGTGGGACCCAGGACTGACACTGGGGAAGCACGTGTGCTTCTCATTCCCATGTCTCAATCTTAGATAAACCCCTGAGGTAAGAGATGGATGAGATCTGTCTATCTTAGGGTTCTTCACTGTCACCCGTCATGGAAGGATTCCAGCACTTCCATGTGAAACCAACAGCAATAGTGAAGTCCCCAGTAGACTCCATGGAGTATCTGGCACTTCTCTCTCACTGAGGTCAGAGCTCTGCTTGGGGTAATACTTTTGTTTTGCCTGGTTGATTTGTTTGTAACAAGTTTTGTTTGGGTAGGTGGGACTGTCGATGTTCTGAGTCATTCTGATGGTGGAACGGCTTTTGCAAAGAGAAGGCTTTGCAGTGTTTCACAGAGACAGTCTGACTCTGGCTCCCCTAATCTGCTCTGGAAGTTCATTGCATAGCCAGTGTCCCTTGACTGAACACTTTGTCCCCGGCACTCGCGTGCTTCACCCTAGGCTTTGTGACCAGCATGGTCCTAGAGGAGCAGCTGTCGCAGTGGTTCATAGATGAAAATTCTGTCTTTAATGTAGCTGAGGCTTGATCCATTAATTCCTTTGAAGATTAGGAAACTGAGATCAGAAGATGACTGGGAGCCAGAGGAAGGATTTGAGCACGAGCCTGATGTGCTCATGGCATCTCAGACAATGGAAGAGGCAGGCAGCCTCATTCTGTACCAGCCAGAGCTCATGCACTATCTTTACATTCAGCTTCAGATGCAGTGAATCACAGTGATCCAGCCTGGAAGTGATAAATGTACAAATCACCGCGGGCAGGCCCTGGCCTGGAGGAAGGGACAAAGTTTCCTAGCAAGATGGAGGAGAAGGAAGACATTTTACACACACAACCTGGTTATCCAAACATAGTGAGGAGCCAAACAGGATCCCAGGGCTTCCCGCCACCTTGAGGAATGGGGGCAGCCCATCTTCGATTATTTCTGAATTGTATTGCAGTAGTGCCTAGGAGCCTTAGTCAGGGACCAGAACCCTACTATGCCAGGTACATAATGTACAGCCAGAACAAAAAGATGGCCCTGCCCCAGAGATCTTACCGTATAAGACAGGGTAAGGTCACCAGCCCGAAAGCACTTCAACTTTACATCCACATTTAACCAAGCAACAATCTGCACAGGTTCATGAGGTGCGTTTTGCCTGAAATATGGAATCTGCATCCCAGAGCCATGGCCCTAGGAGTGATCCTGCCTCCCCTATAGATGCTGACTCCTCTGGCTTCCTGACTCTCCCATGTCCATGGCGCGGGTGAAAATGAGGAGGAGATGGTGCCTGTGTAGCAAGAGCTACATATGCAACCATTTGAGATGATACCAAAAGGGAGGCTCACATGTAAATCAACAGCACACATTTGTTCTTCAAAACTCTGACGGGAGGTGCAAGTACTAAAATTCCACACGAGAGCTTAAGGAGCAAGATAAGATTCAACCCACGTGAAAGGAAAGGTAGTTCTTTTAAGTCTGATTCACGGCAAAATAGGACGTCAGATTGACAACTTTCAGAGTAACAACTGTGATGCACTCACTGAAATGACCCAACCGCAGCCAAGTGAGGAGACATGGTTAAGGCTGAGGTGTGAATATTAACTCTCAGCTCCTGACTTTTGTGCAATTAAAATCTCATAATGTGGCAGTAACGGAGTTTTTTTGGCTGTACAATCCCCATTTGTAACTGAATTATTTAGGGTAGCATGGAGGCAAAATGGATGGGAATGAAGGGAAATATAAGCAAAATATCAGGACAACTCTCCTGACAACTCATGAGAATAACATGAGGGGGAAAGGAGTCCAGGAGAGCTGGCTGTATTTTAAAGAATCCTTACTGAGGTTACAGGGACAAACCATCCCGATGTGTAGAAAGAATAGTAAATATGGCAGGCGACCAGCTTGGCTTAACAGTGAAATCCTTGCTGATCTGAAACACAAAAGAGCAGCTTACAAGAAGTGGAAGTTGGACAAATGACCAGGGAAGAGTATAAAAATATTGCTTGGGCATGCAGGAGTGAAATCAGGAAGGCCAAATCACATCTGAAGTTGCAGCTAGCAAGAGATGTTGAGAGTAACAAGAAGGGTTTCTTCAGGTATGTTAGCAACAAGAAGAAAGTTAAGGAAAGTGTGGGCCCCTTACTGAATGAGGGAGGCAACCTAGTGACAGAGGATGTGGAAAAAGCTAATGTACTCAATGCTTTTTTTGCCTCTGTCTTCACGAACAAGGTCAGCTCCCAGACTGCTGCACTGGGCAGCACAGCATGGGGAAGAGGTGACCAGCCCTCTGTGAAGAAAGAAGTGGTTCGGGACTATTTAGAAAAACTGGACAAGCACAAGTCCATGTGGTCGGATGTGCTGCATCCGAGAGTGCTAAAGCAGTTGGCGGATGTGATTGCAGAGCCATTGGCCATTATCTTTGAAAACTCATGGCGATCGGGGGAGGTCCCGGACGACTGGAAAAAGGAAAATGTAGTGCCCATCTTTAAAAAAGGGAAGAAGGAGGATCCGGGGAACTACAGAGCAGTCAGCCTCACCTCAGTCCCTGGAAAAATCATGGAGCATGTCCTCAAGGAATCAACTCTGAAGCACTTAGAGGTGAGGAAAGTGATCAGGAACAGACAGCACGGATTCACCAAGGGAAAGTCATGCCTGACTAATCTAATTGCCTTCTGTGACAAGATAACTGGCTCTGTGGATGAGGGGAAAGCAGTTATCTTGCTCCTTGACCTTAGCAAAGCCTTTGACACGGTCTCCCACAGTATTCTTGCCAGCAAGTTAAAGAGGTATGGGCTGGATGAATGGACTATAAGGTGGATAGAAAGCTGGCTAGATTGTCGGGCTCAATGGGTAGTGATCAATGGCTCCATGTCTAGTTTGTAGCTGGTATCAAGCAGAGTGCCCTACAGACTTCTCCCTTTCTGATTTCTACGAGTACAATGAATTCTGCTGGGACCATCTGCTCCAACCAGAAAAACAAAGGGAAACAAAGGTGTCTTTCTACTCGTTGGTATGCCAGGAGCGTCGTACTAGGGGAACTTGGGTTGGACGTTGCTGGACAGCATGTACAATTCCAATTTAAGGCTCATGAACTGAAGGCACTTGGTCCATAAACTTTACAAGAATGTTCTCTTGTGTGAAAACAGAGCAGACCAGCTTCCTGTGTAAGCCAGAGGCTGTCCTCAGAGGAAGGGCTGACAAGGCAAGGGGAAGGTTATAATTCTTAGTTATCATTAAGATGCATGGTCAAAAAGACCTCACCAACTTCTACAGTGCAGCCACAGTTTCCCTCACATTCATTAATCTTAGGTACTTATATGGCCCCGATTATCATAGTATCTAAGCGCCTCACACACATGAACATATTTATTCTCACACACACCCTGTTAGACAGGGCAGGGCTAACTCTCACATTTTACAAATAGGAAACTGAGGCACAGAAAAACTAAGTGACTTGCCCAAGATCACAGAGGAAGTCCGGACACTGAACCCAGGTCTCCAGAGTCGCAGGTTAGCTTCCCTCACATTTCAAATTAACCTCAGGTCCATGGGGACCAGCAAGTACTACCCCTTATATAAGGGTGTAACTGGATCTCCCATGTCACGTAAGAAGATTCCATGTTCTCGCACTCTGTCTTCCCTGTTGTATAGAGTTAAACTACAAGAGGGGGTGGGGGATGGCCTACCTCTTGGTCTTTTGCCAGGAGACTGAGCCCACCAGATGACCGGATTGGAAGCACCATTAAGTGCAAGAGGGGCCTGGCAAGACTCAGATGCTGAGCAAAACTGCAGCAGCTTAACTCATTGAGAAAATGAGCCGTACACCATTGGGGCATGAGCCACTCCCATTCAAACTATAAGGGGAAGGAGAAATTTAAGAGACCCTCACTGAGATGGTGGGACTGAAATCCTAATGCTGGCCTTCCGTGAGCTTAGCAAATGGACAGTGTGGTGGTATAAGATAGCCAAGAAAGCTGGAGTTGTATTTCACTGAGGATACATGCTCTGTCAGACCCAGAGTAGTCTATCCTCCACCAGGAACTCATGCCGGATTGCTCCCTATAGTGTAATTAATCAGTGTCTTTCCCCAAATCAATGTTTCCAATCCCAAGACCTCTGCAGGTTCTCCCATGCTGCTAATCAGAGGGAACAGGTTTCAAAGAGCAAGGAGTAGAAAGGCTGAAGTGCACAGGGGTAGAGGTAAGAGGAGTCCTTTAGGAGTCCTTTTCCCTGAACTTTGAGAACCCCATCTCTCAGGACTACTGCTACAAAAGAGCCTGTTGGGATGGGGTGGGGCGGGGGGTGGGTCCTCATGTTTATTTTCTCTCCTTCAAGCAGCAGGTCAAGCTTAGCAGGATGTGGAATGCCCTGGGAAAAGGGGCTGCAACATACACAGACTGATACCTGCATCTGATGAGCATATATGTAGTTGTAAACTTCATCCTCTCTGCCTTGAAGGTCAACAAAGGGTGATGATCTTCTGGTGACCTAGCATCAATCGTCAAACAAGTTCTCTAACGGTGACACCGGATTCCTTCTGGGCCCCAACACCAGGGCAACAGAAGACTCAAGCATTGTTCATAATTTCTAGATTGTTGGGCAACACTAACCAGTACAAGTGCTGTGAACCTTACACATTTTTTCGCCCTGGCCAGCTGCCTCTCAGCTGGCCAGTCCTCCACAGTTCACAGCTGAGAGATGCCAAATCAAAGGGTTAGAATTTAGATCATTACTGGAACTACTCTGGACTGTGAATCACCGTATAAAACCAGAATGCTTCCAGTCAGCTCCAGAACCTCACCCCTCTCAAACAATACAGCTACCAACCTACTTCTCAGAGAGTCACTTGTATCCAAAACAGCCCCTCAGAACACCAAGACCCAAACAATAGACACAGGCCTGACAACAACACTTTTCTTCTCTGAACTCAGCCCATTTACACAACTGAAACCTTGAAACCACTATAAAAGAACCCAAACCATGAGCTGCCACTGTAACCCATGCCCTTGGCTAGTGAAAGAGACTCAAGACTATCTGAGATTCTTAACAATGAAGTTTTCTTTCACTTTTGGAGAAGTAGCTCTGGATAGTTTTAAGTCACCAAGAAAAATATTCTCTGAAGCCCTGTTTTTTTTTCTTATTTCAGCTCCACCAACAAGGAATCATACTTAGATTTCAAATAATTGCAGTTTAAACATTTTAGTATTCCTCCCTTTGAAAACTGCCTCTTGGGTGAGCTAATGTCAAAACCTTGCTACAGTTCACACGTTGTGGTATAATGTGATTTCACTGAGCGCACAGACAAAAACATCAGACAGTGAAACATATACAATATCTCCCTTTTGAAATATTTGTAAGTATTTTAATCTCAACAAGTCCTTAATTGATTCAAGATGTTCAGAAAACAGTCGTGGTGGCAATGAGACTTCACTGTAAGTCTTTGAAAGCTTGAGGAATTCTATGGTTCTTGTGGGGGAGATTACAAGGGGGATCAAAATCAGCCTTATAAAGGGGCAGTGGTGGCAATCAAGGGCCCTGATTCTGCACTGCGATGCCCACAGACAGAGCTCTGGTGGGCACAGAACCCAACGATACAGCACCTCCTACACCATGCTGAGGCATTGAGAGCCAGTAGCTGTAGGGGAAAGTACCGCAACACGGGAGTTTGGACTGGTAGCTCAAGTCAGGATTCCTAAAGGCATTCCTAGCTCTGCCACCAACTCCAACTGTGACCTCGGATGCCTCAGTTTCCTCATCTGTAAAACGGGGATAATGATAGTTACCCACCTCACAGAGATGTTTTAACAAGTCACAAGGGAATGTTTGCAAAGGAGTTTGAGACCCTGCACAGAAATGAATATAGATTGTGATTTACAGTTGTAACTGGTGCAGAGCCAAAAAGCCTCCCTCAGGGATCAGGGCTTACAGTGCTAGGCGTGGTGCTCAGACAGAGCAACGAAGACAGGTATCAACCTGGAGTAATGTTGCAGTACAATCCTCTTCGGGGGGCTGCACAGAAAGTAAAATGACTTGTGCCCTTTATGATCCTCAAAGAAGAAACGAAAGTCAATGCTGCATATTTTTTCCGCTTGTTATTTTCCATTGGAAATTCATGTCTCATCTGCCCCTTTCCCCTTAGAGCAGAGGTTCTCAAACTGTGCTCCGTGGATCACCAGTGGGCCACAAGCTCCATTCAGGTGGTTCACGGATAGTTCCATCTAAGGTGCACGCCTGGGCAGCTGCACACGAGAGAATGGCGGGCCACCCACCTAATTAGTGGAGCTGCGAAGGCCTGGCTCCACTAATTAGGTGCCTGCACCCCGGAGAAGACGCACATGTAAGGTGAGATGGTGGCCTTGGGGGGATTGGTGGGGCGGGCAGGGGCAGTGGGGTGAGAAGAGGGGTTGGGGGCCAAAGAGACGACTTTCCCCTGCTCCAGGGTTGCGGCTACCAGGGAGAAAAAGCCCTCCTTCCCAGCCCCAGCTCAGGGGCTGCTGCGGCAGGGGAGAGAGGGCACATCTGTTGCATTAGAAAGGTAGGGCTACGGATATTAAAGTAGTTGTGTGCTTGTATCTCTAGAACAAAAAAAGTTAATTATTATTAAGGTTTTTTAATATAGCACTTTCATCCAAAGCGCTTTACAATAGTTAGCTCATGGTACAAACAACATTTGGAAAGATCATTAAGTGGTCCGCTGAGCAATTTTCAAATGGTCCGCAAAAGAAAAAGTTTGAGAACCACTGCCCTAGAAGATTCTGTGAAGGTCTAGGAAACTGATAAAATTACACCAGCGAGGCCATCCAGTTAAACCTGAATGGGGAAGTGATTTTTGTTCAGTGCTGCCTCAAGCTCTGCCCCTTTGTCCATCTACGTTAACACCGATTAATAAGCTCCTCTCTCAACGCTTGGCTTTGTTAAAGATTCAACAGCCCCAAAAGTCCGCCAGAAGAACTAGGTATCAAAACACTTGGACATTCCAGATATTTCTAAAGTTAAAAAAATACAAACCCTAGAAAAACATTTTTAAAAACCCTTTCAGGCATTCTCTACACATTATGAAAGCCCAGTTGAGTGGCCACCTTTAATTGAGATTTCAACCAAGGACACTCCACTTGCCACAATAAATATTAAAAATAAATAAGAACATAAGAACAACCAGACTGGGTCAGACCAAAGGTCCATCTAGTCAGGTATCCTGTCTTCCGACAGTGGCCAATGCCAGGTGTCCCAGAAAGAATGGACAGAACAGGGAATCATCAAGTGATCCATTCCGTCGCCCATTCCCAGCTTCTGACAAACAGAGCCTAGGGACACAATCCCTGCCCATCCTAGCTAATAGCCATTAATGGACCTATCCCCCGTGAATGTATCTAGCTCTTTTTTGAATGCTGTTACCGTTTTGGCCTTCACAACATCCTCTGGCAAGGAGTTCCACGGGTTGTGTGAAGAAATACTTCCTTTTTTTCTTTTAAACCTGCTGCCTATTAATTTCATTGGGTGACCCCTAGTTCTTGTGTTATGAGAAGAAGTAAATAACACTTCCTTATTTACTTTCTCTACACCACTTATGATTTTATAGACCTCTAGCATATCCCCCCCTTATTTGCCTCTTTTCCAAGCTGAAAAGTCCCAGTCTTATTAATCTCCCCTCGTATGGAAGCTGTTCCAGACCCCTAATCATTTCTGTTGCCATTTTCTGAACCTTTTCCAATTCCAGTATATCTTTTTTGAGACGGGGCAACCACATCAGCACGCAGTATTCAAGGTATGGGTGTACCATGGATTTATATAGAGGCAATAGGATATTTTCTGTCTTCTTACCTATCCCTTTCTTAATGAGTCCCAACAGTTCATTTTTTGACTGCCGCTGCCCATTGAATGGATGTTTTCAGAGAACTATCCACAATGACTCCAAGATCTCTTTCTTGAGTGGTAACAGCTAATTTAGACCCCATCATTGTATATGTATAGTTGGGATGATGCTTTCCAATGTGCATTACTTTGCATTTATCAACATTGAATTTCATCTGCCATTTGGTTGCCCAATCACCCAGTTTTGTGAGATCCCTTTGCAGCTCTTCGCAGGCTGCCTGGGACTTAAGTATCTTGAGTAGTTTTGTATCATCTGCAAATTTTTTCACCTCACTGTTTACCCTAAATTCAGGTATAATAATCAAATTGATATTTTATAGCCCTGGAATTCAGAATCTCCCACCTATGTCAAGTCCTGTTACACACAGATTCAGAGATTCAGAGATGTTAGCAACAAGAAGAAAGTTAAGGAAAGTGTGGGCCCCTTACTGAATGAGAGAGGCAACCTAGTGACAGAGGATGTGGAAAAAGCTAATGTACTCAATGCTTTTTTTGCCTCTGTCTTCACTAACAAGGTCAGCTCCCAGACTGCTGCACTGGGCAGCACAGCATGGGGAGGAGGTGACCAGCCCTCTGTGAAGAAAGAAGTGGTTCGGGACTATTTAGAAAAGCTGGACGTGCTCAAGTCCATGGGGCCGGATGCGCTGCATCCGAGAGTGCTAAAGGAATTGGCGGCTGTGATTGCAGAGCGATTGGCCATTATCTTTGAAAACTCATGGCGATCCAAGGAAGTCCCGGACGACTGGAAAAAGGCTAATGTAGTGCCCACCTTTAAAAAAGGAAAGGAGGAGGATCCGGGGAACTACAGAGCAGTCAGCCTCACCTCAGTCCCTGGAAAAATCATGGAGCATGTCCTCAAGGAATCAACTCTGAAGCACTTAGAGGAGAGGAAAGTGATCAGGAACAGTCAGCATGGATTCACCAAGGGAAAGTCATGCCTGACTAACCTGATTGCCTTCTATGATGAGATAACTGGCTCTGTGGATGAGGGGAAAGCAGTGGACATGTTGTTCCTTGACTTTAGCAAAGCTTCTGACACTGTCTCCCACAGTATTCTTGCCAGCAAGTTAAAGAAGTATGGGCTGGATGAATGGACTGTAAGGTGGATAGAAAGCTGGCTAGATTGTCGGGCTCAACGGGTAGTGATCAATGGCTCCATGTCTAGTTGGCAGCCGGTATCAAGTGGAGTGCCCCAAGGGTCGGTCCTCGGGCCGGATTTGTTCAATATCTTCATAAATGATCTGGAGGATGGTGTGGATTGCACCCTCAGCAAGTTTGCAGATGACACTAAACTGGGAGGAGAGGTAGATACACTGGAGGGTAGGGATAGGATACAGAGGGACCTAGACAAATTAGAGGACTGGGCCAAAAGAAATCGGATGAGGTACAACAAGTACAAGTGCAGAATCCTGCACTTAGGACGGAAGAACCCAATGCACAGCTACAGACTAGGGACCGAATGGCTTGGCGGCAGTTCTGCAGAAAAGAACCTAGGGGTTACAGTGGACGAGAAGTTGGATAGGAGTCAACAGTGTGCCCTTGTTGCCAAGAAGGCCAATGGCATTTTGGGATGTATATGTAGGGGCATTGCCAGCAGATCGAGGGACGTGATCGTTCCTCTCTATTCGACATTGGTGAGGCCTCATCTGGAGTACTGTGTCCAGTTTTGGGCCCCATGCTACAAGAAGGATGTGGAAAAATTGGAAAACGTCCAGCAGAGGGCAACAAAAATGATTAGGGGACTGGAACGCATGACTTATGAGGAGAGGCTGAGGGAACTGGGATTGTTTAGTCTGCGGAAGAGAATAATGAGGGGGGATTTGATAGCTGCTTTCAGCTACCTGAAAGGGGGTTCCAAAGAGGATGGAGCTCGGCTGTTCTCAGTGGTAGCAGATGACAGAACGAGGAGTAATGGTCTCAAGTTGCAGTGGGGGAGGTTTAGGTTGGATATTAGGAAAAACTTTTTCACTAGGAGGGTGGTGAAGCACTGGAATGGGTTCCCTAGGGAGGTGGTGGAATCTCCTTCCATAGATATTTTTAAGGTCAGGCTTGACAAAGCTCTGGTTGGGATGATTTAGTTGGGGCTTGGTCCTGCTTTGAGCACGGGATTGGACTAGATGACCTCCTGAGGTCCCTTCCAACCCTGATATTCTATGATTCCAAGGCCAGAGGAACCATTGTGATCATGTAGTCTGACCTCCTGTATATCACAGACCATAGAACTTCCCCCAAAAAATTCCAATAGCAGATCTTTTAGAAAAACCATCCAATCTTGATTTAAAAATGGCTAGTGACAGAGAATCCACCATGACTCTTGGTAAGTTGGTCCAATGATTAATTACCCTGTCAAAAATTTACACCTTATTTCCAGTCTGAATTTGTCTAGCTTCAACTTCCAGCCATTGGATGTTAGACCTTTCTCTGCTAGACTGAAGAGCCCATTGTTAAATATTTGTTTCCCAGGTAGGTGCTTACAGAGTGTAATCAAGCCATCCTTTAACCTTCTCTTTGTTAAGCTAAATAGATTGAGCATGTTGAGTTTATCACTGTAAGGCAAGTTTTCTAATCTTTTAATCATTCTCGGGGCTCTTCTCTGACCCCCTCCAGTTTATCATAATCCTTCTTAAACTGTGGGCACCAGACCTGGACTCAGGATTCCTGCAGCGGTCACACCAGGGCCAAATACAGAGGTAAAATAACCTCTCTGCTCACACTCAAAATTCCCGTTGATGCATCATCTAGCATGACTCGCCATAGGCGTCCTTCTTAAGTGAAAGCTTTGCAACTATGGCCCTGATTAAGTAGCAGCCGTTGCCATTCAGCAGCAAGAAGCCCAACTGGTTCCATGGGAACAGCCTTTTGATATGAGGCATAATTAATTATAAAAGGGAAAACAAACTTGTGGCGCAAGCCTGTGACACAGACAAGTGAAGACGAGAGAAGTTCAGCAGGATCTGCTCCTTCACATACCCTCTCTCTATTTCCTCAGGAAAGCTATGCCTTCCTCTTTGGCTTCTTATCCATCACACATTCACTATGGTATTCGGGCTGCATCGACACTGACCCACGTCTCGTCTTCAGTGAGGGGGCTGGGGACTGACTAAGTTTCCCAGCTACAGTGACTGAGGCAGAGAGAGACTGAAACACCTGTCCAAAGTCACAGCCTGACTGCAGGGCACAGCCCAAAGGGGGACAGGCCGCTGCAGTGCAGTGACAACAGCATGTTGGTCACAGTGCACTCGCACTTCTTGTGTGAGCAGAAGAACAAGGTGAAGCTGCCTAAGTATTCCACTTCTTGGCTGCTCCCCTCACACCTGGAGAGAAGCAGCCATGTTAGGGAGAAGGAGGTGGGAGCAACTCAGGAACAGCGCATAAGCAAATCGTGTAGGGGTCCCAGGACAGGGATAGCAGGGGGACTGCAGGTAAGGAGTGAGAAACTTGGCACACCTGGGGGAGCATCCCAGGACTGGCAAAACACTTCCATACATATTACAACCTGTAACAGTATCAACTCTCCACCCCAGGTCAGACAGGTCACAGTCTTAGACTCACTTTCCCTTTGAAAGGACGCTGGTAGAACATGGCCCAGGTCATTGACATTGATTTCATATTCTCCAGGAACAGAAAGTTATTACCTTGAACCTTGGTTAATCTATAGCCCAGATACTGCCTTGAGCTGTCCTGGGAGAGGCAGAGAAAGGCGTGAGCTGCATTCCAGACAGGTGGGGAGGCCAGCTGGGCCGGGCAGAGCTCGCTGCAGCAATCCGCTCAAGAGGAAAGGGAAAGTGCTTCCACGTCGCAGCTATCCGTGGTTTCCATCCATCGGCACAGAGAAAAGTGATGCGCTGCAGGGCCTCCCAAGAGCCAGGGGCTCACAGCATTGCCCTGTTCCTAAAAAACAGCAGCAACAGGCATTTCCATAGCACCCTCCACCAGCAATCCCCAAGGGCGGGGCAAACACATACACAGGAATCAGAGCAGCCCTGACATGCAGCTACCTCGCCAGCGGGACACGGCAGCTGTTTAGCAGCACATAGCAACAGTGCCCAGCAATTTACAACAGATAGTAAAGGAGAATTCCATAACCAGTTGAAATCAGAGGGGAAATTTTAGGGAGGCAAAATTAAATTACTTAAATTGAATTTTGCAGGTGATACTGAGGTGAATAAGCTGGGTTTTTGAGGAAAGTACCATCATACCTTTAATATCCACAAATGGTCAAGCCCTTGATTTGACACCTTATCCACAAGCTAGCACTTCCATCAGCCTCCTAAATCTTCACTAGGCGTTGGGGTCAATCCTGACTTGGAATAGAGCATCCTCTGCTGAGTCACACAGCCCCTCCCTGCAGCATAACATCCCGTAGTACCACAATGGGGTATGAACGTTATTCCTGACTAGAGGAAGAAAGAGAACCCCTTTTGAGAGAACCTTCTCCATTACCAACACCACCTCTGGCACCACCTAGATGTTTCTCGGAGATCTCCATTCCAAGCACTGATCAGGCCGGACTCTCCTTTGCTTGCAGGAGCAAATGTGTTGGAGTGGTTTCAAGCGCATGCACAGAAAGCAGATTTCACTGAAAGCAAGTCTGCTTAAGACAAACATTAATAGAGTAGGGGAAGCGACAGGTGACGTTACAGCTAGAAAGCCTGTAGGCTTTAGATGTCCAAAGTCACACACCCATAAGTGCCTTGCACACTTACAGGACTAGAGAAATAATCCAGCAATAGACCCATCTAATACAACACAATCCACGATAAACTAGAGAGGGAAAACTCTGAGCCCCAGAACAGAAATCCACTGAGCCAGTATTCTTTCACTACACTGGAATTAAGCTTTGTTTATTCTGTCCATAGAATCACAGAAATGTCAGGCTGGAAAAGATCTTGAGAGGTCATTACATCCACGTCCTGCACTGAGGCAGGACCAAGTAAACCTAGACCATCCCTGACAGGTGTTTGTCCAGCCTGTTCTTAAATGATTGGGATTCCTCAATTTCCCTTGGAAGCCTATTCCAGAACTTAGCTGCCCTTCTAGTTAGAAAGTTTTTCCTAATATCTAATCTAAATCTCCCTTGCTGCAGATTAAAACCATTACTTCTTATCTTTCCTTCAGTGGCCATGGAAAACAACTGATCACCATCCTCTTTACAGAAACCCTTAACATATTTGAAGACTCATCAGGTCCCGCTGAGTCTTCCTCTCTCAAGACTAAACATGCCCAGTTTTTAACCTTTCCTCACAGGTCAGGTTTTCTAAACCTTTGATCATTGTTGTTGCTCTTCTCTGCACTCTCCACTTTATTCACATCTGGTGCCCAGAACTGGATACAGTACTTCAGTGGAGGCCTTCCTCAGTACCGAGTAGAGCAGGACAATTACTCCCCACATCTTACCTATGACACTCCTGTCATTAAGCCCCAGAACGGTATTAGCCTTTTTTGCAATTGCATCCCATTGACGACTCATATTCGTTTTGTGATCCAGTAGAACTGCCAGATGCTTTTCAGCAGTACTACTGCCTAGACAGTCAGTCCCTGTTTTGTAGTTGTGCATTTGATTTTTCCTTCCTGAGTGCAGTACTTTGCACTTGTCTTTGCTGAATTTCATCTTGTTGATTTCAGACCATCTCCACTTTGTCAAGGTCATTTTGAATACTAATCTTGTCCTCCAAAGTGTTTGCAACCCCTCCCATTTTGGTGTCATCCACAAATGTCCATGTCTACTTTTAACGACAGGGGGTAGCCAAACGTCACACATTCTCAAGCTGCAATAGCCACTCGCCAGAGGCCCAGGAGTCCAACAGGCCTGCAGTAAAACAAAGAAGCCCGTGGAGCCTGAAAGCCCGAGCACACAGCGAGGCCTGGAACACTCGTATCAACATGGAGCACAGCATGCTGGGAGCTATAGCATCCAAGGGCTGCTGCTTGGGGCCTCACTTAGCACATGAGTGACGCTTTTGGATTCTGATTAAAACCCCGGCTACCAAGCGGGCTTGCCTGGGACTGACAGCTGGGAATGAGGCCGTATGATGGTAGGAGTCACGGGTAGAGCTGGGAAATGTGTCCTCCACGAAAAACTAGGCCAGTCCTTTGAGATCATGAAAGCCCCTTCCAGCAAGGCCAGAGAGGAGATCCCCCCGCTATCCCAGCAGCACCAACAGAAGAGAGGCATGGGTAGAGAGGATGTTCTCGAACACTGACCACCTTCCACAACAGCAGCAGGAAGGAAGGGCAAACAAGATCTTCCCTCTGGTGTCCGGGGGGTGGTGTGGAGTGTGGCAGGGAACACAGGGAGACGGGAATCTGCCCCAACACTATCTCACCTCTCCACTCTCATCAACCGCCTTCCCCACAACCACCAGGGGGATACGCCCAGTTCAAACCACCCCCTTCCCACACCAGCACCAGGAGGACTGGGGCAGGGGACACCCCCCCACACCAACCCTTGCCCTGAGGGTGGGAAGTGGGGGTATACAGAGGGGAGCTCCCCTCACGCTGCCCCTCTTCCTCACAGCACCAGTGGGTAATACAGCCTGGGAAAACTTTCTCCACACTAGATCAGCACCCCATAGCACCAGGGAGGATCGGGGGGGGGAGGGTTCCCCACACTCTGGTTACCACCCCTATGGCACTGGGGTGACAGCGGAAACTTCCCCTCACACTGCACCCTCCCTCCACAGCACTGGAGAAATGGGGGAAACCTGCCTATGATGCTGTTGGAGGAGGGGCAGCATTGAGTGTGATCTGGGGGGAACCTCCCCTCCCCCCACAGCCCCAGGGGCAGATCCGGGGGAACCTCCCCTCCCGCCCCCCACAGCCCCGGGGGCAGATCTGGGGGGGGAACCTCCCCCCTTGCCCCCACACACCCCGGGGGCAGATCGGGGGGGGGAACCTCCTCTCCCGCCCCCCACAGCCCCAGGGGCAGATCCGGGGGGGGGACCGCCCCCCACAGCCCCAGGGGCAGATCCGGGGGGGGGACCGCCCCCCACAGCCCCAGGGGCAGATCCGGGGGGGGGACCGCCCCCCACAGCCCCAGGGGCAGATCCGGGGGGCGGGACCGCCCCCCACAGCCCCAGGGGCAGATCTGGGGGGGAACCTCCCCCCCCACACCCCGGGGGCAGATCCGGGGGGGGGAACCTCCCCCCTGCCCCCCCACACCCCGGGGGCAGATCCGGGGGGGAACCTCCCCTCCCGCCCCCACAGCCCGGGGGCAGATCGGCGGGGGGAACCTCCCCCCTTCCCCCCCACACCCCGGGGGCAGATCCGGGGGGGGAACCTCCCCTCCCACCCCCCACAGCCCCAGGGGCAGATCTGGGGGGGGAACCTCCCCCCCACACCCCGGGGGCAGATCCGGGGGGGGGAACCTCCCCTCCCGCCCCCCACAGCCCCAGGGGCAGATCCGGGGGGGGACCTCCCCTCCTGCCCCCCACTCCCCGGGGGCAGATCCGGGGGGGACCCCCGGTGGGTTCCCCGCGCTCCGGGCGGAGGCCACAGCCGGCTCCTCACCTGGCCGGGCGGCGGGGGGCGGCGCGGGGGGGGTCTCTCCCCGCTCCTGTCGCGGGGGGGGGGCTGCCCGACCCCGGCCCGCTGGGGGTGACAATATGGCGGCCGGCGCTCCCGGGCAGCGGCGCCGTCGGAGCGGGACGGGAGCAGCAGCTGCCGGGCCGGGCCGGGCCGCCAGAGGGCGCTAGGGCCTCGCTCGCGGCCACTTCCGCATCCCGCCGGCCCGCACCATAGAGAGCGGGGGAGAGACGGCGCCGGGCCGCGGCCGCCTGGTACGTCATGGGACCATAGAGCGTTGGGCCGCGGGCCCCGCGCCCGCCGCTGTCAGGGGCTCCCCCCCACTGCTCCCTAGTGCTGGGCGGGGGCATTGGGTCAGCCCCCAATGAGGGGGGTGCCCCCTCCTGAACCCCCTTCCTCCCACTGCTCCCTAGTGCTGGGCTGGGGCATGGGGTCAGCCCCCAATGAGGGGGGTGCCCCCTCCTGAACCCCCTTCCTCCCACTGCTCCCTAGTGCTGGGCGGGGGCACTGGGTCAGCCCCCAATGAGGGGGGTTCCCCCTACTGAACCCCCATCCCCCCACTGCTCCCTAGTGCTGGGCGGGGGCATTGGGTCAGCCCCCAATGAGGGGGGTGCCCCCTCCTGAACCCCCTTCCTCCCACTGCTCCCTAGTGCTGGGCTGGGGCATGGGGTCAGCCCCCAATGAGGGGGGTGCCCCCTACTGAACCCCCTTCCCCCCACTGCTCCCTTCTGCTGGGCTGGGGCATTGGGTCAGCGCTCAATGAGGGGGTGCCCCTACTGAACCCCATCCCCCCACTGCTCCCTAGTGCTGGGCTGGGGCATGGGGTCAGCCCTGACTGGGGGGGCTGCCCCCTACTGAACCCCTTTCTCCTTCAAAATCTCCTCAGGCAAGGAGTTCCACAGGTTGAACTGTGTGCTGTGTGAAGAACTTCCTTTTATTTGTTTTAAACTTGCTGCCCATTAATTTCATTTGGTGGCCCTTAGTTCTTGTGTTATGGGAAAGTAAATAGCTTTTCCGTATTCGCTTTCTCCGCACCACTCATGATTTTATAGACCTCTAACATATCCCCCCTTAGTCTCCTCTTTTCCAAGCTGAAAAGTCCTAGCCTCTTTAATCTCTCTTCATATGGGACCTGTTCCAAACCCCTCATCATTTTAGTTGCCCTTCTTTGAACCTTTTCTAATGCCAGTATATCTTGTTTGAGATGAGGGGACCACATCTGTATTCAGTATTCAAGATGTGGGCGTACCATGGATTTATATAAGGGCAATAAGATATTCTCCATCTTATTCTCTATCCCTTTTTTAATGATTTCTAACATCCCATTTGCTTTTTTGACTGCTGCTGCACAGTGCGTGGATGTCTTCAGAGAACTATCCACGATGACTCCAAGATCTTTCTCTTGATTAGTTGTAGCTAAATTAGCCTTCATCATATTGTATGTGTAGTTGGGGTTATTTTTTCCAGTGTGCATTAATTTACATTTATCCACTTTAAATTTCATTTGCCATTTTGTTGCCCAATCACTTAGTTTTGTGAGATCTTTTTGAAGTTCTCCACAGTCTGCTTTGGTCTTAACTATCTTGAGCAGTTTAGTATCATCTGCAAATTTTGCCACCTCACTGTTTACCCCTTTCTCCAGATCATTCCCTCCTCTTGTTTGTTATGCTCACTTTTTCTGTCTTGTTTCAAGTCAGGCTGTAAGCTGTTTTGAGCAGACTCCATCTGTGACTTCCTGTGGGTGTGCAGTGCACCCAGTCCTAGATGGCCCTATGCTAACTGTGATAACGTGTTTTACACAGTATAAATAATAATCCTTTATAATCCAACCTGGAATTGGTTTAGAATTATGATAACCCCTTAAATTAGATCACAACTAGAAGAACAACAAGCGCTCCATAAATTCAGTGTGAAACTATGTAAATCTGGGGATTAAAACATATTTTGATATCCTCTTCTCTTGAGTTCAGCGGGCTTCTCCCTTCACTTGGTCATAATCCAGCAGGAATTCCATAGAGGCTCAGATTCCTTCTGCACCTATGAGGGTGGGAGAAAATGAAAATGAGGGAAGTAAATCTTCACAGGTTTGGCAAGAAATGCACAAGTTTAGATGCACCCTTTACAAAATGGCAGACTGGGATGGACAACACAAATAGACTGGGACACAAACCATAAATCAGATTTGACACACCTGATGGTGTTTCAGGGAACTGGGGGAGGAGGGAGCAGACCAAGTGAGCCAGGGGTTTGAGCTGGGATATGCAGGCCGGTGAAGTGGGAGGGGGCAGGAGACTGAAGCTATGCAGGAGGTCTGGGGTCAGGTAGAGCAGGGTTGTGAGGGAGGCCTGGGATGTGGGAGAGCACAACAGCTCTGCGCTACGGTCTCAGGACTCAACAGGCTTGGCTGGCCCTGCTGCCTTGATTCCCCACCGGACTGAAGCAGCAGGACGATGGGGAGCTCTTGAAGTGCCCATGCTGGCTCCTCCAGTGCTGCTGCCATGATAGCAATGACGCAGGGAAGCGGAGTGTCTGGGCGCTGGTGCCTGGAGGGCTCCTCACTGCACTACTTCCCCCATGTGACAGACCAATGCCTCCCTGCAGACGTACTGGCCACCCACCCCATGATATCCCCACATAGCCAAACAACCACTCTCCCCTGCTAATCTCCCTGTACTCTTCCATGGCTGTTCTCCCTTCTGGATCCCCCTAGAGCCATTTCCCCCACCCCCAGGCACCCTATAACCTCACACACACCTCCCAAGCTTTCCCCACTGTGCTGTCCCCCTGGGAGCAGGGTGATGACTGGAGTGTGGGGGAATATGGGAAATCTGCGGAGGTGGGGGCAGAGGCTAGGGAATGCAGGTCAGATGTGGGAGTTTAGTGCTTCTGTTGCTGCCTCAGCTCCCCCTTGCACCAAGACAGCAGCAGTGTGAGTAAAGGGGTTCACATTTTCAAAGGGGTTCACAAATTGATGGACCTCAGTTTTTGGGAGCCCAGCTTGAGATACCATGGACCTAGTTTTCAGAGGTGCTGAGCACCCACCAAATAAGTGAACATTTTTGAAAATGCAGGTCTAAGGGACGGTCCTCCTGCAGCCAAGAGTCTCCTGGTGCCAAAGAAGTTTACACTTTGAACCAGAGATGGAGGGGTTTTCCCCCTGCAGATCGAAAGGGTCTCCAGTACAAGGAAGGATTCCCACACAGGGAGAAGACCTCTAGACTTGAGGCAAGAGTCTTTTCTGGCACTGAACTGCATCCAACAGCAAAACACATCCTAGGATGGGAAATGTACGCTGAATAGCAGGAAATGCGGCCAGGGATATGAACTCAGCTTTGGAGCAGGCTCCCAAGGGGCCAGGCAAGAGCCCCATCAGGTGAGACATTTAAAACTAGAACGGAAATAGTGGTAGAAAATGTACAATCGGGGGCAGTACAGTTGTACCCTGTCTCTGCGGATGGGCTGGGACCTAGTAGGACCTTTTCATCCCTAACTTCCATTAGCCAATGGGAAGCCCCTTTGGGCAGTGGCAGTGAGAGAGGAGAGTAGCTGCAAAATTGATGGGGTGGAAGGCCCCTTAATCCCAGTGTTGCAGGGAGGCAGAGGTGTCTATGCTCCAGTCCTGATGGAGTGGAGAGGGCAGGTGCTGAAAAAATAGAAATATCCAACGCAAATATTGGGGAAACAGACTTCAGGGAGAGAGGCGCCGGGCAATGCCCCGGGGAGCGCGGACCTGAGCCAAGGCCAAGGAGAGAGGGTCTGGAGCAGGGACCAAACCCAAAGGCCGTTCTCCTCCTGCACCCTGCATGTGCCAGAGACCAGGACTCCACCCCATTAAACTGGTTTCTTTTACGAAGCCCTGAGATGTAACTGCAGCCCAGCGCTGAATCCTCACAAAACAGCGAACAGCCTCTTCGGATAAACAGGCCAGCAGCATCTTGAGACTTGGGCTGGACTTGTCCCAGCCAGTGGATTTTCCCCGGCATGGCTCTGTCTGCCTGGCGCGTACTAAGAGCTGCTGCCTTTCTCCGTGCTCCGCGCAACGCTGCGCGCACTCTGCCCACTCGCACCGAGGCTGGAATCCCATACAACTTCCAGTTTCTGAGGAACAAAATTCAAACTCCGCAGTTCCGCCTCTTGGGTGAGATTCCACACGGCGCCCTCACCATGAGGGCAACAGGCAATGGGCAATGCACACGGGGCAGGAAAATCCAAACTCTTCGTGCACGTTGCTGGGTTCTACATTCAGCCGAAGCTGCTCAGGAAAGAGTTCTGAGCAGTAGGGATGACGGCTCAGTGCAAATACCCGGCCAACGTGCAGCTGCGGCTGTGACCAAAGCAACGCTGGCCCCCTTCCTGCCCAAGCAGCCCCCTGTCTCCAGTTTTGGGCCCCACACTACAAGAAGGATGTGGAAAAATTGGAAAGAGTCCAGCGGAGGGCAACAAAAATGATTAGGGGGCTGGAACACATGACTTATGAGGAGAGGCTGAGGGAACTGGGATTGTTTAGTCTGCGGAAGAGAAGAGTGTGGGGGGATTTGATAACTGCTTTCAACTCCCTGAAAGGGGGTTCCAAAGAGGATGGATCTAGACTGTTCTCACTGGTAGCAGATGACAGAAGGAGGAGTAATGGTCTCAAGTTGCAGTGGGGGCGGTTTAGGTTGGATATTAGGAAAAACTTTTTCACTAGGAAGGTGGTGAAACTCTGGAATGGGTTACCTAGGGACGTGGTGGAATCTCCTTCCTTAGCTATTTTTTAAGGTCAGGCTTGACAAAGCCCTGGCTGGGATGATTTAGTTGGGGCTTGGTCCTGCTTTGAGCAGGGGGTTGGACTAGATGACCTCCAGAGGTCCCTTCCAACCCTAATCTTCTATGATTCTATGAATATCCAGGACTTTGCCAGGCTGCTTCTGTTAGGAGGAGAAATTGATTCTACAAGTCCTGAGGTGGGGGAGGTGCCTGCGCCCCAGTCCCGGAGGTGGGGGGGATTGCAATGGGGGAGGGGCCTGCACCCCAGTCCCGGAGGTGGGGGGGATTGCAATGGGGGAGGGGCCTGCGCCCCAGTCCCGGAGGTGGGGGGGATTGCAATGGGGGAGGGGCCTGCTCCCCAGTCCTGGAAGTGGGGGGGATTGCAGTGGGGGGGGTGCCTGCGCCCCAGTCCCGGAGGTGGGGGGGATTGCAATGGGGGAGGGGCCTGCGCCCCAGTCCCGGAGGTGGGGGGGGATTGCAGTGGGGGAGGTGCCTGCACTCCAGTCCCGGAGGTGGGGGGGATTGCAATGGGGGAGGGGCCTGCACCCCAGTCCTGGAAGTGGGGGGGATTGCAATGGGGGAGGGGCCTGCACCCCAGTCCCGGAGGTGGGGGGGATTGCAATGGGGGAGGGGCCTGCGCCCCAGTCCCGGAGGTGGGGGGATTGCAATGGGGGAGGGGCCTGCACCCCAGTCCCGGAGGTGGGGGGATTGCAATGAGGGGGTGCCTGCGCCCCAGTCCTGGAGGTGGGGGGGATTGCAATGGGGGAGGGGCCTGCACCCCAGTCCCGGAAGTGGGGGGGATTGCAATGGGGGAGGGGCCTGCACCCCAGTCCTGGAAGTGGGGGGGATTGCAGTGGGGGAGGTGCCTGCGCCCCAGTCCCGGAGGTGGGGGGGATTGCAATGGGGGAGGTGCCTGCACCCCAGTCCCGGAGGTGGGGGGGATTGCAATGGGGGAGGTGCCTGCACCCCAGTCCCGGAGGTGGGGGGGATTGCAATGGGGGAGGGGCCTGCACCCCAGTCCCGGAGGTGGGGGGATTGCAATGGGGGGGTGCCTGCGCCCCAGTCCCGGAGGTGGGGGGGATTGCAGTGGGGGAGGTGCCTGCGCCCCGGTTCTGGAGGTGGGGGGGATTGCAATGGGGGAGGGGCCTGCGCCCCGGTTCTGGAGGTGGGGGGGATTGCAATGGGGGAGGGGCCTGCACCCCAGTCCCGGAGGTGGGGGGGATTGCAGTGGGGGAGGTGCCTGCGCCCCGGTTCTGGAGGTGGGGGGATTGCAGTGGGGGAGGGGCCTGCACCCCGGTTCTGGAGGTGGGGGGGATTGCAGTGGGGGAGGGGCCTGCACCCCAGTCCCGGAGGTGGGGGGGATTGCAATGGGGGAGGGGCCTGCGCCTCAGTCCCGGAGGTGGGGGGGATTGCAATGGGGGAGGGGCCTGCGCCCCGGTTCTGGAGGTGGTGGGGATTGAAGTGGGCCTGTGTTATGCAGGAGGTCAGACCAGATGACCACAGCCATGATTTTTAGCCAACAAGCTCTGCCTTCCAGGTCTCACCCTGCACTGTTACACCTTTGAGGGCACTGCCCTGACTTCTGGCCACATGCCGTCGATATTCCCAAGCATTTACTCAACACAGCCTGAAATGAAGGTGTGACAACGCACCCCATATTCTTCACAGAGATATTACGATACGAGTCTGGGATAATTATGATGTATTTTATGCAGGATAGGTCATGTCAGAGACCGTTGGAAAGATTATGATTTACCAAATATGAGTATCCTATTTGTGTGCATGTATCGTTTCTGTATCTGAAGTTAGGAATATTGACTATGAATCTGTATCACAAAATGTGTTTACACCTGGGGAACGCCCACTAGGCAAAAGGCTCTCAGTCTAGATGGCTGGCTGGGAAGGACCCATTCAAATTAATGAACCGTTTGGGAGAACAATAGGCCTTGGAAGATTATTGTCCATGGGGGGTGGGGTAGCCTTCCTGAGGATGCTACTAACGGCCTCTGACTCATGGCTGCTATGACTACAGGGACATGTGATCAGGTCACCTGGTGCTGGTCTCCATCTTGGGATACCAGTGTTTTTCCACTGGCTGGTGTGGGCACCAAGCTTTGAAATAAAGGGTTCCCGCCATATGCAAAAGCTACATAAGGCAGGGGAGTGACATCATCATGGTTCTTCACTGACTCCCCACCCAAAGAGACTCCTGGAAACAGCTGAGGAACAAAGACTGAGCTGGGGGGAAGCTGGACCCAGGCCAGAGGGATTTTAAGCCTGTGACTGGAACACCTGGGGATTCCAAGCTGTGAGTCCGCGTGGCTTGCCCCTTAAGAACGTGCAGCCTGCCGGTATCATTTAGGGTGAGGATCTGCTATTCATAGCCAATCTCTTTAGTATATTAAGCTTAGACTGCATTTTTTTATTTGCTAGGTCATCTGCTTTGATCTGTTTGCTCTCCCTAATAATCACTTAAAATCTATCTTTTGTAGTTAATTTGTTTTTGCTTTGTCAAAAACCTGTGTGTGGGGGAGTCATAACTCGGGGCAGAAAGCTGTTGTATATTCCTCTCCACATTGAGGGAGGGGGCGAATTTCATGAGCTTACACTGTACAGTTCCCTGTTCGGTATAATTTTGGGTTTACACTCCAAAGGGGTGTGTGTGCCTGAGGAGCTGGGAAGTTCCTTAGCTGAAGCCTTCCCATGCAGGGCTGATCACAGTGTCTTTATGTAGCTGCAGCTGGGTGTGTCCCTGCCTGTATGGGTGCTGGAGAGGGCTTGAGAGCTTGTCACAGCAGTACAGTGTAAAAGGAGCCCAGGCTGGTGGGTCAGGGGGCTCAGTGGTACGCAGTTCCAGGGGGCACCCCAGAGAGAACCCGTCACAGAAGGATTTTATTTTAATTTTCTTGCAGTGACAAACAGATTGAGTTAAAAATATCAAGATATGGAACTCTAAACAAAAAAGTACCATTTGCTGCATCAGAAACACTGGTTGGTGTGGGAGGAGGTTTGGTTTTTCTCCACAGTATCTTTCTGTATCTATCCTCTGGAGCAGCATGGGGAGGTGCCCATCACATCTGGAGCTAGTCCAGCTGGAGGACATGGTCACAGGAAGTAAAGCTCATTGTCATTCCACGGGTTTTCAGGAACAAAAAGTTTCCTCTTGCGTAGCTGAAGAAATAGTGGTAAAAGGCAGTTGCTAGGCTGCTCAAAGTGATCAAGTTCTGTGCTCTGGCTTCATCATCTGGGCCATTTTCCTTGGCAACAGCGTGTGCGGCCACTGGCATGTCCTCTGAGTTTATGTCCTCTGAGTTTCCGAATCACCACCACAGTCTCTTGGCCTTGCTGGAAAAGACAAAAGCAGTTTGAAAATGTACTAATTCCTGTTCCCTGTGCATTGCATGCGCTCCATAATGTGGTCCACCAAGTCAGTAAACAGCTCAGGAAAACTCCTTCTGCCATGACGCCCACAACAGGGAGTCCAGTCAGCCTTAGTGTTTCCATCAAGGAGAAGAGCAAATGCTGAGCTGAAGCACAGACCTGGGCACCTGCCCCATCTAAACTCCCCCCACACCTCTGTGAGCGCACAGCCCTCTATAGCCCATCTTGGGACATGGGGGGGTGCAATTCTGATGGTGGGGACGATGAACCATTAGAACAACTTGCTGGGGTCATGGTGGGTTCTTCATCACGGGCACCTTTTATACAAAGATTCGAGATGTCTCTAACAGCTCTGCTCTAGGGATTGCTCTGGGGCCGGTCTCTGGCCTGTGCTACACAGGAGATCAGACTGGGCGATCACAACGGTCCCTTCTGGCCTCGGAATTTATGAATCTCTCTCTTGCTCCTTGGGGCTCAGTATGGGATGAGCTCAGAGCCCATCTAAGCCCGGCAGGTAACTGACCTTCCAAAGACCGGGGTAATAGGGTGGGGGAGCTCACATTCATTTGCTCGCACTGCCGCCCCGGTCTTGCATGCCATCCAACTTCACTCCTTCAAGTCCCCCCTCTGGACCGATTCCTTCCAACAGTGACCGACTCTCCAGTCCACTGCCCTCTTCCCAGACTCAACTTCCTCCAGCCGACATATTACCACCTAAAAGCTGCATAAGGCATCCTAAAAGAAGGTGAACTACCCAGCTGTGTATCCTGTATCATGCCCAGAAGCACCCCCATCCTCTGCTACGTTTTGGAAAGGACAGGGGTTACTTTTTCATCTGCCTGTGAAGCATCAGCCACATACACGACCCCGTGGAAATAAGAACCTTGGTGCTGCTGGATACGAGAGGACAAGCGCTCTGCCAAATCCTTACAGCGCGCGCTAAAGAGAGCCGCTGCTGAGGGATTTCCTTGTCTAGAGGTAACACCCCCGGAGCCCAGCGCTGTGCCCTCCTTTCTTCTCAGCAAGGCACAGCAGGTTCAGGAATCAGAGTTTCTCTACGCAGGGATCTGTTCTGAGAGCTCCCAAGACTGAAGTGGGTTTTCACTTTCTGACGTTCATTTGTAGCTCCTGGCATCAGAGCTGTTTGTTTCAACAGACGAAACCAGCGCATCCTCCATGACTGAATGAAATGAAGTGAAGCTTAAGGGACTTCGTTTGTGGCCGATTGTGCTCTGGTTATCTTGATATCGTCCCTATCTTATTTAGGCAGAACAGCCTCTCTCTTTTATACACTGGTCTTTCACTCCAAGTTTTGCTAGACACAAGATTTTCCCACACAGCTATAACCGTACACAGTGTTGCTGTATCTTTACGTATCTCACAAAGTAGGGCTGGAATTTTCAAAACCTTTTGCAGATGAAAGTATCTAGCTGGGCAGGTACAAAGCTCACTTGGGTGCTCAAGGCACTGTCAAAGCCACGTGGCAGCTAAGCTCTTTTCCAAGCACCCCTGGGTGCTGAACACAGGGAGCAGAACCAGGTCTAGCTCCGATGTCAGACACTCATTTTTTATTTCCAAACACCCCGGGAATCCGACACGCACAGCAAACTGCCAGTGAGATCTGCGTCGAATAGGAATGGTGCTTTGCATTTCTCTAGTGCTTTTCATCAGAGGATCTAAAAGAATTGCCAGAGACGAAGTCATTCTCTGCATTTTCCAGAAAGGGTAACAAGGGCCAGGAATAGAAACCAGGACTTCCAGATTCCTGCTTTAACCACTGGACTAGCCTCCAACCCCTCAACCTCCCCCCCCTCCCCCCAGCCTTCCAGTGATTTGAGCTGGTGCAGCTAACAAGCTGAGTAACTTGAAGAATCTCAGCTAAACCTGCCATTACTTCCTAACTCTCAGGGTGGTTAAGCACGGGAGTAAATTGCCCAGGGAGGTTGTGGAATCTCCATCATTGGAGATGTTTAAGAGCAGGTTGGACAAACACCTGTCAGGGATGGGCTAGATAAGACTTAGTCTATTACTTACAAATTTCCTGGTGCCCTGTGCAACTGCGTGCTGCCCCAGCCCCTGCTCCGGCTCTGCCGCAGCCCCAGCTCCGGCTCTGCCCCAGCTCCTGCTCTGCCCCAGCCCCGCCCCCACTCCCCTGAGCTCTGCAGCAGGGCTGGACCTGTACTCACCAGCAGCGGGAAGTGCAGCGACCCGGCCCCAGCCACGCCACTGGTGAGTGCTGCAGGGTGGTTCCCCCCGTCCCCAAGCCAGCCCCACCCCTCCACAGAGGCCTGGAGCAAGTCCCCCCGTCGCACACACACCCCCCCCGCAGAGGCCTGGGGCCCCACACACACACCCCGTGGGGGGGCTGCATAGGGCCCCAGAATTGCTGGAGACAGCTCTGCTCACCACAGTGACAGCAAAACCAAAGGCAGACTCCCATCAGATACAGAATCAGTGATTACAGACGTGGGAGGCACAAAACATAGTCTGAACCCAGAGAGCAGTGACCGTGCGGCCAGTAGGGCAGAGAAGAGCTTGAGACCCTCTCTACCCCAACGTCCCAGACATTAGGGGATGCGCAGGAGAGTACCTCAAATTATCAGGGATCAGAAAGCGCCTCTCATCAACAAGCAACAAGGGAAAACTGTGTCTGACATGGGAGAACAGTGACATCGCACAATGGAGCAATCTATCACTAGGTTAGGAATGAGCAGTGATGACAAACGAACAAGGGATCAGACCTGTACCTGCTCCCCATAGCCAGACCATGGGCAGATCTTACAGACTCCTGAGGAATCTTTTACACATTGGCAACACCTTTAGTGGCAACACTGTAGTCTGTAACTCATCATTTAAAACAGCTTCTGTACCAAATGGCTGGAGGAGAGCTAATGTGACACCAATTTTTAAAAAGGCTCCAGAGGTGACCCCAGCAATTACAGGCCGGTGAGCCTGACTTCAGTACCAGGCAAACTGGTTGAAATTATAGTTAAGAACAGAATTGTCAGATGCATAGATAAACATGATTTGTTGGGGAAGAGTCAACATGGTATTTGTAAAGGGAAATCCTGCCTCCCCAATCTACTAGAATTCTTTGATGGGGTCAACAAGCATGTGGACAAGGGGGATCCAGTGGATATAGTGTACTTAGATTTTCAGAAAGCCTTTGACAAGGTCCCTCACCAAAGGCTCTTAAGCAAAGCAAGCTGTCATGGGATAAAAGGGAAGGTCCTCTCAGGGATCAGTTACTGGTTAAAAGATAGGAAACAAAGAGTAGGAATAAATGGTCAGTTTTCAGAATGGAGAGAGGTAAATAGTGGTGTCCCCCAGGGGCTGTACTGGGACCAGTCCTATTCAACATATTCATAAATTATCTGGAAAAAGGGGTAAACAGTGAGGTGGCAAAATTTACAGATGATACAAAACTACTCAAGATAGTTAAGTCCCACGCAGACTGGGAAGAGCTACAAGGGGATCTCACAAAACTGGGTGACTGGGCAACCAAATGGCAGATGAAATTCAATGCTGATAAATGTAAAGTAATGCACATTGGAAAACATCATCCCAACTATACATACAAAATGATAGGTTTCAGAGTAGCAGCCGTGTTAGTCTGTATTCGCAAAAAGAAAAGGAGTACTTTTTGCACCTTAGAGACTAACCAATTTATTTGAGCATAAGCTTTCAAGAGCTACAGCTCACTTCATCGGATGTATCCGAAGTGAGCTGTAGCTCACAAAAGCCTATGCTCAAATAAATTGGTTAGTCTCTAAGGTGCCACAAGTCCTCCTTTTCTTTATACAAAATGATGGGGTCTAAATTAGCTGTTACCCCTCAAGAAAGAGATCTTGGAGTCATTGTGGATAGTTCTCTGAAAACATCCACTCACTGTGCAGCGGCAGCCAAAAAACAAACAGACTGTTGGGAACCATTAGGAAAGGGATAGATAATAAGACAGAGAATATCCTATTGCCTCTGTATAAATCCATGGTACACCCATATCTTGAATACTGCATGCAGATGTGGTCGCCCCATCTCAAAAAAGATACGTTGGAATTGGAAAAGGTTCAGAAAATGGCAACAAAAATGATGAGGGGTATGGAACGGCTGCCATATGAGGAGAGATTAATAAGACTGGGACTTTTCAGCTTGGAAAAGAGGCAAATAAGGGGGGATATGCTAGAGGTCTATAAAATCACGAGTGATGTAGAGAAAGTAAATAAGGAAGTGTTATTTACTCCTCCTCATAACACAAGAACTAGGGATCACCAAATGAAATTAATAGGCAGCAGGTTTAAAAGGAAAAAAATACAGTATTTCTCCACCCAATGCACAGTCAACCTGTGGAACTCCTTGCCAGAGGATGTTGTGAAGGCCAAGACACTCATAGCGTTCAAGAAGGAACTAGATGAGTTCATGGAGGGTAGGTCCATCAATGGTTATTAGCCAGGATGGGCAGGAATGGTGTCCCTGGCTTCTGTTTGCCAGAAGCTGGGAATGGGCAACAGGGGATGGATCACTTGATGATGACCTGTTCTGTTCACTCCCTCTGGGGCCCCTGGCACTGGCCGCTGTCAGAAGACAGGACGCTGGGCTAGATGGACCTTGGGTCTGACCCAGTCTGGCCGTTCTCTTGTAGAGTTTGCCATGCCAGTAAAGTCCATTGCCAGCAGGCTTTGAAATGTGCAGTGCAATATACAGCCTGCAGAGGGCAGCACAACAGCAGGACTGAGCCATTAGAGCCGGGGCCACAGGTTTGGGTTCCAGGAGCGGGGCTGGGCTGAGCTTAGCTCGCTCAGGCCAGATCCTCTGCAGACACAGCGGGGCCAGCCCCGTGGCTCGGCTGGGATCGGCCCACCGCATGGGCGGGCGGGTTGAAGGCTGACATCTGTGCAGGGAAGGGCGAGTCAGCCCATGGCTCGTGGACAGGATTCAGGGCGGCCCAGGTTTGTGCAGCGCCCGGTGGGATGCGGCGACGTAGCTAGGGACGGAAATCTGGGTGGACCCCGATTTATGGCGGACGGGCAATGACCAAAGTTCTGTCGTCCCGGCCACCAATTTCTATTGTGAATGCGTTAAACCAATTAGCTGCCGAATACATTAGCTAGAGGCGCCCGTACATCTTCTGACCATGTTTTCAGTCGACAAAAAATAGATTCGGCGGGAATCTGCGGTAAATGTACTTAGAAGCACAGAGCCAGCAGTGCCGCCAAACCAGCAAGAACAGAGTTACTTTAAATTGTAACCAATTCGTAAACTAAACGAAAGTCAGTGAATTACGACAGTGACAGCGTCCTCTTGTCTCCACTCCGCCTGTCTATAGGACACGGCCTCAGGGCTTGCCGGTCAATATGGGAGTTACAGTGTGGTGATGCGGAGAGCGCACGGGGCTCTTTCAAACAGGCGAGCCAGCGTATTCCGGTGACTCGTCACACGGCTGTTTTAATCTCGCGTCTGTCTCCTGTACTGCCGGCTGCTGGGAGCAGGAGGAAAAGGCAGAGGTTTTAGGGGATTGCCGCTTGCCCATCTGTCTCCTCGGGGGCAGATACTTTTTCCCCACGGTTGATTTGCGCTTAATTTGTTGGACGAACACTGAACCGTCAGCTTCACCCAGCTCAGGACCGCACAAGGCCCATGCTGAGGTGAGCCCGTCGCTATAGCCAGGTGGATCTGAGTATGGCAAGTTGGTGGAAGGGGCTGGGATGGTGACACATGTGGAGGGAAGCAGACAGGGTTAATGTCACTGCTCAGCGCCACTGTCTTGCGGGGACTTTAGTGCTGCTGGGAGATGCTGCCAGCCCAGGGCCTCTCCGTCCTGAGCCAGGCAGTGCCCGCTCCCCCCAGCCCTGTTGGAGGCTATGGGAGGGGAGGGCACCTGGGGTATGAGGCGCTGGCCTGGCCCCAGCCCCATTCAGACTCAGCCGCCCTGCAGAGGTTGCTGGGGATAGGCAGCACCGATCGGGCCCAATCCAGCCCCAGGAAGTGGTGGGAGCCGGATCAAGCCCAGGGCTGAGTCAGTGGTGACCCCAGGAGTCCTCCCTGTCCTTCACTCCACCGCCTGGAGCCTGGCCTGGCCTCACTTGCCCAGAGCCCCCGGGGACCTGTGCTGTGCTGCTGGGGCCCAGGGGGGCCACTGTCCCTCGGCTTCTGCTGGCAACGAGGCGGGTGAGGCCTCATGAATCCGCTGCCTTGGGCTTCTGGGGAGAGCCGGTGTCCACAGGGACAGGCGAGAGCTGGACCCAGGCTCAGCTGCCCCAGAGCTGGATGGGGCATGCACTGCACAGGGCGCACAGGGAGAGAGCGGGGCTCAGTCCCAGCTGCCCCCCAGGAGCTCCCCCTACCTATTGGCCCCAGGCCTGAGCTCCCGCCTGCAGGGTGCACAGCTCGAAAATAAATAAACAAATAGAAAAAAAGAGCCCATGAATAACGTGTACTTACACTAGGCTGCGAGCTGGGAGGGCCTGGGGGCTCAGCCGCCTGGCGGCGATGTCTGGGCAGCGAGAGATAGACGCCCATCCCTCGCCTCCCGGAGAAGCCACAAGGGCTGGGCAGAGACATGAGTGCTGCAGAGCCTGGGGAAGCCAGTGCAGAGCAAGAGCACTGGAGGGGAGCAGGGGCCTGCTGTGGGGCAGGGAGCCTGGGGGCTTGTTTCCAGGAGAGGGGGAGGGCAGGGCTGGGACAGGCTCCCCCTCTTGCCCTTGCCTCCCTCCCATGCCCAGCCCCACTGCTCCCCTTTCCCCCCGGGCTGGCTAGACTCCAGCAGGGGAGTGTTCCCCAGTGGCTGGGAAGGGCTGCCGGGACCCAGCACGAAATCCCAGCGGTGCTGCCCAGTGCCTCAGGCCCAGGTGACTGACCTAGGGGCTGGGGAGCGGAGCCAGGGCAGAAGGCAGAGCGCAGGGAGGAACTGGCTGGCAGGGGGCTCAGGGGAAAGGCATCTGCGCAGTGGGGAGCCTGCTCCCGCCCTGCCCCCAGGGTCAGGCCTCGGCACCCCACGAATGCACCCTGTGTCCTCACACTGGCCGGCAGGGGGAGGTGGGTTCCTGCGCAGCTCTCAGCATTGCCAGGGCCGCAGGAACTCCCCAGGCAGGCGGGAAGGGACCCCCCAGCGAGCACATCTGGTAGGTCAGCGGGATGCCCCCACCTGGGACACCCCAGCTCTGACGCAGCCTGAGCCCCGAAAGGTGCCCCAAGGATGAGCAGCGGCCCCGAGTCCCTCCTGGCCAGAGGGAGCCCGGGAAGCTGGGGAGAGGGTCCTTGGAGAGTCGGGCTCTGCTGGGCCCCCACGTGGGGGCTCAGGTCCTGCTGCACTCTGCTCCTCCCTTCTGCCCTACGGGTGCCCAGCAAAGGGGGCAGGGAGAGAGCAGGGCGGTGCCTTCCCAAGCGCCACCCTCACGCTCCTCACGGGAGATTGGGCAGGGCTCCCTACTGTCCGGGGGCTGCTGGGGTTTGGGGTTGGCTCTCAGTGGGGTTTGGGGTTGGCTCTCTCCCATATTAACAGAAGGGGGAGGGCCAAAGAGAAAGCAGGATCCTGAGACTGACAGTCCCCAGGGCCAATAGGGAGAGGACAACGCTACAGGTCAGTGCAACTGACAGGGCAGGCAAGCCAATGAGGGAGCCTGGAGCCCGGGGGCCTGTCCTCCATGTGAGCCAGAGGAGGGCAGAGCTAAGGGGAAAGCAGCAGCTGAGCTGGGCAGGAGGCAGAGCAGCAGCTGCGGCTGGAACCAGAGGGGTCCAAGAAGCAGCCGAGAAGGGGGCAGAGCCGCAGCGCTGAGCCAGAGGAGCTGGAGCTGGGGGAGCTGGAGCTGGAGCAGCCCAGAGCCAGGAGCTGGGGCAGCTGCACCGACAGGAAGTATCCAGCGCTAATAAAACGGTGCCCCCGGGGAGACAGATGGGCAAGTGGCAATCCCCTAAAACCTCTGCCTTTTCCTTAAGCAAAGCAAGCTGTGGGCTCAGAGCCGGGATAGCGGATGCCGGCTGTGCCAAGCACAGTGAGCGGCCGGGGAGACGAGGGGGCCCTGGGCAGAGGGCCCTGCCCAGGGGGACGTCGACAAACAAGACACCTTGCAGCCGGACGCGGAGGGGGGATGTGACCCCGACGGGGGGCTGATGCTGGGGAGAAGGGCCCTACCCCCCAGCACCTGAGGGTGTGCGGCCACCACCAGGGCAGGTGTCCGACCCTCGGTATCAGCACAGCCAGGGCCTGGGCAGGGGCCTGGGACGGGTGAGGAACAGCCTGCGAACTCTTCTTACATCCCAGAGCTGGCTGGTCGCGGTGTCCCGTTGCCCGCATTGTTTCTTCAACCTTTCCCGTCTTTCCTTATTTTTCTGACTGTTGCTGGTTTGAACTTAATGCCAAGATCAATGGGTAAAGGAAGCGGCCAGTGCAGAGAGAGGACCCCGGAGCGGGGACCCCCTGTCCCAAGTGACCCCTGACAAGCCTGGGGGGTCCAGCCCCCCAGGAATCCTGGACCCAGCCTTGTCAGGGTTACAAGGACCCCGCCCGGGAGAGTCCTCGAGGTCAGGCAGGCCTTTGGGTGAAGGGAGTGGGAGTGAGGACTCAGTGCCTTTTGCCAGCCGATTCCACCAGGGCACTGCAGGAGCCAGGAAAGTTCCCCACAACAGCGGGGCCAGCCCCTGGCTCACAGGTGTGTGTGAGAGGATCCCCCAACTCACAGGTATGTAACCCTCCCTCGCCTTCCTCTCGTGCTTCACTCAGCAGTGACCCAGGTAACAACCCTGCCACTTAAACCACCATCACTGGGCAGCTGAGTTCACAGCCCCCAGGAGCAGCTTCCCCTCTCGGAGCTGCTCCAGCCGCGCGGCACGAGGGTTGGCCACCTGCGTGTCTTTAACGCAAGCTGAGATGCTGGAGCACAAGACGGCAACCTCCAAAGATGCTGCCCACCTGCCAGGCTGCCCCAGCAGCCCCCTGACTGGCTCCCAGCGGGCGGAAGGGCCAGTCCCCTCACTAGTGTCTGTCTGTGTACGGGAAAGAGGGGTGTGCTGGGCGCTGGCTTGGCAAATGATGCCTGTTTATATAGCCCCGGTATTCCCCCATTGCTACCTCCCTGGCTCGTCTCTCTGCGGGGCTCAGTAACCCGGGGAGTTTCTCTGCCTTTCTCGCGTTGCCCTCACTCAGAGCCCTTGGGGGTTGCCTGGCTCGGGAGCCCCACCGCTCCGAGGGGGTTGAATCAGGGGAAGGGGAGCTGCAGGACACATCCGGATTGCTACTCTGCCTCCGCCCAGGGCCAAGAGGCCCCCTGGAACCCAATCCGGCTCCACAATCTCCTGAGTCATTCCCCAGCAGGATCCTTCCCCAGAACAATGGCCCATTGAGCGACTGCGGCCCCGTGGCAAAGAGCCCCTTGTTCTGCCAGCCCCAGCCCCAGGGGAGGAATGTCGCTAAGTGCAGGGCTGTCGATCTCAAGCGGGGACGTTGCCAAGGTGCTGTCAAGCTGCACCTGCCAGCTCAGCCAACGATCAGGTGGCTCTGCCTTTTTAATCAGGCTCCCTGCTCTTAGACTATCGGCTTTCTGCCCCCTGCAGCCGTTTCCCTCCCCGCCGCCCTGAGGGGGAAGCCAGGCAGATGAGGGAAGCTCACGCCGTGAGACAAGGGCAGAGCTGGGCCTTGAACCCAGGCCTCGGGACGCCGAAGCCCCCCCACCCTCTGCGGGGAGGAAGGACGTTCATGTGACGCCCAAACAGCTGCCTTAGAGCGATCCACGGATCAGTGCAGCCAGCGCCAGGCCAGCCCCCGGGAGGTCACCGGCGCCCCCAGCCAAGCCAGGCGAGGCCCACCCCGTACTCGGCTGCGACTCCGCAAGAAAGGCCACGTGCAGCAGGCAGCAGTGCTCTCCCCTTGATTTCTGACCCATTGGCCCCGCGTGATGCCAGGGCGGGCTGGGAAATGTGGAAACCCAGGTCCTGGGCGAGCCATAAGGGGCCCACGGTGGGTCCGTCTGGAGGGTGCATAGCACTGCTGTGGGGCACCCTAAACTGGTGCCACTCCCCCCTCTGGCCACACCAGCAGAGGGGAGATGTGGTGGCTGGGCTGGGCAGGCGAGAAATTCCAGGAAGAGGGAAGCATGTGCCAGTCTCTTATCCCGGTCCCAATGTCCATCTTGGGACCCTCCTTCTCCAGGCTTAGGGAGGGGCTGGAGTGGAGGTGGGCGAGGCAGCCAGGTGGCCCCCGAGCCGGCTCCAGCCAGGTGCAGAAGCCGGCAGTGAGCTACCCACGGGTCTCTCTGCAGCTGCCAGATACGCAGCCCTTCTCATGGAGGGCTCTGGCTAGCGATGGAGGTTTCTATGCTGTCCTGCTTTGAAGGGGACACTGGCTCCATCCCACAGGCAGGACTCTGTGATCCAGGAGGAGAGGCCAGGCCCCAGAAGCAGCTGTTCCACTTCCTTTGGAAAGAGCTGAGGGTGCTGGGTTGGGGTTATCCCCATCTTGCAGATGGGGACACTGAGGCAAAGAGCAGGGAAGAGATTTGCCTGTGACTGCACGGCTGGGAACAGAACCCAAGAGTCCTTACTCCCAGCCCCTACTCTAAGCAGAGATCCCACCACTCCCTGCCTAGAGTTGGGAATGGACCGCAGTGTTTGTGCAATAGGCAGGAGGGAGGGAGCTGGGCTCAGCTGGGCTCTGCTGGGCGTGCTGGGCAGGGAAATGCTGGCAGGCCCGCTGAGATGGGAAGGGCCGTGCTGCTGGCGTTGGGTGAGGCTTGGCCACAAGTGCACCCACAGGGTACATCGAGGATTGATGGGGCAGCATCATGCAGGCAGGAGTGGCCAACCCAAGGTTTCGGGGAGGGAAGATTTGCTCCTTCCACCCCCTGCCCCCCCGCATCCTCTCCTGCTCCTTCCCAGGGTGCAGGCAACCTGCTAGCGCTGCACATGGTGTGAGGCGAGCCAGACGCCCGTCGGCCTCCTTGTCCGCCATGGGCCAGGCCTGCGGTGACCCTGTGTGCCAATCCCCCAGCCCCCTGCGCACATGGCCAGAGGCGAGAGCTGATGCTCGGGAAAGGTTTATGAGCCAGGCGGGGAGCCCGGCTGCCTTTCATCTGTTACAAGCCAGGCCCCGATGACGCCGGCTCTGCTGCCTGTTGGAAAGCACCCCGCAGAGAGACTGGGGCTGTGAGTCATGGGGCCAGGGCCCTGCCAGCCCCCACCCCATGGGTAGGGGAGAGGTCCTGCAGGCAGCTCCCAGGGCGATGGGGGCGGACAGCCCAGAGCACTGGGAACCCAGCCATCGGGCTGGGCCCTGGGACTGTAGCTGCCGCAGCCGGGAGTGGCAAAGAAGAGCTGAGACCAGGAGACCAGGGCTCCACTCCCCCCACCCGCAGCCTCAGCCCCCGCCTACCCTGCGGGCTTGGGCCCTGGGCAAGGATTTTGGGGTGAAGTCACTCTGGGACACATGTGGGCGGAAGGATGCTCCGTGGCTGGTGGACAGCGGTGGGGTGCCAGGACTCCTGGGTTCAGTTCCCAGCTCTACCCCCGAGTTGCTGCGTGACCATGGGTGAGGCTCGTGGACCTGGATTAGTGGCTCTGAGCCCACGGAGAGGGGCTGTGAAGCAGCAACAGTGCCTGGGGAGAGTGGGGCTGACTGAGCCTGACCCCCTCTGAGGAGGCACAGGCAGGACTGGGAGCTCTGACTCCCCCAAGCGGCTCACAGCCACTGGCTGGGGTGAGGGGAGTGGCCCTGCCTTTGGCTACCGGGAGACTAGGGCACTGCTTGCACCCCCTGCTAGGATTGTGGCTGGAGCCTGTGCTCTCCCCTTGTGCACCTCCACAGGCTCCCCTCCTCCTGCCTCAGTTTCCCCCGTAAAGTGGGGTGATGGGTCCTGACCCCCCACCAGCAGGCTCTGAGGATGCATTCATTGTCTCTCTGGGGCTCACGCACAGCACTGAGGTGCTGAGCAAAGATCCTTCTTCATGGGGGGGCTGGCACTGCCTGTCTGGGAGATGGGAGATGTCACCGCAGGGGATTTTATTCCCTCCCTCCCTTCGGAGAGCCGTTCTCCTGGGCCTCCCCCCTGAGAAAGGGGTAGCCAGGCATAAAGGCACGTTGGAAGGAACACGCTGGGCTCCAATTCACTGCGATCGCTCAGGACAGGGTCCTGGGTGCCACAGGGGGGCAGCTCCATGACCCCTGCTCAGGGTGCAGCTGCGGTCAAGAGAGCTGACAAGCAGTAGCCAAAGCAGGGACTGCCTCTCTGACCCTCTTCTCTGCTGCATTCCCCTTCCTTTTCTTCCCCTTTACCTGATCCCCCACCCCCACAACATCAAGGAACTCCCATGCAGTTTGCTGCCCCGGCATTGTTCACTCTGCCGGTGTGTATGGCCGGCCTGTTATCTTGTCTGTACAGCGCTTTGCACGATGGGGCCTATTCTCTCCCCATAGGCACAACTGTAACACACACGATTAATAATAAATAGGGCTGTCAATTAATCGCAGTTAACTCACGCAATTAACTCCAAAAAATGAATTGCGATTAATCTCACTTATTACGACAGGATACCAACTGAAATGTATTAAATATTTGTGGATGTTTTTCTACATTCTTCAATATTGATTTCAGTCAATCACAACACAGAATACAAAGTGTCCAGTGCTCACTTCATATTATTTTTATTACAAGTATTTGCACTGTAAAAATGAGAAACAAAAGAAATCTTATTTTTCCGTTCACCGCCTACAAGTACTGTCGTGCGATTTCTTTGTCGTGAAAGTGCAACTTTCAAATGCAGATTTTTTTTGGTGACAGAGCTGCACTCAAAAACAAAACAGTGTAAAACTTTAGAGCCTACAAGTCCACTCAGTCCTACTTCTTATTCTGCCAATCGCTCAAACAAGTTTGTTTACATTGATGGGAGATACTGCTGCCTGCTTCTTGTTTACAATGTCCCCTGAAAGTGAGAGCAGGCGTTCGCATGGCACTGTTGTAGCTGGCGTTGCAAGGTATTTACATGCCAGATATGCTGAACATTCGTATGCACCTTATTTCGGCCACCGTTCCAGAGGACGTGCTTCCATGCTGATGATGCTCGTTAAGAAAATAATGCGTCAATTAAATTTGTGACTGAACTCCTTGGGGGAGAATTGTACGTCCCCTGCTCTGTTTTGCCCTCATTCTGCCATAGATTTCATGTTCTAGCAGTCTCGGATGATGACCTGGCACATGTTCATTTTGAGAACACTTTCACAGCAGATTTCACAAAACGCAAAGAAGGTACCAATTTTAGATTTCTAAAAATAGCTACAGCACTCAACACAAGGTTTAAGAATCTGAAGTGCCGTCCAGAATCTGAGAGGGATGGAGTGTGGAGCGTGCTTTCAGAAGTCTTAAAAAAGCAACAGTCTGAACCACCAAAAAAGAAAACCAGCTTTCTGCTGGTGGGATCTGACTCAGATGATGAAAATGAACATGTGTTGGTCTGCTGCTTTGGATTGTTATCGAGCAGAACCCGTCGTCAGCATGGACGCATGTCCCCTGGAATGGTTGTTGAAGCGTGGAAGGACATATGAATCTTTAGCGCATCTGGCACGTAAATATCTTGTGACGCCGGCTACAAAAGTGCCATGCAAACGCCTGTTCGCACTTTCAGGTGACACTGTAAACAAGAAGCGGGCAGCATTATCTCCTGCAAATGTAACCAACCTTGTTTGTCTGAACGATTGGCTGTCCAAGAAGTAGGACTGAGAGGACTTGCAGGCTCTAAAGTTTTACATTGTTTCATTTTTGAAAGCATTTTTTGTACATAATTGTACATTTGTAAGTTCAACTTTCATGATAAAGAGATTGTACTGCAATACTTGTATTAGATGAATTGAAAAGTACTATTTTTTTTATTTTTACAGTGCAAATATTTGTAATAAAAATAAATATAAAGTGAGCACTGTGCACTTTGTATTCTGGTTGTAACTGAAATTAATATATTTGAAAATGTAGAAAACATCCAAAAATATTTAAATATTATTCTATTGTTGTTTAACAGCTCAATTAATTTTTTTAATCACTCGACAGCCCTAATAATAAACAACAACAACATGTCCGAGTGCTAAGGAACAGGCTGGAGAATGGTCCAACCCCATTACACGTTGATGGGTCCCCCTCCCCTGGTAGCCGGGCTCCGGGCTGGTCTCACATAGAACTAGAGGGGGCTCAGAGAGGGGCAGCAAGAATGAGTATGGCTCTGGAAACACTCTCCTATGGAGAGAGATTGAAAAGATTTTAATCGCTGAGCTCCTTGGGGTGGGGCTAGCATTCAAGTACAGAAAAGGTTGTTACAAGGAGGAGGGAGAAAAATTGTTCTCTTCACCTCGGAGGCTAGGACAAGCAGCAGTGGGCTTAAATTGCAGCAAGGGAGGGTTAGGTTGGACGTTAGGAAAACCTTCCTAACTGTCAGGGTGGTTAAGCACTGGAATAAATTGCCCAGGGAGGTTGTGGAATCTCAGTCATTGGAGATGTTTAAGAGCAGGTTAGACAAACGTGTCAGGGATGGGCTAGATAATACTTAGTCCTGCTGTGAGTGCTGTGGACTGGTCTAGACAATCTCTCAAGGTCCTTTCCAGTCCTACGGTTCTATGATTCTATGTTTGTGCAGCCCCTAACACCTAGCCACCTGGGCTGTGGTTTCTAGGTGCTCCCATAATAGCTACGGGGAAGTCCTAAGAAGAAGACTGGGATAGTTACCGTACAAAGGAGCTGCACAGAGGAGCCATGATGATAGCCTAGAGCATACTGACAAGGGACGGTCAATGGAACTAAAAGGCCTGCCACCCAAAGCCGACCAAAGGAAGCAATTTCCTGCACAGACGGCAGAGCTCACTGCCGAGTGGTCAGAGTTCATTCAAAAACACAGGGAGATCAAACCTCGTGCTTCCTGGCTGACATTGCGGTTTGGAAGGAGAGACTTTGGTGGGGCCAATTAATCTGTCTGTCCTCCACGGGGTTCTTAATCTGCAGCGCCTGCTGCTGCCCCACTCAGAGGCAGGACAGCGGGCCAGAGGGACCCTGGGGCTTGCCCCAGTCTAGCCAATGTCCCCTGCAAGTCAGGCTGCAGCAGAAACTTGGAAACGAAATGCAGCAGGTGGATGGCTGTGTACTGAGCCAGACAGCGCCGGGGAGAGACGGGGAGGAGTGACGGGTCTGTGATCTGCAGGGGGCCAGCCTAGATCATCATCATGGAGCTGTCCGGCTGTAAAGTCTCTGCCGGTTGGGAATGGAGCCAGGCCACCTCTGCAGCACTCAAGGGGTGGCTTGTGCTCAGCACCGTGGGGCCCAGACAAAGCTGAGCTGACTGGAGATAGCCCAATAAAAGGCCACATTGTCCCAGCCACATGACATGGGATGTTCTGCACCAACGCCTGCTTTCCCCCTTAAACGGGAGTGGGGCAGGAACAGAGGAGCAGGCCCAGCTCCCGTCCTGCTGCATTCGTAGGGCTCAGCGGCGGCCCCTGGAGAGCCCCAGTCTGGGGAGAGTCGTTCCAGGGGGGACCCCCTTGCAATCACCTCGCGAGCTGCCAAGCCTTAGCCCCACCTCCAGCCAGCCTCCTCAGCCAGCAAGAAGCCTCCCTCAGCAAAGCGGGCCCTGCCAGGGCTCCTCCCTGGCCAGAGAGCGGCGCTGAGCCGGCCAGGCCACCGCTGGGAGTCCCCTCCCCTGGGCAAGCTGCGTGGAGCCGGGCAGGGGTCCCCTCCCCATGGGGAGGGTCATTTAGAAGGGTGCGGCAGAACGATCCCCGGGGTCTGAGCAGCCCTCCCGTCTCTCTGATCCCAGCCCACCCGGTTACAGGCTCGCACGCCACTGGGGGGAGTGGCTGATGGGCTCCAGCAATGGCTGAAGCTCAGGCGTGTACGCGTCTCCTTTTGGATCTATCAGTATAAGGGAGCGGGACATAGGCCGTCTGGCCTAGCGGTCACAGCTGGGCAAGTGCCCACCCGTCAAGGGTGGCCACGCGGCGGTGGTCAGCGATCAGAGGCCAGAGTCATGGCTAGAGCTGGGATTGATGGGCCAGAGGCAGGGTCAGCATCAGACCGGGGTCGGAACCAGTGGTCGCTACCGGGCTGGAGTCGGAGCCAGGGGCAGGCTGGAGAGCAGAAAGTGAGGCAAGCTCCAGGCAGGCCAGAAGTCCACATGGATGGCCAGACAACTACCTGGGCCCTGCTCCAGGGTTAAACCTTGAGCATGGGCCAATCGGCCGGGGGCAGGGTGCTGTGACTCTGGTCCCTGTGGGCGGTACGTCCTGTAGTGCCTAATCTTCAGAGCGCTCCTTGGGCATGGCTCCCCGGTGCTGAAGTGCGTCTGGCAGTTGCCCTACAGACCTAGGTTCTCGCTCCACTGCCCGCTCCGAGGGTGCCCTTCCCCCAGGCGGCTGCTGGGCCTGGATGGTCTCAATGAGACCTTTTTACCAGGCTGTGGGCAGCAGGTTCCCCGGAGCCCTTGTCGGGGCCATAGCCCTAAAGTGCAGCCTCCCCCTCTGCAGCTTAGAGTCGAGGATAGTGGGGGCTATATATTCCTCATGCCTGTGAACCTGGGCGGGCGGGGGCAGCTGGAAGGGGTCCTCCGTGTAAGGCTTCAGGAGGGATACATGGAAAACAGGATGTATCTAAAGGAATCGAGGGACCTGCAGTGTGAAGTCAACAGGGTTGTTTTGCTGACAAATCCAGAATGGTCCAAGGAACTGGTGGGTCCACTTGTAGTCCTTGTTCATGTCTTCAAGGTGGTCCGTAAGCTTCTCCTGGATGTAACGACTCCATTGGATCCAGTAGGTGGCTGCTGGGTTCAGGGAGGCTGCTGGCGAGGCCAGGTGGAACCTCTAATTTTCCAAAAAGGGGCTCTGCCCCGTGGAAGCATGGCCAGCGTTGTGGTATGAGAACTCAGCCTCAGGCAGCAGAGCGAGCCAGCTCTCTTGGTGGTAATTGACAAAGTACCCTAGGTATTGCTCTAGCGCTTGGGTCACCCGCTCGGTCTGCCCACGCCTCTGGGGGTGGTATGCGGAGGAAGAAAAAAGCACAAACATTCAGTAACTGGATCATTTCATGCCAAATGTGTGAGACAAAATGCAGGCCCCTTGTCTGAGGTGGTACAGTCCGGAAGCCCATGAAGATGGATAACATGAAGCATGAGGAAATGAGCCGTTGTTTCAGCAGAGAGCAGGCAGTCCCAGAGGGTGAATTGCACCATTTTGGTCAGTTAGTCTACAGCGGTCAAGACCACAGGGAGTTTGACTATGAAATCCAGGGGGATCGAGGCCCAGGGTCTAGATGGGGTCTCCACAGGTGTGAGAGCGCCAAGAGGCTTGGCGCGGGGTATCTTGGTGCGTGCACACAGGTCACAAGAGTCCTGGACTTGGGCTGGAATGTGGGTGTGACATTACGCTCCATACTCTTCATACAAATATCGCTATGGTATGAATATGGCATAACTAAGATATGTTTTATGGAAGATGGGTCATGTGAGGTATCATTGGAAAGGTTACGATTTACTGAATGTGATTGTCCAATTTGTATGCATGTGTCATTTCTGTATCTAAAGTTAGGAATATGGACTATGTAACAATTTTGACTGTGTGTACTTGGGAAACACCCAGCAGACAGCAGGCCATCAGCCTTGATGGGCCATTAGGAGGAGAACAACAGAACTTTGAAAATGCTGATCGCACTCCTTCCTGAGAAGTTTACTGGGATGCTGCATTGACACAGCGGGGCCAGGTGACTGTCACCTGGTACTGGACAATGTCTTAACTTGCTGGTACTTTTCCCCTGTGAGGGGATAGCCAGGGGGTTAATCTTAACTCTTCTCCATTGCTGCCCAGGAAGGGAGATTGCTAAAAACACCCGGACCAAAAGGCAGTGTTGAGTCCAGGCTGAGACAGGGGTCCAGTCTGTAGAGAGAAATAACTGGAACTGTAAGCGACAGAAACTCTGCAACTTGCCTAAAACAACACTGAGGGTGAGAAATTACATTTTGTAACCTCAGGTTTCAGAGTAGCAGCCGTGTTAGTCCATATTCGCAAAAAGAAAAGGAGTACTTGTGGCACCTTAGAGACTAACCAATTTATTTGAGCATAAGCTTTCGTGAGCTACAGCTCACTGCATCCGATGAAGTGAGCTGTAGCTCACAAAAGCTCATGCTCAAATAAATTGGTTAGTCTCTAAGGTGCCACAAGTACTCCTTTTCATTTTGTAACCTGTTGCTTGAGTGTATTAAGTATAGTTTGCGTGTTTTGTTTTATTTGCTCAGTAATCTGCTTTGTTCTGTTTGCTATCCCTTATAATCACTTAAAATCTGCCTTTTGTCGTTAATAAATTTGTTTTTGTTTATTATAAAACCCAGTTTGTGCAATTTATAACTGGGGGGGGGAAGAAATTGTGCATGTCTTCCTCCATATTGAGAGGGGGAGTGAATTTATGAGCTTACGTTGTATAGATTTCTCCACAGCGCAAGACAATAGTATTTTGGGTGGACTTTCCAGAGGGGAGCTTCACTTGAGCATTGGCCATTTCCTCGCTGAGTCTTCTTGTAGAGAGCTGCTTGCAGACACTGTGGGATTCTGCAGCTGGTGCGTCCCTACCTCTGTGTGTGTGCGTGTGCGTGTGAGCTGCCAGAGGCCGGAGAGCTTAATTCAGCAAAACTGGGAGAGGGAGCCCAGGCTAGCGGAGCAGGCAGGCTCAGTGAAACCCCAGTACATGAGGTGGCATCCATCAGCCTGGTTAGGGGACAGGATGTGCCAGTGTCCCGCAGAGCCAGGCTACCTGGCCGAGACGCGGCCCCGACAAGCGGGCGACGAGGAGGGAGATGGCAGAAATTCTCCTAGCCCCTCTCAATGGGGTGTGGCCAGCGCTGGGCCCTCGGGGTTGCAGCCTGGGGAGCTCCCTGGCTGCTCCAGGGTTCCCAGGGACCAGAGGTTGCCAAGTGCCTTGTGACTGTCTGTGCTCGGCGAGGAGGTCGCGTGTGTCTCAGCCGGACTCAGCCTTCACCGCAGCAATACGCGCCCTTGTCACCTGGAGGTCGGTCACTGCTGGGCCCACTCCCCGGGGCTGGCCCAGCCAATCACCGCCGCTAGCCAGCGTACAGCAGCCGTGTGTGAAGGGGCAGGTCCTGGCACGAGGCCTCAGCCCTGCACCGGGGGGTCTGCCTGGCTGCCAGGCCATTTCCAAGGGGAGTTTCTGGGGCAGGTTTGGACCTAGGAATCCCTAGCTGGCTTGGGCCCTACATCTCCCATGTGGGGTTGCAGCAGGGACCCTCCTGAGAGGAACCCGTGTCAGCAGCTCCGGGCTAGTCAGGAGGGGTTCAGGGGATCTCGGTGATGGCTCTGTAACTCGTCTTGCCGGAGCCTGGATTTGCTGAGCTACGGGCCCCTGCCAGGCTCGCTGTCTCTCTGCGGCTTTGGGGGAGGGAGAGGCCAGCCTGGAGGGAGTCCTGGGGGGCAGCTGACGGGACCTGAGGCTAGTCACAGGGCTGGGGGGCAGAACAGAGGCCATGCATGGGGGGCTGGGAAAGGGGGGGATGGAACGGAGCCTCGCACACTGGCTGCATGTAGGCCTGACCTGGGGTATCCTCAGCAGCTTCATGTCCAGCCCAGTGCAGGGAGGGGGCATGGAGGGGCGGGGTAGCCTGGAACAGGGCCAGCCCTAGAGGAACAAAGGGCTCACAGAGGCCAGGTGATATTCAAGGAGCTGCAATCTCCAGAGGGCCCTGGCACATCCCCCTGAGTCACTCCCTGCTGGGACTCTCTAATCCAGGGGCTCGCGGGGAACAATGGCCCATTGAGCTGCTGCCCAGCCATGAAGGAGCCTTTGTTCCTCCCGCAGCACCTTCTGCTCACAAGGGCCAGCAGCGGCGGGGGGGGCATCCAGGCTAGCGAGCCCAGGGGCTGCAGCCCTCCTGCTGCCATCGCTCTGGCCAGCTCCCCGACGCCCGCGCCTGGCTTCCTGTGTCCGTCCCAGGCTCTGCCAGTCGGTCTGTGCCCAGGCTGTGTGCCTGCCCCCCCCGCCAAGCCGTGCACATGGCCCCATCCCTCGCCCAGCCGCGCTGGGCTAGGGAAAGCCGACCGGGCGCCCCAGGGAGCAGCGTCTGGGTCATTTCCCTGGGGGAGCGGGGGTGCTTGGGGGCGGGAACTGCCCGGCTTAGTGAGTAGGCACCAGGCCCTAGGACCCTTTCCCTCCAGGGCACCTGCTCCCACCCTGGCAGTGGCTGCTATCTCATCGCCCCAGTGGCCCCCCCCTCAGGCCTCTCTCTGACTGCCCCCCTTGCCCCAGCTTTCCTTTTGGAACAGGGAGGGGTGGGGGGTATTTTCTGCACCCAGGGTTAGCGTCTGCTGTGCTGTAGCCTTTGTCCCTGCTGCCCTCCGCCAACGAGAGCCCAGCCCCCCCGCTGTGACCCTGGGCGCAGGTGGGCTCCGGGCACTGCTGCGGGGAGAGGACGGGGCGTGCGAGAGACCCCAGACAGGGGAGGAGAGGGGTCCGGCCCTGAGGCAGGACTGGATTGCACCATGGGGCAGCTGCCCTCAGACACCAGCCCCTCGGAGTCTGGGACGAGAGGCTGCCCTGGCCCCTTGGTGTTGATGGGGCATTGCTCCCTTGCGGGCTGTGCCGTGGGGAGCAAGCCGTGATCAAAGCCAGCCACTGATCAGGGAGCCACGAATGGTCTGTCACCTTAGCTGGGGGGCGGGGCGGGGGGGGCCTCCATCTGCCTTGTGCACCAGTGCCCCACGCCTGCTCCCACAGGGAGGTGCTCCAGGATTTTTCATCCCATGCCCCCCCCCCCAGCCCCTTAGCATACAACGGAATATCCCACTGCACCCTGGGAAACCTGAACCCCCCGACCCCCGCAGGGAAAAGGAGCCCAGCAGAAAGGTCTGTGGTGCCCGCCGGACAGGGGCACCGGCTCTGCGCACTGGCTGGGCCCCTGTTCTGAGGCCACCTGGCTGAGTCGTCGTGCTGAGCCCCACACCCCCTTCTTTAACCCCGCCGTGCCTGCAGGGATGCCCTGGCGGTGTCTGGCACCCCGCTCAGGCCCCCCCCGCAGCACCGGGGCAGGGCGCTCTGTGCCAGGCCAGGCAGGAGAGCAGCTCGCCGGGAGTCTCAGAGCCAGGGGGACGGGGCAGGGAGCCCTCTGTGCAGTCCGGTGCCCTCTGCCAGGTCCTGCCCATCCCTGCAACCCTGAGCACAGGCGGGCCGGGGCAGGGGCAAAGCAGCAGCTCAGGTGATGCCCCAGCCCCCCCTGCCCGCCCCCAGGAGCTGCAATGTAAGACCGCGATGCGGGGATTGGCTGGCCGGCAGCCAGCTGGCTCCTCCCAGCGCCAGGCCCTTATAATGGCCCGTCTGTCGCCTTCCATGCAGGTCGGTGGGTGTTGGTGTCCGAGGCTCCTGCAGATCCTCCTGTGATCCCCAAGGGTCCCTCACCAGCCCACTGCCACGCCGTGGGGAAACATGCAGCCGCTTTGCAGGTGAGTGGCCCCTTCCTTCGCTGTGCCAGGGCCGTGGAGAGCTGGGGGGCAGTGCAGGGGGTGCCCCGGGGCTCTGCCTGGGGACAAACTGCTGGGCACGTCTCACCGGTAATCGCCCCCTGGACAGCGACACCGCTTCACCCTGGCATGCCTGCCATCCTGGCCTCCCCTGACACCAGCCCCGGGGGGCGGATCAGACACTCCCCCCAACACACATACCCAGCAGGTTGGCCAGGACACACTAGGCTCCCCTCGTGGCCAGAGCTTATCACCAGCTTTTGCCCATTTCCAGCTCCCAAAAGAATTTCTGCCTTGGAGGGGCAGCTAGCCTCCCAGGCTGGTCAGTGGCTGCAGGGAGGGGAGAGTTTGCCCCCTTGTTCCGGCAGCAGTGTGAGGCGAGAGGGTCTCACGGTGCAGCTCGGGAACAAGGGGCTGCTCGGGGAGCTGAGAAGGCAGCGGGCAGAGAACGGCCATGAGGAAATCCCGGTCCCCGTAGCATAGATTTGCCTGTGGAACTCCCTGCTGCTGAGGCTCAGTTTGCCAGGCCTTGGAGTGGGTCTGTGAGCAGGGTCCGGGTGGGGGCTGGAGGAGTGGTCGTTCCCACCAGGAGATGCCTCCCTTCACCCAGCTGGGACCTGCGGAGGCATCGGGGTGCTGGAGGCAGAGCGCTGCAGGGGCGCCGACCGGTGGCTCACGGGCAGGCACCCGCGGAGCTGCAGGGCATCCAGCCCTGGGGTCTGGAGACGGAGGGGAGCCACCAGCCAGCCTGTCTGCCAGAGGTCGGGGCAGGGTCCTGTCGTGTCCCAGCCCCAGGCCTTGATGCTTCCCCGACTCCCTGAAGCTCCTCGCTTTGCAGGCCTGTCCCAGGGCAGGGGCTCCTGCCGGACCCACAGCTGGTAATGAGTGTAGGCCCTGCAGCTGGCAGCTCCAGGGCCCTCCCATCTCAGCCCTTGGCTGGGGCCCTGCAGCCTCTGCCCCCTTCTTGACCCACGGGCAGACTCTAGTCTAGAGCAGGGGTCTGGCTGGGCTTGGGGTGCCCTGGATCAGGCTGGGCAGTCGGTGTCTGGCCAGCCTCCTGTGGCAGACTCCTTGGCCTCCCCACTTCCTCTGCCCTGGGACCCAATCCCCTGCCCAGCTGGCACGTTGCTGGGGCAGGCATGATGGAGTCTCCCACGGTCACTGCCAGCCTCTGCCCTGAGCGGGGTGAGGAGCTAATGGGGGCGGGGGGCAGCCCAGTGAGCCTCGGGGCGCTCTGGCATCAGAACAGCCTCTGAGTGCCAGCCACACGGCAGAAGCACCAGCCTCCTGCCCTGGGGCGGCGTGGGAGCAGCAGGGGCCAGGCCTCGAGCCTGGCAGCTCTGGGCTCCGTGCTCGCCTCACTGGGGAGACGCATGCGGCTCGGTGAGCAGGAGCTGCAGAGGAGAAGGGTCTTGCGCCGACAGCAGCCAGAGGGGCCGACTCGGGGCAAGGGCAGGGTGCGGGGAGCAGGGAATGGGCTCCAGGACAGGCTGGGGTCCACAGATTTTCCATGTGGTCTTGTAGGAGTGCCCGGAATGGGGGGCAGCATGGAGGAGGGGGGTTGATGGCAGCAGGACCCTGCACCTGCCAGAATGTAAAGTGCTGGGACCTGGGGTGGCCAAACAGGGGTGTGTGTGACTGGTTGGGGGGAGGAGGGGGAATTTTTTGGCTGGTGGAGGTGACCGATTGGCTGTGGGGAGGGGGGCTGAGGAGCTGGCATTGCCAGGGGAGGGGAGCACTGTGGGGGGAGGGTGCCAAGGAGGTGGCGGAGGGTGCGGGGTGGGGGGCGCTGCACTATTTAAAATGCTGATTCCTTACTAAGTTCCAGGGTTTGCAGGTTCTCCCTGCCCAGGCGGGACGCTCCCCTCCTGCTCCCACAGGTCTCTGCCCCCTTCCCCTGCCTGGCACCTGCGGGTGGGGGAGGAGGCCTGTCTAAGGGGGTGACCCCGTTCTCCCATTGCAGGGTGCTGGCTGTCGCTGGGGCCATGGTGCTGCTCCTGGCCATTGTGGCTGCTGATGGTAAGTGGGGAGGGCGGTGCTGAGGGCCCCCGCTGTAACACATTGGGCCCAGCTGCAGCCGTCCAGCCTGGGCTGGGGAAGGCCCCGGTGGGGCTCTGGGGCCAGCGCCCGCCCCATCCCCCAGCTCTCTAGCGCCCCGTGTCCTGAGGGCGCCCACAACCCTCCCTGCAGGGACCCCTCATGCACCACGAGCCCCGTGCAGCGGGACAGGGCAGCCGGGCGGTGCCCACACCGCAGTGCCGAGGACCCTGCCCGCAGGGGCCAGGGTGGCATCGTCCTCCCCAGAGACTAGCCCCCCACCCTTCGGGGACAGGCCAGGGGCCCTTAGCGCTCACGACCCTGTCTGCGTGATGGCACTTCTCCGTGAGCACCTCCCGCGGCACCGTGCCCGGCACCATGCTTCCGAGCCAGCCCCGACGGCACGGGGAGCGCTGAGCCCCTGCCCTGCTGCACAGCACCCCCTTGCGCCCCCCACAGGTCAGCACTGAGAAGGGAGAGTGCCCCTACTGAGCCCCCCCAGCACCCTGCTGCCTGCAGCCCCTGGCGTTTCCTTAGGGCTCACCCATCCCTGCCGGGTCTGTGTCCCTGGCACTTCTGACAGTCTGGAGGGGAGGGCCAGGGGCAGGGGCAGGGGCAGGGGCAGTCTTGGGGTCCGGCTGCAGCTCCCTGGATTTCCCTCCATGCACAAAGGAGGTCTCAGTGACGTCTCTGTGTCTCCCGCCACCCCCCCTCTCCTCCCCGCGGGCCCCGAAGAGCCCACCAGCTCTCCAGACACAACGCCCCCTGCCGATGGCCAGGAACCAGGTACGGCGGGGTGGGGAACGCGGGGCACCGCTGCCGGCTCTGGGGCATGGAGGGCACTGTAGAGGCTGCCAGCAGCTGGGGGCAGGGGGCGGGACGAATGGTAGTGGGCTGGCTGGGCATGGGTGCCAAGGGGCTGTACTGGGAACCCTCCAGGGCAGGGCACCAGATGGCACTGGGCTCTGGCACTCAAGCCAGGAAGTGCTGGCACGCGATCCTGGGTCCAACTCCTGGCAGTGCCCCAGCTCACTCTCTGCCCTGGGGCCCATTCCTGCCCCCTCTGTGACTCAGTTTCCCCCTATACAGCCCTGTGGCGGGTGGGGCTGGGGCGGGTGGGGGCCGGGCACTGACCTCGCTCCCTGCTTGACTCTTCCAGAGCCTGTCAGCCATGGCAAACTGGAGGTTGTGGGAGACAGTAAGCAAAGGCCCCCCCGGGTGGCTCCCCACTGGGCCGGGGCTCAGGGGATGCCGCTGGCAGGAGAGGTCCTTGCCCGGCCCTGAGAGCGGGAACTGGGCAGGGCTCGCCCCAGGCTTGAGGGCACGAGGTGGCCGGGCTGTTTCGAGGGGGGCCCTGGGGTGCTTGTGCCCAACCCCCAAGCCTCCAGTGCCCCCACGGCTCAGCCCAGGTCTGCTGGGAGCCGGGCCCTGTCCTGGCAATGGGACCTCGTCCAGCTTCCTGACCCCTGCTCCGGACCCAGCACCGCAGGGCTGGTACAGGCCAGCTCTGAGCCCCGGGCTCCCTGGCCTGCTCGGGGCTGGGCCATGGGGCTAACAGCAGGGGCACCAGCTACAAAGCCCCGGGGGGCCCAGCAGGGCCCCTTGGCATTTATCTCACTAGCCCCAAGGCTACAAGCGGACCCCTGAGGGCTCAGAGTGGGTGGGCCCTTCCCCAGGGCCTGTGGGGCTGCGGGCGACAGGCCGAAACCCCAGAGGAAGCCGAGAACAGCCCTGGCTCCCCCCAGCTGCAAGGAGCCTTGAGGCCCCCCTGGGGGCAGCAATGGGATGGAGGGCAAGTGAAAGGCCAAGGGCCCTGCAGCCCCAGGGCACATGTTTCTGCTGAGACCCTGCCCCGCAGGCCTCTCCAGCCCCTGCCCTGGGGCTCTCTCCCGGAGCCCCTTTTGGGGTCTGCCCCACTGAGATGCCAGGCCCAGCTCCCGCCCACACGGGCACACCCAGCACCAGCTGCTGCAGGGGCCTCGTGGGCAGCAGGGTCAGCGCAGAGGGAGCCGCCCACGGCCCTGGCTCTGCAGAGGGCCCCCCTCACCCCTCCCATCTCTCCCCATTGCAGGTGAGCTCAGCACCCCTCTGGTGCAGCTCACAAGAGGTAGGGCCTGGGGACCCCAGGGGCGCACGCAGGCTGGAGCTCAGGCTCCTGGGCAGGATGCAGGGGGACTGGACTCAGGCTTCCTGGGTTCTACTCCTACCCCCAGAAGGGGAGTGGGGCTGGGGTTAGACCAGGGGCGGGGCTGGGGGTCAGGACACCAGGGTTCTTTTTTCAGCTCTGCCACTGGTTCATGACGCAGCCTTGGGCAAGTAATTTAAACCAAAAAGGTCAAATGTGGTGACTGAAGCCAAGCCCCTACCCCCATCAGGGGGCTGGGGACTGCAATGGGGGGTTCTGGGCTTGGCCTCTCTGGACATCAGGGTCTCATCTGTCTTCACACGTCCACCCTAAGGAACCGAGGTGGGAACCCTGCCGGCCGCAGCGTCCATGAGCCCTGAAATGGGGAAAATGCCCAGCCTGCTGCAGGCTTTGCCCTTGTGGCTCCCAGCTTCCCTCCTCCCCCCGAGCCCTTCCGGTGCCCCTCAGTCCCGACCCGCAGCCCCTGCCCTTCCAGCCCTGGGCTCCCCACATCCCTGCCAGTGCCTCTCACTCCCGACCCACAGCCCCGACCTCTGTCCCCCCTGGGCAGAAGCTGCGGGTCTGGGTGCCCTGTGGGGTGGGTCTGTGTTGTGTCCTGGGGCTCCACAGAGACTGTGTCACTGGTGACAGGAGGCTGCCAGCCTTGGGGGTGACTGCCCGTCTCCATCCCCGCCCGCCACCGTGAGAGATGTTCCCCGGGGAGCTTCCCCTGGCTTTGCCCCATTCCCCTGCCCGCTGAGCACTGCCCTCACCTCTCCGTCCTCGCAGGGGTGACCCCGGTAAGCCTCGGGGGAGCCGAGCGGTTGCTCACTGACGACGCGCACCCAGGCGGCCTGGACGGGGACTCTGCCAGCCTCGACGCCCTCAACAGCGGGACCTTTAACCTGGACCCCTTGGCTGGGGACGCCCAAAGCGGTAACACGCCCGCCCCGCGCGAGGCTGCCAGGGGTGGCCCGGAGCCCCCTGGCCCTGGCAATGTCCAATGGGCCAAGGGCATTACGGGGAAGCATCAGGTGCTGGCCACTGGCCCTGGCAGGGGGTGGGCTACTGGGTGGGCTGTCCCAATGGCCAGCGCTGGCAGGGCAGATGGCCCTCCACAAGCCCATGCCCCGATTCCCTCCCAGCAGGGGAGGCTGGGGCTGGGCTGGTGGGTTCAGCCATGGGCACCTGGAGGCCTTTGGGAGATGGCCCGAGGCCTGGCCAGGCCAGCTCTGACGTGTTGCTTTTCTTTTCCTCCTTTCAGGTCCTGCGGGGGACCTGCCTGCCCAGTCCAACGAGTCGCAAGAGAGTAAGAGCCCCAAAAGGCCGCCCCTCCCGCGAGCCACCCCCAGCCTGGCTGAGCCCCTGAGCAGAGCGTGCCCCACGGCCAGACGCTCGCCCGCCGCACACTCAGTAACAAATCGCTAAGTGGCCTGTACTGCACCGAGCAGCCCAGGAGCTGCCGGACCCGTCGGCCGCGAAAGTGGCCCCTGATCTGCTGTAGGCAGGTTCCCCTGGGGCTGGTCACGGTGGCTGGGCACAACGCACAGGGCAGGTTTGCTCCAGCATCCAGGAGAGCAGGAGACAGCCGGGCCCCGGCGGGGGAGCCCAGGGGAGAGGGGGAGGGGCAAGGAGGGGGGACCCTGGTCCCGTCAGGGGAGCCCTGGGGAGAGGGGAGGGATCCTGCAGCTGAGCGAGTGCCCCAGGCTGCTGCTTCCGGCCCGCGTGGCTCGGGTCAGCGGGCTCGGGGCACATGCTCCGGGACGGCCCCCGGGGCCTGTGCTAACCCTGGGTGTTTCCCATCGTTTCCAGGTGTGGACCACGACACCGACTCGGAGGAGGCTGTTGCATCTTAAGGTACCAGGAGAAGCGGGGGCGTGGGGGGGGGGGCGAACCCTCTGGCCAGGCACAGGGAGGGGCCAGGCCCTGCGCTCGCTCGTGAGCCCGAAGCCAGGGGTTTCTGAGCACGGCCGGGGCAGAGGCTGCAGCCCCTGTTACGGCACGGCCAGTGCCCCCCATCCTGGGGATCGCCCAGCTCCAGGGGGGCGCGTGCTGGGGGAGACGCAGCCGTCCTGGCTGCTGCGGGAGGAGCGGGCGACGTGGCTCTGCCTGTGCCACGTGACAGGACCGTGGCGGGAGCAGCAGGTCGCGTGTCCTGCGGCCACCAGCAGGGGCCATAAAGCTCCCCTGGGGCGGGGCTGGACTGGGCTGAGAGCCGCGGTCCGGGCCTGGCGCTGACGGGTCACCCGGGCTTGTGTCTCCCCAGGGATGTGAGGCGCGGGGGTCCCACGCTGGAGCTGCCATGGAGCCCCGATGGACAGCAGCTTCCTGCCTTCCGCCAAGCTTTCTCGCCCCCCGCCCCCTGGCCACGGCACTGCCTGGGTATCGCTCTGCCCCTGCCCCGCTGTCCTGGCTGCTGTTACAGCTCCAGCCGGGAGCCTTCGCATGTCCTGGGGCTCTCAAGGCTGCTTAGAACAAGGCTGCTTCCCCTCCTGCCCCCCACGCCCCACCGTGCAGCCCCTCGGCTGGGGGAAACCAGCCCTGATGCCCCTCAAGCCGCACGGAGCGACCCCTGCTGGGGGTCCGACCCAGCCCCCAAGCCGGGAGAAGGGCCTGAGACCCCCTATTGGCCCAGCCTGCAGCTCCCGCTCTCCAAGAGCTGCTCCTAGGCCTGTGCCCGGCTGAGCCCAGCCAGCCTGCCCCACCCCGCCCGCACACAACCAGCCTCAGCCAGCAGCGCCCCGGGGCCGAACGCCGGGTCCCAGCGGGGCGGCACCGTGGCCAAGGCATTGCGGCTGCGGCGGGCAGGGCAAGCGCACGGGCTCCAGGCAGCTCATCTGCTCCAGCCCCCGACTCCCCCAGGGGAGGGGCTGGCTCTGCAGGAGCGCCCAGCCACGGCAGTCCCACGGCCCAGCCTCTCCCAGCAGGAATCCCTGGGGCGCCAGGGGGTGCCCCTCTGCTGAAGGTGCCAGTCGGGTGCTGGTGAGCCCCAGCAAGTGACTTCCCACCATGGATCCGGCCGGGGCCCCTGGCAGGAAGCTGGGTGCCTGGCATTATCATAGAGACGGGCACTGGCCAGGCCCTGGGGAGAAATTGTGGACACTGCCAGGGGCCTCACCTAGTGCCCCGGGGAGACCTGGAACTGTCCTGCTGCTCCCTGGCCCTCCTGGAGAAGGGGCACCTCCTACATCTGCTTGGCGAGGGGCAGGAGACCTTGTTGTCTGGGCTTCGCGGGGTGCTGGCCCGGCCCGTGACAGCCTGCAGGAGAGGCACCTGCTGGCCCCAGCCGCGTGGACCCCCAGGCTGGAGCTGCTAACTGCTCTGGCCGCTCTGCTGCTGCCCCCGGGAGAGCTCCCAGCACTGCGCGTCCCCTGTATCCCTGCCATGCTTCCCCTGCCAATAAAACCCTTCAGCAACCGTGTGTGTGTCCCGGCCGGGAGACGGGCGGAAGGGCTCCCTCCCCCATGGTCAAAGGGGTAGAGAACCCGGCCTGCGGGGCCAGGTTAAAACCTGGGCACGTTTCGTCTGGAGCAAAGCCCCCGGAGCGGGGAGCTGGGCCAGGGCCGGGGGAGATCAGCTGCTCTTCGGGGCCACAGGAAGTAACGGGCTGAACCTGTGGCCAGGGAGGAGAACAGTTTTAACGCGAAGGGGAGCTGAGCCCTGAGCACCAGACCAGGCTTCCAGGGAGGCTGTGGGGTCCCTGTCACTGGCTTTTTAAGACCAGGTTTTGCCAGCCCCCTGTCCGGGCTGGTCCAGGTTTGGGTTTGTCAAGGCATCTTCACCTGGAGTGCCAAAGAGGGAGGGGGCTGAATTTGATGACCTCTCAAGGGCCCTTCCAGCCCCCCATTTCTACAGTGCTCTGACCCCCGCCCCCCAGGCTAGGCAGACATCAGACCGGAGCGGGAAGGGAGGAGGCAGCCGAAAACTCTGGGGCTGAGCGGGCCGGGGCATGGAGCAGCTCCATGGGGCCTGGGGGCATTAACAGAGTCCAGCAGCCCTGTGATGTGTGGGGGGCTGGGTGGGGCGCAGGCTTGTTTGGAGCAGCACATTGTCCAAGCCAAGGCCTGGCTGGGTGGGTCAGTAGCTCCAGGCCCCGGGCAGGCCGGCCCTGTGCCTTCAGCCGACCCACACTCTAGAGCTGGCATGGGGCTTGCTGCCGGGGGACCTGCCGGGGGCAGCTGCAGCCCCTGGCCAAACACTTGGTGTGCGCTGGGGAGAGTGCCTGGTTCCGGTGCCCAGGGATTAGGCTGAGGGCGTGGGGCTGAGCGGAGGTCCCTGGGGGAGCCAATCTCACCCACTGGGCTCTTTTCACATGACCAGCATGAGCTCTGGGGCTGGCTGGGCTCACACGACGAGAGGCACAGCCAGTCCCGGCATGGCTAGGGACTCCTACAGCACCCAGGGGCAGAGCCGCTGTCTGCTCCTTGCCCCAAGCTCAGTGTAAGGTTCCCAGACGCTGAGCTGTGGGGCTGTCATGGAGTCACCGGGCGATGCTCTGGAACTGCTCCCCATGAAGCCAGGCAGGACTCTGGCGAAGTCTCCTCTCGGGGAGCAGCCTGTCCGCAGGACACACAGCTCACCCAGCTTCCACCTTCCTGGGTCTGACCTCAGAGCATTCAGCCTCCTCTGCCCCTCCGTGCGCTTCCCCCAGCGAGTCCGCCCAGGCGAGGCTCCTGGGGAAGCCAGAGGGTCCTGCCCCCCAACTCCGCAGTCAGACGTGACTCTCAGCCAGCCAGTAAAACAGAAGTTTTATTAGACGACAGGAACATGGTCTAAAACAGAGTTCGTAGGTGCAGAGAACCGGATCCCTCAGCTGGGTCCATTTTGGGGGGCAGTGAGCCACACAACCACGTCTGCCCTTCACTCCGTGTCCCAGCCAGCCCCAAACTGAAACTCCCTCCAGCCCCTCCTCCTCTGCGCTTTGTCCCTGTCCCGGGCCAGGAGGGCACCTGATTCCTTTGTTCTCCAACCCTTTAGCTCTCACCTTGCAGGGGGGAAGGGCCCAGGCCATCAGTGACCAGGAAACAGGGTGTCGGCCATTCTCTGTGTCCAGACCCCTGCACACACCTGCCCTCTAGGGCTCTGGAATGATCATACACCCTTATCCCACCCCCTAGATACTTAAGAACTGCATAGGGGAAACTGAGGCACCCACACAATATTCAGAGGAATCACTAAGAACAGTCCCACTTCATCACATCTCTCCCCCCTTCGAGATCGAACTGAGCGGGGTCACTTAGCCGGTGACTGTCACGGAGTCCCTGGGCGATGCTCTGGAGCTGCTCCCCATGAAGCCAGTCAGGACTCTGGGGAAGTCTCCTCTCTGGGAGCAGCCTGTCTGCAGGACACACAGCTCACCCAGCTTCCACCTTCCTGGGTCTGACCTCGGAGCATTCAGCCTCCTCTGCCCCTCCATGCGCTTCCCCCAACGAGTCCGCTCAGGTGGGGCTCCTGGGGAAGCCAGAGGGTCCTGCACCCCAACTTCGCAGTCAGACGTGACTCTCAGCCAGCCAGTAAAACAGAAGGTTTATTAGATGACAGGAACATGGTCTAACACAGAGCTTGCAGGTGCAGAGAACAGGACCCCTCAGCTGGGTCCATTTTGGGGGGCAGTGAGCCAGACAACCACGTCTGCACTTCACTCCATGTCCCAGCCAGCCCCAAACTGAAACTCCCTCCAGCCCCTCCTCCTCTGGGCTTTGTCCCTTTCCCGGGCCAGGAGGTCACCGGATTCCTTTGTTCTCCAACCCTTTAGCTCTCACCTTGCAGGGGGGAAGGGCCCAGGCCATCAGTGACCAGGAAACAGGGTGTCGGCCATTCTCTGTGTCCAGACTCCTGCACACACCTGCCCTCTAGGGCTCTGCAATGATCATACACCCTTAGCCCACCCCCTAGATACTTAAGAACTGCCTAGGGGAAACTGAGGCACCCCCACACTATTCAGAGGAAACATAAAGAACAGTCCCACTTCGTCACAGTGACCTGGGGAAGTTCAAAGCCACCAATGTTCCCATGGATGCCCCAGCATCTCTCCCATTCCTTGGTAGGAGTTACACCAGGCCCTTCCAGTTTCACGCCCTCCCTTAGGTCCGGGGTGGTCGATAGCACTCACAGGCCACATGTGGGAAGGTTTATGAGGCCCGTGCTCTTTGGCCACCCAAAACCCCAGGGGGTCAAACTGGGATTGGGTCTTCTCCCCAACAAGCTGGCCAAACACAGCCACTTGGTTTTCTGACTGTTTAACTTTCTTAACAGCTTTCACTTCATCTGAGACCTTCTCAAAGCTATCCACACTGGATCTTTCAACAGGACAGTCAGTGGATCCATTCACAACAGAAAATTTCGGGCTGTTAGGAACTGAAACTTTCTTGATTAAATCACTTTCACACTCTCCTTCAGTTGCAGTAAACTGCTTGCAAAGACTCCATGAGGATTTCCCTAGGGCTTTTCTATGCAACAATTCACCCCTCACAGAAATTCTGCTCTTATCCTCTTTACCGAGGGCTTGCTCTAGAGGAACACTTTCCTGAGCAACCACAGACTCTTTCTGGGTCTCCCTTACATCCAGAATTACCTCTGGCCCATCCGGCGGATTCCTACACAATCCCCTTTCAGGCAAACTGACAGACTCCCTAGATAAAAGGTCAGAAGCATTCTCCTTCCCTTTGCCACACACAAGTTCAGGAATCTTTTCCTTCTTGCTACAGGTTTCCACTCCCTCAGTAGGTAACACAATCACATCACCTTCATGCTCTCCTTGTGCCCTGGCTAGGATCTCACCCTGGTTAGACAGAGTTGCTGCACCCTTTCCCAACAACACACTAGCAACAGGCAAAATACAAGCACCAGAATTGTCTGGGCTCTGGGATTTTACATAGACACTAACTGGATGCGACCTAGTTGCAGGGCCATTCTCCCGAGCAGACACAAACTTAGGACCCTTCCTTTCCTGGGCTTTAGCTGAATCCAGAACCAGCTCTGAGACAACTGCACGACCCTCAACCATCACAGGCTGAAAGGCCCCTTCTGTCTGCTCCACGGACACAGAAGAGCCGGACACACTTTCTCCTCTCCCAGACACACAGCTTGGGATCTCTTTCCCCTGGTCCCAGCACACAAGGCTGGTCACAGACAACTGCTTGGAGACCAGGGTAGCTCCCTCCCTAGGCAAGTCAATACCCCTGACAGACACAGGCACGTTTCCTTCACTGTCCCAATTCTCCACCCAGCTAACAGGTAAGGTCCAGGGACACTCATCTTCCACTCTCCTGGCCTTCCCACCCTGCTGACTAGACACAGCCATCAGCTCACAAGGCTGCCTAGGCTCATCCAGACCTTCCTTACCCAGCACCTTGCCACTCCCCACAGATCCCCTGCCCTGCCTGTCTCTCCCCCCCATCAGCTGGGGTCTCAGCTCCCACTGTGCTCAGCGCTGCCCTTGCTCTCCCAGTGGGGGTAGGCAGCGAGCTCGCTGCTTTCCTCACTGCATCAGAGCCAGCATGAGCCCCCTCTCCAGTGTGCAAGGGGGGGGGAGCATCTCGCTGTCCCACCCAAGCTCAGGGGTCTAGTTACAGGCAGGCAGGTAGCCTGAGCCTAGCCGCTCCTCCCTGCTGCCAGCCAGGTCATCTGCATTTTCACTGACCATTTCCCTCTCCACCGATTGGTTCCCTGGATTCAAATTCAAACCCTTGGCAGTTACTGGAGCAGGGCCTGGATTGTGTCCCAAAGAGACACCATCACCCCACAACAGGGTCTCTCAGCTGGTGTCCTGGAGAACCCCAACAACCAGCCAGCCCCACCCCTCCTGGGTCTGCACAGGGATCTGGGCCATAGGCAGGGCGTGAGTCTTCGGCCCTGGGACCCTCACCCAGCTCACCCAGCCCCTCAGCATCTGAGGCTGCACCACCCAGGGCCTGACAACAGTTCTCTCTGTCCCAGGATCTCACCACCCCAGGAACATCTCCCCATTGACCATCACCTTCCCCTCCCACTGGAGGTCCAAGGGGCCTGGCCCAACGAAACTCCACACAGACATATAGGTTGGGGTCAGGAGTGGGAGCCTGTCCACCTCCCCACCCATCTGGCTGATGGAGTCTGTGGCCTTGGGACCCAGCAAGGGAGCTAGACACCGGGGCTTTTCCGCAGGGTCCGCCTGGTTCAAATCTCCAGCCTGCTCAAAGGCAGTGAGGTGGCATCCACACCCCCCCCCTTAACCAGGGGCAGCAATTTAGTCTCAAGGTTCCCTGCGGAACTGGCCCCCTGGGGTCTATCCCCACTCACCCCAGGGAGGTCCCCTGAGCCTCTCCACTCCCCCACCGCCAGTTCATGCTGCTGCTGCTTCTGCAGCTCTTTCTCGGGCTCTCGCTGTCTCCCACAGTCCTCTTGCTCTCTCGGACTCAGCTCCAATCCCGTCCGTCTCCGATCCGCCGATGGGGAACCCGATTGTGAAGACCCCCGTCTGGGGGGACAGGAGTCTTGGCGATGCCTGGCTCCCGCTCCAGCTGCTCCCAGATCCTGCTATAGCCCCATTTGGGGTCAGGAATCTGTTCCTTAGAGCGGTCATCCTCCTCCAGCTGCAGGATGAACTGTGCTTTGGTGAACTTCCCAATGCTCAACCCTCTCTTTTTAACCGGGTTACATTGTCCTTCTTCAGGAGACGGTGACAGGCCATCACTCCGCTCTTCCCAAGTTGTTGTGGACTCACAGGCCTGTGTGCTCTCAGCTCCCCACGGTTTCCAGGGAGAACCCCTAGTGTGCCAGCCCTTCTCGAGGTCACTACCTCTTTGCCACTCCTCCGCCCCTTGGACTGCTTGCTGCAATCCCCAGGGAAACCCTGTTACTGCAAAAGTCCTTCTCTCTCCCAGGGCCAAGCCGCAGGCTCCTCCGCCCCTGAGACTGCTCATCGCAGTCCCCAGGGGGACCTCATTACTGCTCAGTCCTTCTCGCTGGTCACACACTCCTAGGGGTTAACCGCCCCCCAAAACCGCTCCTCTCTGAGCCTTCAGCACGCCTGGTCCTCATCAATCCCCCTTCGTTTTACTGCTCCCCAGTCACTTACTGCAGGAAGTGCCATCCATGGGGTGCAGTACATCCCACCGCTACCACCAGTTCTCCCGGCATCCATGGGCGATGCTCTGGAACTGCTCCCCATGAAGCCAGGCAGGACTCTGGGGCAGTATCCTTTCTGTGAGCAGACTGTCTTCAGGACACACAGCTCACACAGCTTCCACCTTCCTGGGTCTGACCTCGGAGCATTCAGCCTCCTCTGCCCCTCCGTGCGCTTCCCACAGCAAGTCCGCTCAGGCGGGGTCCTGGGGAAGCCAGAGGGTCCTGCCCCCCAACTCCGCAGTCAGACGTGACTTTCAGCCAGCCAGTAAAGCAGAGGTTTATTAGACGACAGGAACATGGTCTGAAACAGAACTTGCAGGTGCAGAGAACAGCTGGGTCCATTTTGGGGAGGCAGTGAGCCAGACAACCACGTCTGCACTTCACTCCATGTCCCCAGCCAGCCCCAAACTGAAACTCCCTCCAGCCCCCACTCCTCTGGGCTCTGTCCCTTTCCCGGGCCAGGAGGTCACCGGATTCCTTTGTTCTCCAACCCTTTAGCTCTCACCTTGCAGGGGGGAAGGGCCCAGGCCATCAGTTGCCAGGAAAGAGGGTGTCAGCCATTCTCTGTGTCCAGACCCCTGCACACACCTGCCCTCTAGAGCTCTGCAATGATCATACAACCTTACCCCACCCCCTAGATACTTAAGAACTGCCTAGGGGAAACTGAGGCACCCCCACACTATTCAGAGGAAACATTAAGAACAGTCCCACTTCATCACAGGGGCACGTGGCAGGAGCCGCTGACGTGCTGCCCCCCCGCAGGCTTTAAAGGGCTGGGCACGCCCGTAGGCCTGGGCTCGTCACGTTCCCCAGATTTCTCTAGGCCCCTTTGGAAACGAGATCGGCTGCGTTTGCCACTCAGACGGTTTCTATCTCTCGGGAGCTTCCTGACACTATCCCAGAAATATTATTAACCCGGCCCTGGCAGGGCCTCTCCGTTGTTTTCTCCTGACCGATGTTAACCACTGAGTCGAGTTTCCAGATTTCAAATGCCTGCGGAGCTGCTTTATTGGACATTAAGTTCTCCAGTGTCAGACTTGGGGAGCCGCCAGCTCTCCCGGGAACCCCCTCATCACCTTAGCAACCTCGGGTGAGAAGCTGGAGTCTCAGGCCCCAGCTCACTGCCACAGAGACCCCTCTCTCCCCGTATCGGCTGCACCTCATCAGCCAGCCCCCTCCCTCCTTGGCATTCCTGGGGAACGCGCCTTGACAGATCCCGTTACCGCCGGGCTCCCGTGGGTGCGCAGCGGAGAAACGCAGACGTTGCTCTGTGATGTGATAAATCACAGAGGGGGAAGTTTCCATGATTGTGCTGGACTCTGGCCAGACACTGACCTCATTAGCCGGGATGAGATCATGGCAGGCCGGCCCGTGTGTCACACACCATTAGTGTGATCGTTATCGGTGCGCCCAGCGCATCCAGGGGCCCTTTCGCTCCTTGCTCCGTGGGCAGATTACACCCGGCGTCGGGCTCTCCCATGGCAGCGTGAGGGCTGGGCCCCTGCTGGCATTTCTGCCAGTAGCGCGGAGACCGGCTGGCTCGGGCCTAGGGGCTGCAAGCGCATCTGAGAGCGTTGGCTGCTGCCCCTCGCCGGGCACCGCCTGGACCCTGCCGGGGGACCTGGGGTCAAACGGCATCACTTGTCTTTCGCTGGCCTAGTGCTGACATGTGCTAGCCAGAGAAGCAGCACTCGTCGTCCCCCACAGCCCAGGCGTGACTAGCCCGGGCAGCGGGCTGGCTGCGGGCTGCTCTTCCCCAGTGTAGGATGATAAACGGAGCGGCAGCTGGATTCTCAGGATTTCTCTGGTGGACGCAGGTCAGGGGCCTGTGTGCTGGGAGATCCTGGCCTGGCTGGGTCAGCACATGGATGGCTGAGCGCTGCTGGTGCTTTTCCCTGATGAAGCACAGAACCCGGGGGCGGGGGGGAGCCCTGGGATCTGGGTCCAAGCCCTGAAAGGAGAGCTGCCAAGGGCACTGTGCGCCCTGAAGCTACCCGCCTGTCTGAGCACTCACCTGGCCCCACCCTTGTTGTCCCCGAGCCCCTCACCGTCCGTGATGGGTTTATCCTCCCACCCCAGGGGCTGCGCTGTTATCCCCCTGGGCACGGCGCCCAGAGACCCAAGGGCACACAGGAAGTCTGGGGGAACTGAATCCAGGTCTCCCAAGTCCTAGGTTGGTGCTTTAACCACGGGCTCATCCTTCCTGGCCGCCGCCACGTCTGCCACTAGGGAACGGAGCCAACAGCTTCCTAGGAAAATGCCGAGCAAGGTGCCTCTGCCCTAACATACAGACGCCCCCTCACCTGCCTGCCGGGGGGGACCCCCACCCGGCAATACAAGTGGCCAGGAGAAAAGGCCTGTAACGCTGAAACCCTCCTGGCATCAGCACAGACCGGGGGGGCTGGAAACCTGCAAACACGAACAGGTCTGGAGTCGGCCTGCGAGGCCCCTCCTGACCGTGTCCCCCACATGCCAGCGTCCCACGGCAGCACGTCCCCTGGCACCGGAGGGGTAAAGGGAGGGCTGGAGATCCTGCAGCCTGACAGCGGAGGAGTTAACAGACTCCCCACTCACATAGAAGGGAACAGCACCCGTTGCCCCCTCCAAGGGAGCTGTGGATGAGCTCAGGCTCTGCCCTGCCCCTCACCCCGCATTCTGTCCCCAGCGAGCGCCTGAAGACGGCGCAGCCCTGCCAGCCATGGTCCGACTTCCCAGCAAGGCAGGGCTGCGGAAGGGCCTCGCCTGAGACGCACCGTGACAGCCAGGGCCGGCCAACGCGCAGCCCAGCAGCACCAGCCACGGGGACTTTTCACCCGGGAGACAAGGACTGTGGAGATTGTCCCGTCCTCATCCCCGGGGCCAGGCTGCGTGGCTTGGTCCTGACGTCCTTCGTGTGCCACCGACGTGTCCCGCCACGAGCTGGGGCTGGTGGCCCTGAGGCCAGCCCATTTACTCTTCTGCCGGCTCAGAAGCAACGCTGGGGGAACCGGAGGAGTTGTCTTTCGGACTGACAGAGACACGGAGCAAGGAGCTGACAGGGTGCCTCGCAGTGGAAACCACCGAGGGGCTAGCTGGCCCCATTGCGAGGAACTCACTCTCCTTGCCTAGAGTGTATCTGACATACTGATCCGCACAGAAGACATGAGGGTCCCTGTCCGCTCCAGCTTTACATACAGCTCCCTTGTGACCAGGAGGCCAGAGCGTCATCTGCTGTAGAGAGACACGGGGCCCAGGGGCTTCGATGGGGTGACTCCTGTTTTTTCCAGCTGGGCATCTGGCCCCGGCTCTCTCTTTAATCTCTTTTTTTTTTTAAATTGTCATTCGCTCTTCTGCTTCCCCGCTGGGGACCTGAAGGCGACAGCACTGTGTGGAGAGCTGCTGCAAAGCCCCACCAGGCCCCCGCCAGCCCCTCTGCGCAGGGGTGAGTTTCCCCCAAAGCACTGTCAAATGCACCGGGCGAAACACACTGGAAGAACAGAGAAAATACGATTTCCCCCCCAAAAATGGCTTCCCACCGCAGCGCTCGGGCCTTAGGCGGAACAAGGCGGCACAGAATGTCCAGAAGAAACACGATCCAGCCGCTCACGGGGGGGGCCCGTCACGTGTCACTAGAGATACAAGGCCTGGGACAGTCAGAGTTTAAGGCCAAAAGGGACCATTCGATCATCTAGTCCAGCAGGTCTCAAACTTCAGAGCACCACAACCCCCTTCTGACAACAAAAATTACTACGTGACCCCGGGCGGGAGGGGGGCAGAGCCTGAGCACCGCTGCCCTGGGTGGGGGGTGTGTGTGGCCGGGGGGCAGAGCCCGAGCACCGCTGCCCTGGGTGGGGGTGTGTGTGTGTGTGGGGCCGGGGGGCAGAGCCCGAGCACCGCTGACCTGGGTGGGGTGTGTGTGTGTGTGGGGCCGGGGGGCAGAGCCCAAGCACCACTGCCCTGGGTGGGGGGTGTGTGTGTGTGGGGCCGGGGGGCAGAGCCCGAGCACCGCTGCCCTGGGTGGGGGGTGTGTGTGTGTGGGGCCGGGGGGCAGAGTCCAAGCACCACTGCCCTGGGTGGGGGGTGTGTGTGGCCGGGGGGCAGAGCCCGAGCACCGCTGCCCTGGGTGGGGTGTGTGTGTGTGGGGCCGGGGGGCAGAGTCCAAGCACCACTGCCCTGGGTGGGGTGTGTGTGTGTGTGGGGCCGGGGGGCAGAGTCCAAGCACCACTGCCCTGGGTGGGGGGTGTGTGTGTGTGGGGCCGGGGGGCAGAGCCCGAGCACCGCTGCCCTGGGTGGGGTGTGTGTGTGTGTGGGGCCGGGGGGCAGAGCCCGAGCACCGCTGCCCTGGGTGGGGGGTGTGTGTGTGTGGGGCCGGGGGGCAGAGCCCGAGCACCGCTGCCCTGGGTGGGGTGTGTGTGTGTGTGGGGCCGGGGGGCAGAGTCCAAGCACCACTGCCCTGGGTGTGTGTTGGGGGGGGGCAGAGCCCGAGCACCGCTCCCATGTGAGGTGTGTGTGGGGTGGAGGGGAGCGGGGGGGGCAGAGCCCGAGCACCGCTCCTGTGTGAGGTGTGGGAGGGGGCGGGCGGGGGGGGGGGCAGAGCCCGAGCACCTCTCCTGTGTGAGGTGTGTGTGTGTGTGGGGGGAGCAGGGGGGGCAGAGCCCGAGCACCGCTCCTGTGTGAGGTGTGGGGGGGGGCGGGCGGGGGGGGGGCAGAGCCCGAGCACCTCTCCTGTGTGAGGTGTGTGTGTGTGTGGGGGGAGCAGGGGGGGCAGAGCCCGAGCACCGCTCCTGTGTGAGGTGGGGGGGGCGGGGGGGGCAGAGCCCGAGCACCTCTCCTGTGTGAGGTGTGTGTGTGGGGGGGGGAGCGGGGGGGGCAGAGCCCGAGCACCGCTCCTGTGTGAGGTGGGGGGGGGGCGGGGGGGGGGGCAGAGCCCGAGCACCTCTCCTGTGTGAGGTGTGTGTGTGTGTGGGGGGAGCGGGGGGGGGGGGGCAGAGCCCGAGCACCGCTCCTGTGTGAGGTGGGGGGGGCGGGGAGGGCAGAACACGAGCACCGCTCCTGTGTGAGGTGTGTGTGTGTGTGGGGGTGAGCGGGGGGGGCAGAACACGAGCACCACTCCTGTGTGAGGTGTGTTGTGGGGGGGGAGGGGGGGCAGAACACGAGCACCACTCCTGTGTGAGGTGTGTGTGTGTGTGTGGGTGAGCGGGGGGGGCAGAACACGAGCACCTCTCCTGTGTGAGGTGTGTGTGTGTGTGGGGGTGAGCGGGGGGGGCAGAACACGAGCACCGCTCCTGTGTGAGGTGTGTGTGTGTGTGTGGGTGAGCGGGGGGGGCAGAACACGAGCACCGCTCCTGTGTGAGGTGTGTGTGTGTGTGTGGGTGAGCGGGGGGGGCAGAACACGAGCACCTCTCCTGTGTGAGGTGTGTGTGTGTGTGGGGGGAGCGGGGGGGGGGCAGAGCCCGAGCACCGCTCCTGTGTGAGGTGGGGGGGCGGGGAGGGCAGAACACGAGCACCGCTCCTGTGTGAGGTGTGTTGTGGGGGGGGAGGGGGGGCAGAACACGAGCACCACTCCTGTGTGAGGTGTGTGTGTGTGTGTGGGTGAGCGGGGGGGGCAGAACACGAGCACCGCTCCTGTGTGAGGTGTGTGTGTGGGGGGGGTGAGCGGGGGGGGGCAGAACACGAGCACCGCTCCTGTGTGAGGTGTGTGTGTGGGGGGGGGTGAGCGGGGGGGGGGCAGAACACGAGCACCACTCCTGTGTGAGGTGTGTTGTGGGGGGGGAGGGGGGGCAGAACACGAGCACCACTCCTGTGTGAGGTGTGTGTGTGTGTGTGGGTGAGCGGGGGGGGCAGAACACGAGCACCGCTCCTGTGTGAGGTGTGTGTGTGGGGGGGGTGAGCGGGGGGGGGCAGAACACGAGCACCGCTCCTGTGTGAGGTGTGTGTGTGTGTGTGGGTGAGCGGGGGGGGCAGAACACGAGCACCGCTCCTGTGTGAGGTGTGTGTGTGGGGGGGGTGAGCGGGGGGGGGCAGAACACGAGCACCACTCCTGTGTGAGGTGTGTGTATGTGGGGGGAGCGGGGGGGGGCAGAACACGAGCACCGCTCCTGTGTGAGGAGTGTGTGTGTGTTGGGGGGGAGAGGGGGGGCAGAGCCCTGCCACCCCAGGCTCAAGTCCTCAGGCTTTGGCTTCAGCCCCAGGCCCCAGCAAGCCTAACTGGCCCTGCCGACCCCATTAAAATGGGGTCCCGACCCCACACTTTGAGAACCGCTGATCTAGTCTGACCTCCTGTAGAGCCCAGGCCAAAGAATTCCACCGTTACCCCCGTATGACCCAGTAACTTGGGTTTGGCAACAGCACTGTCTGGACAGGCAGCCAGGCTGGCTGGGAAGACATTAAGCGATGGCAAATCCACCACTTCTCTTGGGAGCTTGCTCCAGTGGTTCATCCCGCTCCCTGTCAGAAATGTATGCGAGACGTGTGGGTGAGGTCAGATCTTTTATTGGACCCACTTCTGTCGGTGAGAGAGACGCTGCACGCCACTCTTAAGCTGCTCTCACAAAAACAGAAGTGGGTCCAATAAAAGAGATGAGCTCACCCGCCTCGTCTCTAATACCCTGTGAACAACACGGCACCCAGACATGCACGCCTCATTTCCCGTCTGAATCCGCTCGGGTCTCACCTCTTGGACTGCAGTGTAATTTGTTAGCCCTCTTTCCCTCAGAGAAAAGAGCCCGTTAGTACCTGAAGATACTTATACATTGTAATAATCCAGTCACTTCTCAGCCTTCTCTTGGAGGAGCTAAACAGATCCAGCTGTAAGTCTCTCGCTGTCGGGCATTTTCGCCAGCCCTCAAATAATTCTTGTGGCTCATTTGTCCCCTCTCCTATTTTTCAACATTCTTTATAAAATGGAGCCCAGAACCCGACGCAGGATTTTAGTATTAGTCTCACCAATATCGTACACAAAATCACCTCCCTGCTGCTCACGAATTCCCTGTTCGTGCATCCAAGGATCACATAAGAACGGCCAGACTGGGTCAGAGCACAGGTCCACCTAGCCCAGCGTCCTGTCTGCCGACAGTGGCCAATGCCAGGGGCCCCAGAGGCAATGACCAGAGCAGGGAATCATCAAGTGATCCCTCCCCTGTCACCCAATCCCAGCTTCTGGCAAACAGAGGCTTGGGACACCACCCCTGCCCATCCTGGCTAATAGCCATTGATGGACCTACCCTCCATGAATTTATCTAGTTCTTTTTTGAGCCCTTTTTTGACACAGCATTGCACTGGGACCTCATATTGAGTTTTGTCCACTGTGACCCTAGATCCTGTGCAGAGTCATTGCTTCCCAGAATACAGCACCCCCCCCCGCAGGTCAGGCCTGCATGCTGTGATCCTAGATGTATAACTTCGCATTTGACAATAAACACATGGGTTTGAATGGGCCCAGCTTGCCAGGCAATCCAGATTGCGCTGTATGACTGTCCTGTCCTCATCCTTATTTACCTCTCTGCCAAGCTTTGCCATCCACAGATTTTATACACAGCGACTTTAGATTTTCTCCCAGGTCACCGATGACAGCATTGAACTGCATCAGTCCTAGAACCAGTCCCTGTGGAATCCAGTAGAAACAGCTCCATGTGATGATTCCCCATTGACAACTACTTTTGAGACCTATCAGCTAGCCAGTTCTTAATCTGTTTCGTGTGTCCTTTATTGATGTTGTATCGTGCTCATTTTTTAAGCAGAATGTTGTGTGGGTACTAAGTCAAAGGCCTTACAAAACTCTTAAATCTATTACAACTACAGTTACCTTTATCAACCAACCTTGTAATCACATCAAACAATGAAAGCAGGGTTGTTTGACAAGATCTGTTTTCTATAAAACCTTGTTGACTGGCATTAATTATATTCCTATCCTTTAATTCTTTATTGATTAAATCCTGTATCAGCTGATCCATTATTCTGCCCAGGATTGATGCCAGGCTAACTGGCCTCTAATTACCCAGGTCATCCTGCTTGCCCTTTTTGACTATTGGCACATTAGTACTCTTCCTGTCTCCTGCAATTTCCCTGCTACCCCCAAAATGAACATTAGCTGGCCAGAGATCTCCTTAGCCAGTTCCTTTAGGACTCTTGGGTGCAAGTTATCCTGCTGATTAAACAGTGTTCATTGCTAGCAGATGTCGTTTGTCATCCTCCTAAGTCACTAATGGATTGGAAAACACTTCACCATCCTCATGTGACCTGAATACAGCATCCTGCTTCTCTCCAAATGTAGAACAGAACTATCTGTTGAACTCTTCTTTCTTTTCTGCATTGTTCTTAACAATTTTGATTTTGTGTGGCAGAGATGAAGTTGCCATCTTCCCATCACAGCCTACAAACTCACAAGATGCCAGGTGACCAGTGCTGGAGGAGAGTGGGGAGCACCGACACATCAAGTAACAGAGTCCAATCCAAAGGGGACTGTTCTTTCCCAGTGAGGATGATCATTCCTTCGTCACACCCCTCAACACAAACAGCTCAGCAGGGCGGGGCCCTCTGCAGTCACATGTGTAGTATTCATAGTACAAAGGACTCTGAATTCATGTGTTCTCACTCAAACCCACACAAAGCTGGACTGCGGAGGGCCCGCGTGACGTTCCCTACAACACCAGCATTCTTCTTTTGCCTGACTCATTATGGTAATTTCACTTCATCCGGACAATTCTTTCTGCTTCCGACACACAGAGCTCCCCTTTTCACATCACAGACAGCACAGCTGGGAGGGGGACAGACACATGCCTAAGGACTGCTGGAAACCCTGCCGTGGACGTTGGGATTTCTCACATCGGAGATGGGATCCAAAACTTGGAAGAAGAAAATCAAGTAAGTAGGAAACACCGCCAGAATGACTTCCTACCAAGCGGGGGAAGCAAAGACCTGCCATAAATTACATGGGGAACAAGGGACATGGAGCCTGGCGTTCTTGGGAGAAGGGAAGAGGCGACTCTGGTGGAGAGGCACGGCTGAGATCAGACAAGTCTGTGAGTGGGAAGCGTACCCATCCACTGAGTGGAAAAGGACAATAGCGATGCCCTGCTAGAGACACACAGGGTGGGGAGCATGTGCCATGCACGAGCAATGCAACTCGAACCCAAATGAGGGAGCAAGTTGGTAACACTGCACAGGGGAAGGCTGCCAGCCCCTCAAGACTGGCCCTCTGCTTACCCAGGAGAGCCAGTGTCACCACAAACCAGCTTGCTGGGAATACACAGGAGCAGGCTGTTGGAGAGGGAAGCGGACGGAATATGCAGGTAGTCAGGTAACACTCAGCTGTGGGCTTGAGGAGCTCCAGAGACACAAAGGGTCTGTCTGCCCTGCAATGAGACCCCTGTGGCTGGCCCGTACCAGCTTCCTTGGGCTTGTGGGGCTCAGGCCCAGGGGCTGTTTAACTGTGGTGTGGACTTTCGGGCCTGGACTGCAGCCCGAGCTCTGGGACCCTCCCACCTTGCAAGGTCCTACGGCCCCGACTCCAGCCCAAACGTCTACTCTGCAGTTACAGAGCCCCTTAGGCCAGGTGAGCTGGCACGGCCAGCCGCGGGTGGCTACTTGCAGTGTAGACGTACCCAACGAGAACATGACGCTCCTTGGGATGCAGGGCTCTGATACACGTCACTCTGCTCTTTTTACTGGCAGCGCCAATGGGAATTCGACCAGGCCCATTGCACTGAGCACCACTCCCATTGCATGGCTCCCAGGGAGGTCACAGGGGATGTGGCAAGTGGACAGTGAGCTCCACGCTTTGGCCTGCATCTCTGCTAACCCAGGAGAGCCCTGCAGGGACCTCGCCTGCATCCAATGGCTGCCCCTCATTCATCCCTGGGTCCCTCACCCAGAGACACTGAAAGAGCCTGGTGCAGTGCATACACTGGACTGCTAACCCCAGTGCATTCTGGGACTCTACAGCACCTACCCCATAATTCTCAACTGTGTTACTGGGCACCGGGCAATTCCCAACGGTGAGGCACTGCATTTTGGGATGGGTCCAAAGGACTGGCGAACTCAGTGCAGAGCAGTCCCTGTGGGAAGCAATGATCGTACATGGTACCAGCTCTGGACCTGACACACACCAGCTAGCAGATGTCGTAACCACTCATTATCACCCAGGCCTGAAGAACACCAGCGGCAGGTTGGCTCCAGGCCTTGTGCCTGTTACAACTCCAGGGGTCTGAAGCACTGGTTTCTTGCAACACTCGTTCACTTAGTGTATGCAGCCCTTGGTCTGATGTCAGCCAGGAAAACCCTGTGTATGAGCTGCTGCCTGCCAAAGTCCCACGAGCTAAAGCAGTCACAGCATCTTCTGTGCAAGCAACAGAGATACAAGTACCACCTACGATTAACCACGACATCAACTACCGACAGAGGACAGAGAGGGAGGGAAGTTTTGAACACACTCAACTTAACAATGCAATTTTTCTTTTATTGTTCTTATTAAAAAAGCACTCCTCAGAGGCGTGCAAGTGTCCAACACATGTCTGGCACATCGACATGGGCTGAGCTCCACACTCACCCCCAATGGGCTCTAAAACAGAAACATCCTTGAAAATTCAGCCCCTAAACCTGGGGTGGGATTTCAGCAGGGAAACCACAACACGGAATTTAAAGACACACCCCCCAAAAAATAAACCCCAGATCGTCTATCACCCAAACCTGGAGCCACCCCCTGCTCTGCTGATATGTGCCAGAGAAACCGATTTTGGCATCTGCTGTTTTCTTTTGCAGAAGCTGGAAGCAGGAATGTCGGCTCTTATGGACACAGGTGGTAACAGCTCAAGCTACTGCTCTAAAGGCAGAGCACACGACACCTGGAGCCAGGTCCCACGCGTCAGTGTCCAGGGCTGCGAGGGCAGTTACAGTGGAGGTTGTGCAGCTCTTGGGGTTACGGCTAGGGCCTAGGGCCTAGGACCTGCTCCGCCAGCTTCACTCCCCCAACACAGAGAGGACAAAAATAAAGCTTCCAACCACAGAAGAGCCGCCAGGTGAGAGGCCATTTGTTTTATAGATATTTGTATGTATATATATAGATATTTATATATACAGAGATAGATAGATAGAAGTGGGCGCTTCTTCTCTCATGTAAAAATCCAAAATACAGTTTTTACTATTAACAATCTGAAGTGTAAATGTACAAATTTTTACTGCTAAGCAAAAACAACCAAACCAAACCAAAAAACAACACAAAGAAAAGAAACACACACGGAGCAAGAGAAAGGAAAAGAGAAAGTTCGGCTTCTCCGTGGCTGGGTTGGGGGCGCCGAGGGGCCCTGCCACGCACACACAGAGCAGCAGGAGCGAACTGCATGGCAGAGACCACCAAGGGACCCAGCCCATCAGCGCCAGTTTGGGAAACTTGTATTTCTCTTTAACACCAAGTCCACCTCACTGGGGCGAGGGGGTATTCCCCGCCGCAAAACCACAATCCCTTCTACCTGCCGAGCGAGCCACCTGTTCCTGGGAGCATCGTGCAGCCCCGCCGCCCTGCCCCGTCGCCATGGCAAGGGCGAAGCACCTGTTGACCTTCGCAGACTGTTAGGACCTTGTGCAGGGCATGGCTGCCCCCCTCGCCTGGGGTGCAGAACGAAACACAATCTCACTTAGTGACTAGCTATTCTGTGACCACCCAGATCTCCTGCCTGCACTTCCAAGCCCTGGTGCCAGTCTAGCCTCTCTGGCCAGTCGGATGACAACCACAGCACAGGGGTCGACACTGCTCAGCCCCCGAAGGCTGCCAACCTGGAGGAGCACTATACTGGGTGGCTAGAATCTAAAGCAGATTTCAAAACACCTCATTAAGCACACACACAAATGAAATCCTCACAGTGTCGGGGGAAGCAAACATGGACCGAAGGGTGGTTAGAGCTTTCAATGTCTGTGCAAAGCAAGGAGGCTGGTGGCTGGATTTCCCTTTGCAGCATGTTCTTGAACTCAGCCTTAGGACACAGCAGGGTCCTTAGGTTTGGACTGCTCAGTCCCCGACAGGAGAGGGATGGTGGGGTCTTCGGAGTACTCCTCGCCATCGGTGAAATATGGCCCTTCCCCCAGCTCAAAGAAGATGGGCAGGTCTCCGCTCCCCATGTCGACAGCGCTCGAGTCCACCAGAAAGAGGGGCTGAGCTGTGTAATGTACCAGCTGCTTTCCTGCAAGAAGACAGCTAGCGTTAGGAGGGGGGATCTCAGGGCGGGAGGGAGGAGGGACTTGCAGGCCCAAGGCCAAACACTGTGGGGGAGGAGACATTCTAGTAGCCTCTTAGCAAAGAGCTGAGCACCGGGAGCACAACATGAATGGGCTTTACCAACAGTCCCCCAAGAGGCAGCTCAGGGATACCCCCCTGTTACAGCTGGGACCCGGGCACATGGCCACTCAGCACGTCTCTGGCCGAGTGTGAATTAATGTGGAGGAGGGCCTGGTTCCCAGCTCAGACCCTAGAGCATGCTGTCTCTGGACTGGGGAGTAGGCATGCCAAGCATCTCCCAGAACACAGGGGGCTCATGGGCCTCGCCTTTCAGCAGTGTGAGCAGCACGCAGAGGGGAATGCCGGTGGGGCTGGCGTGTCAGCAGATAGCGAGCCAGGACCTGTCTCGCTTGTGCCATCAGAGGCCAGGAGAGGAGAGCTCCAGCTTCTGGGGAAAGGAAAGGGTGCACATGGCAAGCTCAGAAGGAAGCAGCCCTGCAGTCACAGACAAGAGTCACCTGCAAGATTTAAAATGGGGAGAGAAGGATGGGAACTGGTTGGTGAAAACTCCTTGATGCCCCCTCAGAACCCACAGGTTTTCAGCTCAAGGGTACACACCTCCAGGGAAACATCCCCTGGCCCAGCTTGGGAAAGGGAAGGGGGATGCACAGGTTACCACCAGAGGCTGCATGCCCAGCTGGGGTGGTGGTGGTGAGAGGAGAGCCAAAAGCACGAAGAGTTACCGTCTTGGGGGCACAGGCCCCTGGGGAATACGGAGAATCAAGGGAGAGCCCCCGCCTAGATGTCTGGGGCCCCCACCAAGAATCCCAAGCCGCGCAGTGACAATATGCACACCTAGATTTAGTCATCAGTGTTTCTTTGAGAGAAGAAAGAGAATTGCTGCTGCCTGGAGAGATCCTGCCACGGGGCCTTGAGCCCTCTGCTCACAGGTCACTAATGGGAGGGGCCGTCTTACCCATGTCTGTTGCGCCGGCTTCTGTCTCGGCAGGTTTCTGCTGCTCCTGGGACGAGAGGAGATCCTGGATCTGGAGGGAGACAAGCTGGGCTGCTAAGCGCACCACACAAGTCAAACTCCTTCGCACAGGGAGCCGGGAGGGGGAAGGGGCCCTTGGCTACCGCAGGATAAATGCACAAGCAGCTGTGGCTTGTAATCCGGAAGTGCCAGCAGGCGGGAGACGGGCATCAGCACTCAGAAGACTAAAATACACCGGGGACCTAGGGAATATCATCAGGGAGCTACTGCAGGCTCTGGTGAAGTCTGTTCAGCCTGCTCCAGTCTCCTGATGACCAAGGCTGCCTTGTAGAACTGCAAGGACCAGCTCTGCTTTTCATACAGGTGTGGTGCTGCAGTGCTCCCCTGGGTCTGAGCAGGGAGCCACATTGCATGCTGGGATCTGTAGTCTCCAGGGGCAGCCCTCAGAACATGCTTGCAACAGAACATGTTTTATGCAAAGTCTTATTGTTACCAGTACGAAAGGCAAGAGCACTCCTCATGTTGCTGGTTAATGGTCAGTGCGGCCTTTGGACACCTGCCCTGCAATAAGAACCAGACTGGACTGGGAAGGAGGAGAAGATTTGTAGGGTTGTAACAACAGGAGAGAAAGCCGTGGGAGATGGCAGAACGCCCTCGATGGTCCCAAACGTTCAAGTAACTGCCCCAGGGTGGTAAAGAAAACTGGGTCATTCTAAGGCTTGACACGTTCTCTGGGGGGGAATCACTACTAATCCCAGGACCAGACAGGCTGCTGTGTTTGGATCAGGGGTTCTTCAGCTTTTTCACAGTGTGGAAAACTGGTGAATGCAGGGACTGCCTCATGGGTTCATGTGCCTGTCATGACTGCAGCAACTGCTTCCATGGAAAAGCCACCTTAGCTTAAATGTATATTTAGCTTCTTTTAACTCTATCTGGCAGCTGGCAGCCAGAAGAAGCTGGCCCCATGTGCACACACCCAGCTCTCTGGACTCAATCCCACCACACTTTGGGAACCTGTGCAGCTGAGTCTGTCCGCAGCACAGAGATGTAGAGCAGTGTTAAGGCAAAGTGAGGACAGGAGCAAATCAAATGCCCATCCCCGCGTCAGAGAAGAGAGAACTATGACACACACTGCACATCAATCCGAACCACTTCGTTAGCTGAAGAGTTACGCTGTAAATTTTAGAGGAGCCCAGTTAAAAGCCCATCAAAAAATCTCACTTACAAATACTCAACAGCTTCCCTAAAAACCGAAAGGCTGGACAGCCTGGAAATGAACAGTTCAGGGATCCAACCCCACAGCCATATAATTCCTCACCATCCCGCCTGACTTGCCCTGCCCCCGAGAATCCTAGCCACATGCTGCCCTGGCCTCTGATCCCACCCGATCCAGGCCCCCACCTCTTTCTCTGCATAGCAGTCCTTGCAGCAGAGGCAGGACTCAACACAAGGTCCGTTTAAATAATTTACAGCATCAATGTTATAAACATGACCCAGGTCTTTGTAATCCTGCAACTCTCCCCCAGTAACACCCAGGGGCCCCCGTCTGAATCAGCCAGACACCTGGTGTTTGGGGTCAAGCCATTTTGGGGGTAGGAAGCTAGGAAAATGTTCAGAGAGTGAATGATGAATATTTGTGAAATACCTTAATTACAAAACCCCTTTTCTGAAGGTTACCAAACCTCCCAGACAAATTCTACCTGGCCTAGAAGAGCTCACGGGATCTGGGCATTTTTTGGGGAAGTTGCCAGAAAGTTAAAAACGGATCTTATAGTTGTAAGTTGGGATCAGTCTGAACTATGGAGTGGCTACCACTGGCCCATTACATCCGGGTCAGCGTCTCTAAAGCAGCATTGAGCATCTCAGGGCTGGGACCGGCCTGTTCCACACTGAGACAAGGGGCTGGGGGAACTATCTTCTAGTGGACCAGCTTCTACTGGGGAGAGAGACATGCCTTCGAGCTGCACAGAGCTCTTCTCCAGCACGGACACATTGCTGGTGCTGGGCAAGTACATACAATAATAAATAATACAATATGCCGTGGAAATCACTGGAGTTTGCCTTTCAAGGAAACCTCTTCTGAAGGTTTACAAAGAAGAAAGGAGGGTTTATGGAAACCACATGCCGTTCTATAGGCTTCAGTGCAACTCCGTGCTGAGGGAGCAGGGCCTGCATGAGAGATGAAGTCTCAGCACCTACTTAGCGCAGCATGAATGATGAGGCAGATCTGCTCCCTGAATGAATTATTCAGAGGCAGCCTTGGTGCTAACGGGATGATTTCCGCCTGGTGGCGCCGCAAGCCCTCCCAGGGCTGAGAGAGACTCTCCCCCACATTGTGGCCCCTCCACGCTGGAGCTGGCCTGGACTCCCTTCAGAGCCTCTCAGGGCCTTCCTTTCACCAGGTGCAGGGGCTGCTGCTGAACAGCATGAGGCACTTTGTTCTGGCAGCTGTGTGTGCATGGAGGGATATTTAACAGCTACTCACACTCGCAAGGCTGCTGTCCAGGTCAGGAAGGTTCATGTCTGTAACCGTCATTGAAGGGCTAAACAGCTGCCAAAGGAAAGAATGATTAGTGCAGGGAAGGAAAACACCCCAGACATGCTGTGGAAATTCCGTGGCTGCTGCCCTGACGCACACGGTACCGCGGGCCACAGCTCGGTCCCTGCTCCGGGAGGGAGGGTTTGAGATACTCACATCCAGCAGAGCACTAGTGTCTACACTGAAGCCGTGCGTGGTCAGCATGGTTTGGAGGTTATCCAGGTTGGAATCAATGGTATCCAGATGGTCATTTAGCTCATTCCTGCGTCACAGAAAGGAGAACACAGACCAGGTCAAGGTTAGCAGACTTCTTCTGGGCTCACACAGGGGACTCTCTCACCCCAGAAACAAAAACTCTATGAAAACTGAGCAGGAAAGCAGAGTTTGGACTCCTGGCTAATTACACACATGTGCCAGCCTCCAATTCTGTCCTGGCCAGTGAGCTCAGGTATGCTGATACACCACCGGAACAAGGCTCTCCCCCTCTCTCATTCAACCATCTTGCCTGAACCTTGAGACGTCACCAGGCCTGTTCCTGCTGAGAGGGGTACGGGTCAGCAACTGGGATGAGGAAGAAACAGTGGGTGTCTTATGACAACACATATGGTTAATATTCCCAGAATGCACCAGGACTCCTAACACCATTTAGGACAGGGCCTCGCTATACTCGGCACCTCTACAGACGCATGCTTTGGACTCGTTCTTTGGCCCAGGTACCTCAGTCTTGTCAGAGTCCTGCCATAGCTGATATGGGGCAAGTAGAGGGTAAAACCACTGCTGACATCAATCTGGGGGAAAGTGGTTCCAAGAGCCCTCTACCGGTCCGATAAAAGCCCTGACCGCGGAACGGCCTCTGGAAAAGTCTCATTCCATCATCACAAAAGCTACTTATTTGCCCCATGACACTGAAGGTAACTGGAGTCGTTCCCACTCACCTGGGAAAGCAAATGTCTCAGCCTGTGTGCACCTCTGCATGGCTACCAAGCAGGTGGGGATGGATGTATACGTACAATGTGTTCAGCACAAGCTTACCACTGAAACCATACCAGGATCATAAGCTAACAGCAACAGCTCAGGATAACCGCTCAGTGCCAACCAGGCCAGGCGGACTGAGTGACAAACATGGCTGACTCTCTGGGCCCTGACTTGGGGGGCCCAAGTCACTCCTAGGAGGTAGGTTGTCCTGGGAGGACTAGAGTTGAACTGACACAGACCTGGGTCTGGTAGATTTTGCTGATGGTTACCTGGATAGCAAAAAGATAATCACAGAATCATAGAATATCAGGGTTGGAAGGGACCCCTGAAGGTCATCTAGTCCAACCCCCTGCTCGAAGCAGGACCAATTCCCAGTTAAATCATCCCAGCCAGGGCTTTGTCAAGCCTGACCTTAAAAACCTCTAAGGAAGGAGATTCTACCACCTCCCTGGGTAAAGCATTCCAGTGTTTCACCACCCTCTTAGTGAAAAAGTTTTTCCTAATATCCAATCTAAACCTCCCCCACTGCAACTTGAGACCATTACTCCTCGTTCTGTCATCTGCTACCATTGAGAACAGTCTAGAGCCATCCTCTTTGGAACCCCCTTTCAGGTAGTTGAAAGCAGCTATCAAATCCCCCCTCAGTCTTCTCTTCTGCAGGCTAAACAATCCCAGCTCCCTCAGCCTCTCCTCATAAGTCATGTGTTCTAGACCCCTAATCATTTCTGTTGCCCTTCGCTGGACTCTCTCCAATTTATCCACATCCTTCTTGTAGTGTGGGGCCCAAAACTGGACACAGTACTCCAGATGAGGCCTCACCAATGTCGAATAGAGGGGAACGATCACGTCCCTCGATCTGCTCGCTATGCCCCTACTTATACATCCCAAAATGCCATTGGCCTTCTTGGCAACAAGGGCACACTGCTGACTCATATCCAGCTTCTCGTCCACTGTCACCCCTAGGTCCTTTTCCGCAGAACTGCTGCCTAGCCATTCGGTCCCTAGTCTGTAGCGGTGCATTGGATTCTTCCATCCTAAGTGCAGGACCCTGCACTTATCCTTATTGAACCTCATCAGATTTCTTTTGGTCCAATCCTCCAATTTGTCTAGGTCCTTCTGTATCCTATCCCTCCCCTCCAGCGTATCTACCACTCCTCCCAGTTTAGTATCATCCGCAAATTTGCTGAGAGTGCAATCCACACCATCCTCCAGATCATTTATGAAAATATTGAACAAAACCGGCCCCAGGACTGACCCTTGGGGCACTCCACTTGATACCAGCTGCCAACTAGACATGGAGCCATTGATCACTACCCGTTGAGCCCAACAATCTAGCCAGCTTTCTACCCACCTTATAGTGCATTCATCCAGCCCATACTTCCTTAACTTGCTGACAAGAATACTGTGGGAGACCGTGTCAAAAGCTTTGCTAAAGTCAAGAAACAATACATCCACTGCTTTCCCTTCATCCACAGAACCAGTAATCTCATCATAAAAGGCGATTAGATTAGTCAGGCATGACCTTCCCTTGGTGAATCCATGCTGGCTGTTCCTGATCACTTTCCTCTCATGCAAGTGCTTCAGGATTGATTCTTTGAGGACCTGCTCCATGATTTTTCCAGGGACTGAGGTGAGGCTGACTGGCCTGTAGTTCCCAGGATCCTCCTTCTTCTCTTTTTTAAAGATTGGCACTACATTAGCCTTTTTCCAGTCATCCGGGACTTCCCCGGTTCGCCACGAGTTTTCAAAGATAATGGCCAATGGCTCTGCAATCACAGCCGCCAATTCCTTCAGCACTCTCGGATGCAACTCGTCCGGCCCCATGGACTTGTGCACGTCCAGCTTTTCTAAATAGTCCCTAACCACCTCTATCTCCACAGAGGGCTGGCCATCTCTTCCCCATTTTGTGATGCCCAGCGCAGCAGTCTGGGAGCTGACCTTGTTAGTGAAGACAGAGGCAAAAAAAGCATTGAGTACATTAGCTTTTTCCACATCCTCTGTCACTAGGTTGCCTCCCTCATTCAGTAAGGGGCCCACACTTTCCTTGGCTTTCTTCTTGTTGCCAACATACCTGAAGAAACCCTTCTTGTTACTCTTGACATCTCTTGCTAGCTGCAGCTCCAGGTGCGATTTGGCCCTCCTGATTTCATTCCTACATAATAATAATCAAAGCTAAACTGGGACCAAAGGAGTGGGGGAGCTGGCTTCAATTCCTGAACATCTCCTGGGGCGGCTTCTTATTCTTGTTCCTTGATGTTCCTATCATTGATGTTCCTGGTGTTCTAGAGCAGCCGGAGCAAACAGATGGCATAAATCTGAACGTTTCCCAGACGCTTGGGTGCAGACTGGGATCACCGTCTCTAAGAAATACTCACAAACGCGACAATCCGCAACGTGACTCCTCTTCTCAGGGCTTGTGCCTTGGGAACACTGGGCTGTGCAAAAGCCCACTGAAGTTAGTGGAGTTCAACAGCAGTAGATGTGGCCCATCGTATCTTCATCTGTGGGCCACAGAAACCCAGAGCGTGAGCTTCCTTCCCAAGTGCACGGCACTCCATGTTGGGAGGGACGCATGGCGCTATTAAGGCTCCTTGCACCAAGTAGCTGTATTTTGGGTTGATTCCTAGCCACACGCTGCTTGGAACCCAAGAAAAGCAAGGCCTGCCTGTTCAGGAGAGCCCTCCAAAAGTCTGCAAGGGAAGTCTCAGCTCTAGCATGCCGGAAGCAGACTTGAACATGTGCCTCCAGGTTCAATGAGCACCACAGTCTCTTTCGTCCTGTGAGGAATCTCACCAGTTCCTGGAGATGGTGACGGACGAGGACTGAAAATGTGTGGTGGGTCATTAAATTTTCAGGTGTCTTTAGCCCAGGGGTTCTGACAACATGGAGCCAGTGCTTGTCTGGAGCTCATCTAAGGAGATGCACTCCTGGTGAACGAAGAGGAAGACAGCAGAGGAACACATATATATTGGGATAGTGCAAAGCAAACTCAGAAGGAGCAGTCATCAGTCACCTGCTCCACAATGCCTGTGTCGGCAGCATGATGCTGTAAATGCCACGGAAAAGAGAGCGAAAAACTACACAACAGCTACTTCTCCCTTCTCTCTGGAAACCTACACCTGGTTAGGGTTTGTTTCTCCAACTCCTGTGCCCAGGAGTGTCCTGCAGAACAGAATACCTCCTTGTCCACTCCTAATATCTTTACAATTACCTCCCTTCAAGGAAAATAATGCTTCAAAGCTCTTGCAGTTAAGAGTATCACCTGCTTGCAAAGAATGGTGACACAAACCACAGAACCAAGACTGAGGAGGACTTGTGGCACCTCAGAGACTAACAAATTTATTTGAGCATAAGCTTTCGTGGGCTAAAGCCCACTTCATCAGATGCATGCAGTGGGAAATACAGGAGGAAGATAGATATATATATATACACACATACACACACACAGAGAACGAGAAAAAATGGGTGTTGCCATACCAACCCTTAACGAGACCAATCGATTAAAGTGGGCTATTATCAGCAGGAGAAAAAAAACTTTTCTAGTGATAATCAGGATGGTCCATTTCAAACAGTTGACAAGAAGGTGTGAGTAACAGTAGGGGGAAAATTAGCATGGGGAAATAGTTTTTAGTTAGTGTAATAACTCATCCACTCCCAGTCTTTATTCAAGCCTAATTTAATGGTGTCCAGTTTGCAGATTAATTCCAGTTCTGCTGTTTCTCGTTGGAGTCTGTTTCTGAAGTTTTGTTCTTGAATAATTGTGACTTTCAGGTCTATAATTGAGTGTCCAGGGAGGCTGAAGTGTTCTCCGACTGGTTTTTGAACGTTATAATTCTTGACGTCTGATTTGTGTCCATTTATTCTTTTGCACAGAGACAGTCCGGTTTGGCCAATGTACATGGCAGAGGGGCATTGCTGGCATATATTACATTGGTAGATGTGCAGGTGAACAAGCTTCTGAACGTGGCTGATGTGATTAGGTCCTATGATGGTGTCCCTTGAATAGATATGTGGACAGAGCTGGCAACGGGCTTTGTTGCAAGGATAGGTTCCTGGGTTAGTGTTTTTGTTGTGTGGTTGCTGGTGAGTATTTGCTTCAGGTTGGGGGCTGTCTGTAAGCGAGGACTGGCCTGGCTCCCAAGATCTGTGAGAGTGAGGGATCGTCCTTCAGGATAGGTTATAGATCCTTGATGATGCACTGGAGAGATTTCAGTTGGGGGCTGAAGGTGATGGCTAGTGGCATTCTGTTACTTTCTTTGTTGGGCCTGTCCTGTAGTAGATGACTTTTGGGTACTCTTCTGGCTCTGTCAATCTGTTTCTTCACTTCGACAGGTTATTTCCCCATGCTAATTTCCCCCCTACTGTTACTCACACCTTCTCGTCAACTGTTTGAAATGGGCCATCCTGATTATCACTACAAAAATTTTTTTTCTCCTGCTGATAATAGCCCACCTTAATCGATTGGTCTAATTAAGAGTTGGTATGGCAACACCCATTTTTTCACGTTCTCTGTATATATCTATATAGATATATCTATATCTTCCTACTGTATTTTCCACTGCATGCATCTGATGAAGTGGGCTTTAGCCCACGAAAGCTCTTATGCTCAAATAAATTTGTTAGTCTCTAAGGTGCCACAAGTACTCCTCATTCTTTCTGCTGATACAGACTAACCCAAATAACCCAGCTAAGAAAATCTACCTGCAGAAATGATTATGCTGTCAGAATAACCACAGGCACTGACTGTAGGAACACTGCTAGGGGACGCAGGAAAAGCAGGGCACAGACAAGGACCAAGAACACATTCCTCTCTTAGTTTCCCTGTGTATACAACCAGGAGTCGCAAAGAGATTTTGCAGTTCTTCCAAGGCCCAGGCTCTGCAAATGCTCCACAGATAAGTCACTTACCTGTGTATGTTCCCCAAAAATCGTACTCTGCACAGATTTCCAGCCCAGTCCTGAGGCCTTCAGTACGTAGTACCGGGAAAGTACTGCAGGATTTGAGGTATTTCCAGCAACCCCAGTTGGAAAGCAGCTTTGACTAGCATGGACTGGGGATGCCAAGAGTCACAAAGTGAGGATGGAATGAAGCTAACTATGACATTTGAACACAGCTAGTCTCTTTACTGCCAGGGGTCTTGGAGGGCAGACACACAGAGCAAGAAGTTGACCACGATCACACAACAAGTCAGTGGCAAAGCTAGGATTAGAATATTCAGGAGTTTCAAACAATTTCCAAACCCTTCCAAAGCAGCTTCTTAAAACCTCCCTGCAGCTCTTGGAGGAGAGAAAGGAATTCTGGCCCAGTGTTTTCTAACCTTGGTGATACTGCCTGGTTCCTAACATTGCTGACAGGTAAACCCCTCTTCCTGAACTCAGGCTCTAAGGTCGCTGAACTACACTCTCAAGCTGTCTCTGCCGCCAAATGCTCCGGGGCAGGGAGGGATAATGCGCAATGCACTCATACTCTTCTTCAATGTACTCTGGGTGGGAGTAAGAGGAGTCCATGACGACGCTTGCCTCCAAGGAAGATCAGAGGGAGGGCTGCGTATGTGGCCCTGAGAAGGATGGAGCTTTAAAAGTCTAGTAAGGTTTGCCCCGGTGTCTCTGTATCTTGCCAACTCGAGAGGGATGGTCTGAGGGAACTCAAAAGAGGCAAGGGAGAGAGACACATGCTGACCTCTGAGTATGGGAGGAAGGTCAGAAGACTCCTTTGACAGTGCTGAAATGGGACTAGTTCCTGTTCAAGTCGGATCCTCTGGCAAAGAGGGTTCCTGATCCACACACCTGGCAAAAAGAGCAGTGTGCACTCTCCCTGGAAACTGAAAGCCAGAAGTAGCTGTGAGACACAGCATCTGTCATCACCGCGAGCGCTGAGTGCCTGGAACTGCAGGATTGCTGAGTGGAGACAGGGAATTCTGACACGAGGCAGAACACCCTGGAGGCTCAGGCTGGAGGCCATCTGACCCAGTAGTAAGAGCTATGAAACAACAGCTGCATTTTTGGAGAATGAACCAGACTAATATACAGTAGGTTTGTCTGTCCCCAGGTACATGAATCACTGTGCAGAGAAAGCAGTTAAAAGCTAATGTAAAGAAGAAGGGGAATGATTTCAGTGATACAGATTTATAAGCTTAAATGAACCATCAGAGGTTTCTTGAATGAAAGCTCTGGATATGCTTCACCAGTCACATTCTCCATTCACACACACTTTATAAAACAGTGCATCTTCACTGGAACCACTGCTTGGAGTCTCTTGTCTCTTTCTGTTCTGACTGCCAACTCTCTCATAAGAATAACAAACCTTTGCTGTACACCACACCTCACTGCAGCGCCAGCTCCTTGGCTCCCAGGGGCAGCCTGGCAGATAGAACACATGCTCTCATGAGAGACCCTTGCTGTCTGATTTTCCATCTGATGAAGTGATGTGGGTTAGCGCATGCAGTGTGGTCTCTCTTTGTGTGGGCTGCCTTATAGTCTGAGAAGTAGCTATGTAAAAATAGCACCTTCTTATTCAACAGATCTGCCCTCTGTGGGCAGGTACGCGCATTGATGCTGGTGGTTCTACAAACTACAACCTGCGGGCTGGATCCAGCCCGTCAGGGCTTTGGATCCGGCCCACAGGATTGCCAGCCCCATGGCACCACAGGGCTAAGACGGGCTCCCTGCCTGCCCTGGCCCTGCGCCGCTCCTGGAAATGGCTGGCACCATGTCCATGCAGCCCCTGGGGAAGGGGGGCAGAGGGCAGGCAGGGAGCCCACCTTAGCCCTGTTGTGCATTGCTGCCACCCCGGAGCCGCTCCAGGTAAGTGGCACCGGACGGGAGCCTGCACCCCAACCCCCTGCAGCACCCCTCCTGCACCCCAACCTCCTGCTCTGAGCCCCCTCCTGTACTCTGCACCCCTCCCTGCCCTGAGCCCCCTCCCGCACTCCGCACCCCCTCCCACACCCTGCACTCCCTCCCGCACCCCAACCTCCTGCCCCAGCCCTACATTCATGGACCTGCATGCAATTTCCCCACCCAGATATGACCCTTGGGCCAAAAAGTTTGCCAATCCCTGTTCTACATACTATAGGAGAGCAAGTCGGTTTATGTTCTGCCTCATGCACTGTCAGATTATAGAGTCGTCTGTCTTGCTACTGATGTAGGAAGCAGACAGAACGCAGCTTGACTCAGTCCCCACGGTGAGTTTGCAGGGCTGGCAGGGAGAAAAAACCTTTTTTGACTTGTAAACTGAGCAAGTTTGGATATGGACATCCCTGGGAGACAATTAAACATGTCAGCATCATGATCACTCTTTTTTTGCACTACACCTAGACTTTTATATGTGTTGTGCTCAACGAGCAGGTCCCTAATTTGCTTGTGTCTGCCACAAGACAAGACACTGTTTACTGCCACTGTTTCCTTTAAGTCGTGTAGTCTACTGTAGTAATGGGAACACATTTGCTAACCATAGCAAGGCTCTCTAGTGGAGCTGTAAAGCTTCAATGCCTGGTGCCTAGGTTCTCCGTAAACCACAGCTAACACATACTGCTTTAGCAATGAGCAGCTCTTAAAGCCAGGAGCCAAATCTTAGCTTCACCTTTAGAAATTTGCCTCCTTCCAAACTTTAATTCTACTAATTACAAGCTGTCATCTACATATATTTTATTGTTAATAGCTTAAAAGTAAGACTCTGTTTGGGCACTGCACATTTCAATACAGGCTGGTATCTCCAATGCTTTGAACTTAAGAACCAAGAGAAAAATATCTGCATTACTTCTGGTCACTACAACAATTTCCCTCGCAGACGTTCCCCTCGCAGTAAGACAGGACAGACTGTGGCAATCTGTCTAACGTCACACCAAGGAGACTGTATCTCTCTTGCATCTACCCTACGGTCTCACTAACAACGCACCTTGGTACATGGTGATGGCTGCAGCGGGGAGTTTCATTGTTCCTTCACTATTATATGAAATCATTCAAGCCCTGGGCTCACACTGGATTCCAGTGAAATGATTCATTCTTTGTATGACTGAGTTTCACACAGGCAAGAGATGCCAGCTTGGCAGCTGTCAGGAATCAGGTCCTGCAGCAGAGCCAGACTCTGGGCACTCTAACAAGCACGTTCGAGCTATACCAGGCTGCCCGATTGGTGGGAAGAGTCAGCAGACCAGCTCTTAAGCCCAGCAGCAGCACCAGTTTGGCAGCTGCTCAAAGCATTTGCTCATGGCTGTGATACCGCCATGCCTGCTTGTTTCCAGCCATCGCTCCTGGCTTGGACCCAACCTTGCCGCTGTCTTGCCTCACTCCAGGTAACCCGGCTCTGACTCTAGGCCCCCATTCCTAACTTCCGAAGAGCCTTGACTCTGGCACCTGACCTCCCACTTCTGCTCCGACCTTGGGTTCCTATTCCTGGGTACCGATGACTGCTCCAACCCCAAGGAACGACCACCCATGTCCCAGGCCCCAAGAGCAGCCCTTAAGGCTGTCTCTGTCATCCACGAAGAGGTAAGGGCATCAGCAACATCAGTACAGGCTTCCCCGCACCAACCTGCCAAGACCACCCAGAGGGATGAGGAGGGGGGTTAGTCTCCATGGCCCATTCAATACTTAGGCTCTATGATGAGCTGGCCAACAAGGCTGCCATTTAGTGCCAAGTTTGGTAGTGTTTTTTTGTGATATGGACTCCAAAGAACTGCTTATAAGCTAGTTACAGGGAAAGCTGACCTCAAAGCAAGGACAGCTCTCTGTTTAGCACAGTGTTCCCCTGCTTTCTTGCCCAGAATTGCAATGCCTAGGGACATCAGGCTATTGAAATGCTAACCCTTGCTGTGATCTGCAATGAAGTGAGGAAGAGGAAGAACTGGGGAAAAGACGAGTGACTTCTGACATCTGCGGGGTGCGAGTCAAACTGAAAAATACAAAGAGAAGAGGAATGCTAGATTCAAAAGACTCAGAATCAGACACTTTCAGGAATGAAACATTTGTTACTTTCAAAGACCAGAACAGTTAATCAACCATGCTCCAGTGCTTTAGCTAAAGTGACATGCACAGCGCTGCACCCAAGTTATCGCAGGGCTTTCCTGGGCAGCCCAGCAACTCCAAGGCTGAGACAAAACTGTTATTGATGATAAAAAACAAATATGAACATTCCCCGCAAAAGAAAGCCAGAGGACAGCACAATTCCATCACAGCCATGCTCAGTTAGAAGGCTCTCAGTCAGACAACTACTTCTGAGGTGGGTTTGCTGTACCTTAGGGGTGGCTAAGGGCTGAAGTGGGGAATTCTAACGCATGGATCATAGCGTTTGCCATCTTTCAGATGGACCTGCAACAACCCTGAGAACACAGGGCCCAGCGTGTGATGCTCCATTTTAATCTGAATGGATGGTTGCTTGGGCCAAGATGGGCTGTAGCCTCCCTGGGATATAGCTCGACATCGGGGTGGGCAAACTTTTTGGGCCGAGGGCCACATCTGGGTGGGGAAATTGTATGCAGGGCCGGGGCAGGGATACGGGAGGGAGTGCGGTGTGTGGGAGGGGGTGCGGTGTGCGGGAACAGGCTCAGGGCAAGGGATTGGGGCAGAGGAGGGGTGCGGGGTGTATGAGGGGGCTCAGGGAAGGGGGTTGGGGTGCAGGAGGGGTGCGGGGTGCGACAGGGGGCTCAGGGCAGGGAGTTGGGGTGCATGGGGGTGCAGTGTGCAGCAGGGGGCTTAGGGCAGGGGGTTGGAGTGCACGGGGGTGCAGGGTGCAGCAGGGGGCTCAGGGCAGGGAGTTGGGGGGCGGGGTGCAGGCTCCGGCCCGGCACTGCTTACCTAACGTGGCTCTGGGGCGGCAGCGGTGCGCACCGGGGCCAGGGCAGGATCTCTGCATGCCTGCCCTGGCCCCACGAAACGCCGGGAAGCGGCCAGCACCACGACCCTGGCAGGGAGAAGGCGCACGGAACAGGGCTCTGCGCGCTGCCCTTGCCACACCTCCAGGCACCTCCCCCAAAGCTCCCATTGGCCACAGTTCCCTGTTCCCGGCCAATGGGAGCTGTGGGGAAGGGGGAGGACAACGCACGGAGCCCTCTGCCCCCCTGCTCCCCCCGGGACCCCAGGGATGTGGTACCAGCTGTTTCTGACAGTGGTGCAATCCCGCGGGCCGGATCCAAAGCCCTGAGGGGCTGGATCCGGCCTGTGGGCTGTAGTTTGCCCACCCCTGCTCTACATTAATGATACACATGGCAGCATCTTTCTCCATTCAAAAGGCTTTGCTCTGGAGAAGTTGCTTTTGTGGCCCTCAGCTGGGCTAAGTTTGGGCTGAACTTCACTCTCAGCTTTCTCTTTATAACATGCATCGCAGCGTAGTCACCGGCAGCTGAAACATGGAAATGTGACATTCTTGTTCTCTGGGGTGACCTGCAGATTTCTACAAGTGTGATCTCTCGTGGGTTGCCTGTATCAAGAAGAGGCATCGCATGCTGGGACCTACAGTCTTGTGGGCTGCACCTCTCTACTAAAGATGAGGGCAAATGAAACTTGCTCCATGAAACAGAAACTAGCTGCTGCTGTAGGATTCCTGGCAAGCTGCCACTGCCTTATTCAATGCAGGAGTCTGAACACCCCTGCTGTACATTAAGGTCTCCTATCATCCCTGCACCTTTGCCTTGACACATGCATCTCAGCACAACATGCGAACTCTTGGGAGCTTAAGAGAAGCCTCATGGAAAGGGTGCTGAGCTACTGCCTACCCTTGGTATAATGCAGGCGTTTCACTCGTGCATGCAGCTGTTTTGGTCTCTCAGGCTGAGGAGTGAGCGCGGAATGGTGAACTCTGCCCACAGGACGGGACTCCAGGAGAGATGGCGTCACTTAGCACAGCATATTGAGCAGACTCTGAAGTAGGGTCTGACCTCCCCCTGGGGACATGCTAAACATCGTGTGGCCCATTTAATGCAGCCCATTCCCAACATTTGAGTTAGCAGCTCACCCGTTTCTATTCAGAATCTCAACCTGACTCGGGCACTGGCTTCAACACCTTCCCGCTGGGCATCCTGGCCATTTGCTGGAACCCTACTGAGACTCTGCTCACACAGCCTGGCGGGGGCTTGTGTGTAATTCTGGTACTAGGGAAAATGAGGCTCAGGTCTTGGTCTCGGAAGAAAACTCATCTGTCTGAGGTTATATAGCTCCGAAATAACAGCAGATGAGGTGTCTACTTATGCAGAAGAACTCAAACGCATACAGGGTGCAGGGAGGCATGGGAGCAAAGGCAAATGCCATCCAAACCCAGATACGTGTGGGGACTGCAAAATAAATGGGCCTCCCCCTTAATTATTTATACGTAGCTTGTTGGCTCTTTGGGACAGACCGTCTTTATTTATCTGTGTCCAGCACAATGGGGCACTGGCCTAGGACACTGCCACGTTATTGCATGAGAGACAGTATTATTATCTTGGTAATAATAGTAAGAGAGAGTATTATCATCTTAAAAACGAACATGACAGACGAGTTCTGAGTGATGGGGTGCTCTGGGATTCCTCGCTGGCTGGGAACTCTTACTGGCCAGATTCCTTCATTCTGTCATGCTCCCTAATGGAGCTTCCCAGATGCAAACAGATGAGGTGAGCCAAGCGTTACCTGCAGGTTAATAACAAGTCAGAAAGGGAGAGGCCTAGAGGAAGAGGCAGCACGTGTTCCTCACTCAAATAACCCTAGGACGGCTGCGTGTCTCACTTGCCACTGAGGCAGAGTTCAGAGATGCTCTGTGTTCTTTGCCTGCCCCTTCAGAGCCTGCAGCCAAGTCTCAATGAGTCAGAAGCACTCAGCAGCTGTCAATCTCACTGCATGTCTAGCTCTTTTAAATGGTCATTTACAGCTTCTGTTGAGCCACCTGTCTGTGCTTGAAGACAGCTGGAACTGCCCGTTCTCTTTTGTGCCTAAACGGGTTGCTGAGTCCCAACAAGGATTCTAACCTAGTGCTCCCTAGCGACAAGTCTGCCCTCAGGCCAAGAAGTGGGGGAAAGCCTGCGTTTTCTGACTCCTTGCGATGCAGATGGTCTGAACATGGGCCTCAGAGTTCCACAATGCAGCTAAGAGCCCCTACGTCCTTATTATGGGGCGGGGAGGAAAGGTGAGGCAGCCTTGCGGGACTACAGAGCCCAACACGCAATGCTACATCTTGAGTTCAGCAGCTTTCCACTACTACTAGGACAGGACACTGGATGCTGGGGATGCTCATCTCCTGACATCCCCTCTCCATTACAGAGCATGGCTGCAACCAGTTCCAATTCACACAAGTTAAGTGCAGCCCTTAGACTCCTGGCAAGTGGCCAGTGTGATCCTCAACTGGGCAAAATATGGCTGCTCCTGTCCTGTCCAAAGATGGAAGAGCCCACAGAAAGCATTATACATTACTGAGGCATCTGTAGGCACTCCATAATGTAAGGCTGAGTTCAATGTTTCAGTGGAAGTTGCATTTTAATCTGCTACGAGTGAACATGAAAAGAAATGTGATCCCCGCTCACTCTTGGGGCCAGGAACATGTTCTGCAAAAGCTTGAAGTGAATCAGTTCTGTAGTTTAGGGGCTTGAATCACTTATAAACTAACCGTTTAAAAACCCGTAAAGCTGGTTTTGACCCTGTTTTGGATCCCTCCCACTTATAAACGACTTCATGTCACAGTTCAGACTTCCAGGAGACACTGATCTAAGCCAAATTACAAACTCTTCCTCTTACCAGACATCCATTGCTAAGGCTTTACCATTCACAGACCAAGACAGACTCAAATTAGTGATGCATACATTGGAGAGTTTGTAAGTATGTTTGCAGGTCAAAATTAAAGTTGTTATTGGGACTTGTTAATACAGTTGTTAACCAAGATCTGAACTGTGAGAATAAGAAAATATTTATTTAAATCACTGGAATCAGCAGCCTTAACTCTAAACTAACATTTTCTTGGTGGGGAGTAATTATTACTAATGAAAGCAGAACATTTGATTGATTTGGCCTTGAACTGCCTGACACCTGCCCAAGTTGACACCAGTCAGAATGACATCAAGATTGCCAGTTTCAGAAGACACAGCAGGAACCAGATTCACAGGGAAACGTTTAGCAGTGTCAGAAAATGATTACAGAAACCCATGTGTCTCTTGTATGAACCCTGACAAGAAGTGATATGTATATGAACAACCTGTATGGCCTTGTGCTTCAAGCAGACAGCAGGACAGAATTCTTCATAATTTCCAGTGTATAGGGTACACTGAATTTGGGTTGAACTCTGTGAGATAAAGACTCAGAACTTCCGATCTCCTGCTCTGGATAACATTACTCTTTTGTTGCTTAGCTGGCCCATCAGTATGTGCTGGCAGAACAATGCCTGGGGGAACAGGAGACCTGGGCATGTTCAAAGAATGGCTGGACAAGTAGGAAGGTTGCAGTTTCACAACCTGCTGGGGAAGTGATTACAGCTTCCGTGCTACCTCTGCACTCCACATACACCTTTACAACAACAATCAGATTCTTTAAGGTTTCTTTTTTGGGCCTCCCTCATGTGGATCTAAAATACACTGAAGACTTGAAAGCACTGAAGAACCCAGAGCTCATCAGGTGACTAGAAATGATGTCTCACCTCAGGATAGTAAGCTGAGTGAGTCCCCATGACAGACCTGGACTGAGAGCTCTCTACCACCCTCTGGTGCTCTGAAACCAAATTTACTTTTTCAAAATTGCAGGTTTCAGAGTAACAGCCGTGTTAGTCTGTATTCGCAAAAAGAAAAGGAGGACTTGTGGCACCTTAGAGACTAACCAATTTATCTGAGCATGAGCTTTCGTGAGCTACAGCTCACTTCATCGGATGCATACTGTGGAAACGTGCATACGGTTTCCACGGTATGCATCCGATGAAGCGAGCTGTAGCTCACGAAAGCTCATGCTCAAATAAATTGGTTAGTCTCTAAGGTGCCACAAGTCCTCCTTTTCTTTTTGCGAATACAGACTAACACGGCCGCTACTCTGAAACCGGTGTTAAGTTTGTGGACTCTGCTTGGTAATGCAGGCAGGGGACCCCAAAGCCCAGCGAACTCTTGCCTAGCAACGATCCATCTGCCACCGAGACCAGCGTGTCTAGTGGCAACCTGAATCCAGGCGTGGTAATGAGGCTGAGTGAGGGGCTAAAACTGGCCACGCATGGAGCAAGAGGAGCAATCCTGAGTGGCTATGCAAGGCTCCTTCCTCTGGCCACACCAAGCGGAGCTGTGATAAGCAAAGGCAGGAGCACAGGGTACCACAGCAGCAGGTGCCACAGGGCAGCCCACTGCGCACAGCGGCTCTCCTCTTTATATGGAGGTAAAGCCCAGAAAGACTTCAGTTCCCACCATGCACTTCTCCATCTTGAGCTGAGTGGCAGGAAGCTCGCCCTGCGTGCCTCAGCAGGCTCCCAAGAGGAAGTGGGAGCTGTGATCTACCTGGTTCTCTGCAGCTGAGGTCCTGCGGCCCTATGCTGGGTCGTCTGAGCCCTGCTGGCTTTACAGTGGCTGACTTGTACCCTGTCGGAATGGGCAATCTGAACGAAATGATTTTATTTAGCTAAATAACTCTACCCCTTTTTCTCTGGCGTTCCTGGTACTTGTACCCCTGCCTGCCAGGGGTCATGTCGCCTGCACTGGGGGTTAAATCACTGTGCGGGGCCAGGTGACGGCCTGAACTCACTGCCCCTAGAAGAGCGGCAATAGGAAAGAAAAATAAACTCCACGCTGGCTATTTGCACCCAGGACAGCAATGGGATCTGCAGGGCGCTCAGAGACATGGCACTGCTGGTTTTCAGGAAGCCGGTGACTAGCAATTTAAACACTTCACGAGTGGAGCTGTGATGTGGCCAGCTGGGCCCAGGCACCCGCCTGAGTCCTGGAACAGTACTTACTTGTCGAGGCAGGCAACGCTGAGGCACTTTTCTGGGGGCTGAGGCTGCGTGATGTTGTCGCTGGCAGCGGTGCTGGGTTCGTTCTCCTGGAGGATGGAGTCAATGAAGGTGGAGGGAGACAGAGGGGTTTCAACAGCAGGAGGGTTCCCAGGGCTGGCCTCCTCTATCTGGGGGCTGGGGGTGGGACTGGGGGGCTCTTCTTTGATACGAACCAGAGGGCTGCTCCTTGGAGAAAGAGAAAGAGAATGGTCACCAAGGCAGCAATGGTCTGCCAGTCCCTGCTCTCCGCATGGCATGCAGAGGAGTCCCAGGGCCAGACACTGCCTCCCTCAGAGAGCTGGTCCCTGAAACAGGATTAGCCAGAACTAGGGTGGTGAACTAAGGCAAAGTGTTTTCCGCTGGTTGTGCCCTAGAACAAAGCCCTGGGCATCAGTGCCACAGGCTGCCAGGTGCTCTCTTTCCAACCCCCACAGCTGTGCCTCTGGTAAGTGTACCAGCCTAAGACCAGGCCTAAACAGATTTAGTCGCAGAATAATTATTTTGGTTAGGGCTGTGATTATTTTCATAAATAGTTTCATTGGTACGACCCCGAGCACATATGGAGTTACACCAGTATAAAGGTGCCATATACCAGAACGGTTTATTCTCCTTCCCTCTGGGAGTAAGCTATAGGGATCGTAGTGGTATGTGTAGCCAAGGCTTGAGATCCACTCTCTCCCTAACAGCACTGTCGTTGCTTCTTGGATTCTGTGTTTTTATGCGAGGGATGATGGCTTCTCAGACCAGCCCTAATTCCGCAGCTGGAAATCCCCTTCCGCACCCACACTGACTGAGTTAGGGTGTGAGTGGTTCAAGTGGCCGCTCTGGAAGGAACAGCAGCGAGAAAAGAACAAATAAAAGGCCAATTAGGCAAACATATGGTCTATATTTAAGGGTGAGCGCTCCTGGCGGAGGCAGGGTGACCAGATGTCCCGATTTTATAGGGACAGTCCCGATTTTGGGGCTTTTTCTTATATAGGTACCTACTACCCCCCACCGCCTGATTTTTCACACTTGCTGTCTGGTCACCCTCGGCGGAGAAGTATGCGAGACTATAAATAACATTTCTGTGCGATTCAGCACTGCAGGGGAGGTGCCAGCACCAAGAATACAAGAGATGAACAAAGGAGTCAGCAGAGGAACAGGTGCTAAAGCACGGAGGACATTTCTTGCTGGGGAAGCTCAGGCCCCTGACATCTCACTGGGCAGGGGTGGCAGGGAATAGCAGCTTAGAGGCTGAGCTACAAGGGAACAGGCATGGAGGCATACAGGACTAAGAGCTGCCTCGGACACCTGCAGGCAGCGCTCAGTGGAATCAGGGAGCATCATACACACAGAGCTCAGGGCGGGATTTGGCTGAGTATCCAGGATGACTCTTGTGTGCCTTGTGGCAGGAGACAGCCTGACTTTTCTGGGCTGGGACCGGCTGGAAGCTTCTTGCTGTCCAAGGTCAGATACATTTGCTTCAGGTTCTCAGCCTCCCTGTCCTCCTGTATGGTGATGACCCAGCCACTGTCTCTCCGAGGAGGAGGAGTAACTTGGGAAGAAAGGCAACTGCTTTTTAACCCACGCCCTCCTACGCTGGGGGCTTGGACTGCCAAGGTGAGTCTTTACCCTGTCCCCATAGTCAGGAGTGTCACGGAGTGTGGGGGAGTCCAGGCCCTGCACCCCTCTTCCTGGGATTCACTGAGACTCTCAGCCAGCCAGTAAAACAGAAGGTTTATTGGACCACAGGAACACAGTCTAAAACAGAGCTTGTGGGTACACCCAGGACCCCTCAGTCAAGTCCTTCTGGGGGAGCAGGGAGCTTAGACCCCAGCCCTGGGGTTCCCTGTGTTCCACCACCCAGCACGAAACTGAAACTAAACCCCCGCAGCAGGCTCTCTCCTGCAGCCTCTGTCCACATTCCTGGGCAGAGGTGTTACCTCCCCCTCCTGGCTCAGGTGACAGGCTCTCAGGTCTCCCCTCCCCAGGGCACATTCCCAGGTCAACACTCCCCCCTCCCTGCTGCGTCACATCCTCACAAGGAGTGCTGCTGATTCGTGCACTCTAGTCACTGAGCAAGCAGGTCAGTGCTTCCCAGAGGCCTGAGAGGACAGCCCGGTAACTGTTCCAGAACAGCAGGGTTCAGGCTGCATCGACACTGCAGAGCTTATGCTGGCCTAGCCCCCTCGCAGAGCTGCCGCGTAGAGCGACACCTGGAGCTCTCCTGCCAGTGGAAGAACACCACCTCCCCAGACAACGTTAGTATGCCGGCAGAAGCACTCTTCTGTCGCCACAGCGGCGTCTGCGCTGGGGGATTCGCCAACATAGCTGCAGTGCTAGAGGTTGTGGTTTTTCCCACCCTGGTCCGACACAGCTTTGCCAGCATAAATTTGAAGTGTGGACCAGGACTCTGATTAGATCAAGGAAACAGGAGTGACTTTGGCATCTTCCATTAATCAAACAACAGACTGAAACTAAAACAAGAATCTGTGGGGCAAGCAGTGTCCTGAGTAAGAAAGGCCTGAAGCACCTGGTCCCACTCCCAGCAGGGTCAGTGGGATCAGGCTCGAAGGGAATGCCTCCCTAACACAGCAGCTCCAAGGGTGACACCGGTTTCTTGCTGCAACTCCCTACTGCGAGAGACCCACACCCGAGCTGGTGTTCCACAATCCAAACTCATGCTCTTTACACAGATACCTTTCATCGAGACTGCCACTGGGGGAAGCTGAGGGGCTGGACTGGGCTAGTTCCGTCACATCGGAGATAATGGGACCAGAGTTGGCTGAAGAATCCGGGGAGTACAGATTGGAGCCGCTGTATGCCGGGGAAGAAGCCTGAAATAACAATCAGAGCATTAGTGAAGTCATGTGACAGGCACACATGCATAGTCCCATTACCAGGCACGCAGCCTGTGAGAGGGAGGTGCAAGAATTGCCACTGTGTGTAAGAGTACAGAGAGCTCACAGCCAATTGTGAAGACCAAGGCGGGGGTCCTATCTCAATAAAAGCCCGTGCTGGCAGTCTCCAGCATTAAAAAATCAGGATGTTGCCTTAAAAATCATTAAACTGGCTTAAAAATCACGAGATCTTTGATGCACACAACATGTTGGGTTCCTTCTGGAGTTTGGGCCTTAGAGTTCACACATTTTCCAGTTTTTCTCTGCAGCCGAGAGAGCTAAAAGCTTCCTTTTATGTTTCGATGCCAGCTGAGATTCTCACATATTCACCTGCCTCAGGGAGTTGGGGCTTTAAGAAATATCAACTATTGTGAGTCTTGCCACCAAACTGTGAGATAGCAACACTGAAAGGCAATCCCATGGAAGGAGGGATTTACTAGTGAGGAGACTGAGTGAACCTGGATCCCCTCGCAAGTGCAGGAGTCTCAGCCAGGGAGCAAGGATGCAGGGGCTTTTTACTTAAGGCACCTTTTCAGCTGCTAAATAAACTCCGGATCAAATGATGGACCAAATTCTAGCTGCCTGGTGCACACAGGCACACCCCAAAAAACTGGCAGGCAGAGGGGGATCTGCGGCTTGTGTCCTAATTCAACAGCTCTGGCGCTTACCACACCCACCCTGAGATGACCCATGAGCCCACTAACTCTCCTCCTTCATATCCCTTCTTGAGACCCCAAAGAAATCAGCCACTGCATGGTGGCTAGGCTGCGGGCAGGTGGGAAGGACCAGGAGCATTATTTATCATGAGGGTATTTAATTAAAATACCCCAGATGTATAAAAACCCAAGCCTATTCAGCTTTCTCCCTCTCCCACTTGTCTTCTTAGACCGTAACCTGTTTGGAACCAGTGTCATCTCGACGTGTGTTCATATGGTGTCTAGTTCAATGGGGTCCCAGCTCTGGTCAGGGCTTCTCGACACCCTCATAATATGAATATCAAACAACAGCTTGTCATTCTGGTGGCCTCCTTGTTAGGTGCTCAGATGCCTCTGTGTTGGTGGGAGCCGTAGAAGTGTTAGAGAGAATCACGTGGAGCAGGTATTCTGCAGACCCTCTGCCCCAGGAACTGCCCCGGGCAGTCCTTGGACCATGCGAGAGGTTTGTGTGCGTATGCCTCCCGACCTGGCGATGGTCAATGAGCAAGCCACAGTGTGGATGGGAACAGTGTGAGTGAGGGCATTGCCACTCGGAACCTGAGTGCACGGTACAGGTGGCTCAGAAGAGCTGCTCACCCATCACTTCTGCTTTGAGTAGAAAGTCATAAACACTTGAGCTTGAGAGAAGATGGCCAGCTGTGTTTCTCATAATTGGGCCAATCCTGTAACGCTTGGAACAGCTCCTGCTGGCTTTGCTTAAGTGTTTGCTGAATGTAAGAATACGGACACATTTCAAAGGCGGTAACAGGGCTAGGAGGAGGTGGGAATGAGAACACAGAAACTCCCCATGGGGAGGGTGGGGGGCGGGGTGTCGAACTGCAGGGTACAGGGCTAGGAGGGGGTTGGAATGGGAACACACAAACTCCGCACGGGAGGGTCTAAGTGCAGGGTAGAATTTTGAATAGGGCTATGTTTTTGGTTCTGGGGTGGAAAACTGGGTCAGGTAACAAGCTACAAGGAGAGCTGCGTGAGTCTGAGTGGCTGAGTGCACACACGCAAAGTTAATGCAATAACTTTCCCCTCTGGGCCCTTGGGTTGTTCAGTGACACGAGCCTGGTGTTCAGTCTGCTGTCCCCATAATGCTGCAGGACATACATTATTATTCAGCTTCTCGGACACCTTTTATTTTGCTTTAACAACAGGAAAGAATGAATGGGACTCAATCCTGTGGAGGGTGGCAGGGGCAGGACTATGGGGTAGCGGAGCTGTTGGAAACTGATGCTAGTCTCTAACCACGGCTGTAACCCTCCCTTCCAGCAGTACAATGTTCACAGCACAGTACCAAGAAGTGGGCTGGTCGTAAATGCTGCCTGGCAATTTTGCCCAAAGAATGTTTGCCATTTGGCTCCCTCATGCTAGACAGGTGGGGCCCAGACACAGGCCCTGAGCATAATTAGGGCAAACCCCATGGTGTGGGCACTCTGATTTAAAACAAACTGAAACAGGGCACCTCTGGAATCAAGAGTGGCTGCACCAGGGGATGCACCGATTTAACTAATTACAACTATCCCAGAAGCAATCAAAGGCACAAGGTGATTGAGTTTATCACAGCTCCCCCCAAACGCAATCAACACCGAAGCCAATTAACTCTATCAGCAAATGAACTTGATTAGGGCTCTTCAGCTGCGAACAGACAGGAGGAAACCTCTAATTCCCACATAGAGCCCAACCCCACCACACGTTTAATGAGACCCTGCACTCCAGGACAAAGGGCAGTTAATTACGCTCAGAAATTCAGTGCACTGCCATACCAATTAGGTGTCAATCATGTGTGAATGTGAATAGGCTAAAAGGGGAATCCAAATACACAGGATCCTGTCTCTCTTTCTCTGGCTGGGGTGGGAGGGGGGGCTGCAGCAGAAGCAATGTACATAGCTCTAGGCCTGGAAAGAAGGGAATGATGGGGGTGGGGGCACTGCCCATTCAAAAGAGAATTAAGGACCAGGATTGGTGGATTTGGGATGTTACTGCATGGCAAGCTGGTATGCTGGAGAGCCATACCCTGCTTACCCCGCAGTAACATGGGTAGGCAAGTTTCAGAGTAGCAGCCATGTTAGTCTGTATTCGCAAAAAGAAAAGGAGTACTAGTGGCACCTTAGAGACTAACCAATTTATTTGAGCATAAGCTTTCGTGAGCTACAGCTGAATGCATCCGAAGAAGTGAGCTGTAGCTCACGAAAGCTTATGCTCAAATAAACTGGTTAGTCTCTAAGGTGCCACTAGTACTCCTTTTCTTTATGGGTATGCAAGTCCACTGAAGAGAACCCTGTCCAGTACGCCTTGGCCAGAGGATGATAGATGGGAAGCAGGACATCAAAGGGATGGATGGATGAAAAGTGGATGGGAAAGGAGAGACAAGAATTAGGGACTTTCAGGAATCCAACAGCAAATTAAAGGCCCATCCAGAAAATAAGCAATGACGAAGCTTCCCATGTGCTGGCTCCTGATGGGTCCCTCTGGGGGACCTGCCTGCGGTGCACCATGGAGCCAGGTAGCTGGCCAAAGCGCCTGGCATCCAAACTCAGCAACAGAAGTCAAGGCCTGAAACAAGTGTCCTGTGTTGAAAGCTACCTGTGTGGGCTTTGGATGGGTGACATTCCCCTCTCACACCGGAACGAGGAGATCGAGGGATGTAATCGTTCCCCTCTATTTGACATTGGTGAGGCCTCATCTGGAGTACTGTGTCCAGTTTTGGGCCCCACACTACAAGAAGGATGTGGAAAAATTGGAAAACATCCAGCGGAGGGCAACAAAAATGATTAGGGGTATGGAACACATGACTTATGAGGAGAGGCTGAGGGAACTGGGATTGTTTAGTCTGCGGAAGAGAAGACTGAGGGGGGATTTGATAGCTGCTTTCAACTACCTGAAAGGGAGTTCCAAAGAGGATGGATCTAGACTGTTCTCAGTGGTAGCAGATGACAGAACAAGGAGTAATGGTCTCAAGTGGCAGTGGGGGAGATTTAGGTTGGATATTAGGAAAAACTTTTTCACTAGGAGGGTGGTGAAGCACTGGAATGGGTTCCTTAGGGAGGTGGTGGAATCTCCTTCCTTTGAAGTTTTTAAGATCAGGCTTGATAAAGTCCTGGCTGGGATGATTTAGTTGGGGATTGGTCCTGCTTTGAGCAGGGGGTTGGACTAGATGACCTCCTGAGGTCCCTTTGGAAAGGTTACTGCATGCTCTGGGATCGAAAGGGTTTAATATCATGTAGCCCTACTGATCGAGTACCAGGGACTGAGCACAGCTGCCTACTGCTTTTGCTCCACTCCTCACACTCCAGTCCAGGTCACCCCTGCGGCCCCCCTCATGAACGCCTCAGTTCTGACCCATGGAACCCCTCTATTCCAGGCCTGGTCGTCATCAAGGCTCTACAATGCTCTCAATCCTGACGGCTGGTGTCCAGAGGACAAACCCCAGTTATGCGAGTGCGTGATGAGTTGGAAATGGGAGCAAACATTCAGCAGGGAATTGTTTGATACCAAATGCACTTAGTTTGTGACAAAAAACAAAGGTGAACCCAGGTCAGCAGAGATGAACGAGGCAACCCACAGCTAGGTGTTGATGAACTCGGATGTTGTCAGTTTGCACGGCACATGTTCACTCCTGCCATGTTCTGCCTCTGAGTTAGCTACAGACTAAAATCCCCTCTTGGTAGGCTACAAAGCACACCCGTCACTTTGCTCTCCTGCCAAATAACACAAAAATCTCCTGAGCAAACTGCAGCGTAAAGAAGAGGCCAGCTGGAGGCGCCACAGATGACCCCTCCTTCCCCACACAGCTCTGCCCTCGTCCCCTCTCTCCAGGACCAGGTGCGCACAGAGCACTTACTGCGTATGGGGATGAACCGTGGACATGCTCCAAAGAGTACTGTCGACTGTATTTAGGCATGGAATGTGCTGAACCGCTGTCGTTCAACATCAGGGGGCTGCAAGAGAAACCCAACACCCATAAGAGCGTTACAGGACTCCAGGTGCTGCATCTCCCTGAGAACATAGGGTCAGACATTAGCCAGGTGACCCACGGACCCAGCATACATCTGGCTGCCTTGGGCATGGAAACCCTGTGACTGGCAGTGGAGTGTGGGGCCTAAGTACAGTACTGCAGAGCAGGGAAGCTAAGGGCATGCAGCAAATCCAATGCATCACACTGTGGCTCTCCACAAATAGCAAAGCAAGCGGTTTGCCATTATTATCAGTCTTCTGAATGCCGCTCTCTGAGTCCTCAGGGTAGCTAGCACCTTATACGCCGAGAGGTCCCGATTTGTGTGCCTGTGGTAAGACTTTACCCTTTTTAGATGATCATAAACAGCAACACCTCCAAGCGAGTACGGAGGAGCACTGGGGAGCATGCACAGCCCCTTCAGCTCTACTTTGGGAGCAGTGATGCTGTAAGGGGAACTGGGCCTCTCTGCAGCTCCAAATCTAGCTGGGAAAAGTCACGTGTACAATTCAGAACATAAGGAGTGAAATGCTTTGCAAATGAACACCATGTCCCAGGGGCCCTCGCTAGTTTCCTTCACCCAGGCCTGCTGGGCAAAGCTTCAAAGCACCCTGCCCTCTGAGCACACCCTTGCAGCTTCTGAACACATCTTCATGGAGTCTCACATCAGCAACGCTGGCGCCCTGCTCTGCTTCAGCTCCGTTCCACCCTCCTACTGCTCCTAGGGCAGCTCATCTGGGGCCACCCACCACCCTGTTCACTTCTGCCGGCACTTCGTATCCTCTCAGAGCATGAGCTCCTTGGGGCTCTCCCTGCGTGGTCAGAAAGCACTCAGCGTACCTTGGGCCCTACTGCTGTATAAAGAATCATCATTTGAGGCTTGTAAGACCACAGCCGTTATCAGCTTTTTACTTTGCAGCCTCATTGGTTATAGCAGTTGATGAGTGAAACGGGTTCAGGAGGGATTCTGTGTGGCTTGGTTTGCAAACCCCGCTGGATTAGTAGCAGAGGCTTGGTTAGCTCCCTGGGGTGGGTGGCATTGTGAGCTGCCCTCTAGCTGTGAAGTGTGGCTGGATGCTGACTCGATGCCAGGGACTCTTGTCCAGTTCTACCACACCGGGAAACATGCTCCAGAAGTGACAGAGGGGTGGGATCACGGAGGAATCCCTTCCCAGTCACTGCTCTGAAGCACTCTCCTGCCTTTCCCACAGGGAATCTGTATCTCAATGTCTGAACATAGACTTACATCTTTCTCTTCACCCCGAGGATACGGTTTGACTGCACCAATGAAATCAAGAACTGGATAAGCTGTGGGGAGAAAAAAGAACTCCTGTTATCACAATGCATACAGTAGCCTGCAAAAGACGATAAAATCAATAGCTAAGATCCCTTGCCAAGGGGTTCAAAGCAGTGTCAGAAGAGGACAAGCTGGAAATGGGGCAGACTGCTGAGTACTTGTGATGGTCTGTAGAATGACACTGGGGTTGCAGGGGAAAATACACCAGCAGTCAATTCAATTCCACTTTATAACATGCCAGGCAAGGACTTGTCTTCTGGTCACGGGCTGCTGATATTCATGGTGCCTCAGAATCTACTTGTCCGAACTAGAACTAGTACCTCTGCTGTTCCAGTTCCCTTCTCTGGCCCCGAGACAGCCCACTGCAACACCAGGCAACCCTACTGCTGAGGGTAGCTTGGGTCCTTCTGTGCTTTCAGGGAGCGGGGAGCTGGCTAGATTTACCTTATTGACGACTTTCTGCTGCTGGGCATGTTTCTGCCTCAAGCTGGCCACTTCCCTCCACAATGCCTCATTCTCACTGCAAGGAAGGAGAAAGCCATCAGACTGCAAAGCGCTGCTTTTGGGGCAGAACAAGCTGATCCTGGGGAAGTGCTGGGAAAGCTGTAGCAGGACTGCAGGCATCTCCAGATACCAGCTCATTTACAAGCTCTTGGGGACATGGGAGGAACCTTTTTTTCTTTACTAATTTTGCTCTGCCATTTGTTACTTGCAGTGAAACTACAGTGACGCTAGACTCGCACATGTGGGCAAATAGATATATTTGTATTTTAAAATGTCTGCACTTTTTGTTTAGCTGTTCCCATCCCTGTAGCATGTGCTCATCTCAAAAAAGAAGCAGTGGAAACAGAAGGGTTCACAAACGGGTGATATAAGCAATCAGAGGCCTAGAGAGACTTACACACAAAGGCTATGTCTACACTGGTAACTGAAGGACAAAACTTTTGTCTTTCAGAGGTGTTAACCCTCCCGCCCCGAAAGACAAAAGTTTTGCCGCGACAAGTGCCAGTGTAAACAGCGCATTGGCAGCAGGAGTGATCTCCTGCCAACAACACAAACGCCACTTGTTGGGGGTAGAAGTATTTTGACAGCAGGAGAGCCGACAAACAGTGGTTACACTGCGTGACTTTTAGTGGCCCGGTTCTGGCGACAGTCATGCCACTAAAAGCTGTGTAGTGCAGATATAGCCAAAGAGACCATGGAAAGACTGGGAGACTTTGGGAAGGACAGGAATAAGGGGGAGACACAATAAAGCTCTATAGAAAAGTGAGTGAGATAGGGAAGGTAAATCATGGGCTCCTATTTGTACTTTACTGTAATACAAGAACAAAGGGACTCAGTGAAATTGAAAGATGGCAAATATAACACTGATAAGAGGAACATACTACTTGTATCACACAGCTTGTGCAACTCAATGCCACAAACTATCTCAGAGGCAAGGAGCTTAGTAAGATTTACCGAAGGATTAGACATTTTACAGTACACAGGTAACGAGAACAGACCCAGTTTTATCAGACAGTTAATTAAATCTGTACAGGCTTCGAGGCCAGGACAAGGGACTTAAACCTATTACACAGCACATAACAGCTTCTCTTAGAACTAAAGTCAGGAGAACACAACATTTCCAGCAAACACAGTGTGACCTAAAATGCAGTTCAGAAGTCTAAGGAGCTCATTCTCTCAGTATGTGAGGAGACTCTATGTGTTCGGGGTGGGGTGATCAGGGTGACTGACCCAGGAATGGCTGCTGCCTGTCACATTAAACTTCCCTTGCCAGTGGAGCAGTTGCAGGTCTTTCAGGTACGGGTCAGCTGTGTGCTGGAATTGTCAGACCTTTAGTGCAGGAGCCCTCCAGTCCAGGCCCCCAATACGTCTACACTGCAATAAAAGACCCAGGGCACAGCTGCGCCTGCTGCAGAAGATCTCAGAGCCTGGACTCCAGCCTGAGCCCGAATACCTACAATGCAGTTTTTAGCCCCAGAGCCCAAGCCCGAGTCAGCTGACCAGGGCTCTCAGACTTGGTGCTGGGTTTTTTTTTTAATCGCAGTGTTGACTTACCCACAGAGCGTCTGTGAACAGCTTCTGGAAAGGGTCTGTAAAGAGCTCACATTTTCCTTGACACAGCACATTTGAGGGGGTGAAAACACAGGGAATAATCTGACTGTGGCAGCTAGACCCAAACCCGCGCAGGAAGCAGCTTCTGGGGTTTGCTCAGCTCTTAGCATTGGCATCTTTCCTATTCTCGGAGCCTGAAAGTCAAGGGAAGAACCTGCAATCCCACTTTGAGTGCTGAGCTTCAAATGTTCAGACAGCTTGAACCAAGGACACATTCCAGGAATGGTTCCTGCCCACAATGCCTGAGACACATCTAAGCAATGCAATGAAGGCTAAGGTCCTACAGGCCAAAACTAGTGAGAAATAATGAAAGATGGGGGAAAAGAGTGAGAAACAGCTAGAGAGAGGCTCACAAACAGTTAAAATGATTTGAAAGCAGGAGAAAGTGCTTTAATCCTTTCTTTAGCGCAGTCTTTTATGAGGCAATTAAATCCTGGTGAAGAGTTTATAAGGGCCAGTTTTAAACATTTCATTTCAGGGGTTATTAAAAGATCTTAGAAGTGTTTTATTTCTACAATATTTTATAGAACTACATAAACTCAGCCCCTCTCTGCACCTGGAACTTTTAAAACACTGCTCCCCGGGGAGCACTCCAGCCTTGGGTCACATGCTTTGTATTTAAGACCACTGGGTAAGGAGCTCAGGGGCAGCATTTCGAATTCAAGGACGGCTTGCGTGTCCCAGGGCTATCTGTACAAGGGAGTTGTGACTCAGCTCCATGACAGAGTTAGACAGAGCGGTGCCATCCGGACCTTTACAAAGGGAGGAAGTTACTGTGCGCAGTAACAATGGTTCTTTGAGACGTGTGTCCCTACGGGGGCTCCACTGTTGGTGTGCGCGCGCCCCCACGCTGCTGACTGGAGAATTTCAATAGCAGCCTGTCCCGCCCGCATGGCTCCCCGCCTGCCACAAGGCTAGCCAGCATGTGAAGGCATTCCCACCTCACTTCCTTCTCAACTGAAGACTCCAACAGTGGAACTCCGAAGAAGAGGGGAGGAGGGTGGGTCATGGAGCACCCATAGGGACACACATCTCTAAGAACCATCATTTGGGCACAAGGTGAGTAACTTCTTCTTCTTCGTCCTGTCCCTATGGGTGGCTCCACTGTCAGTGACTCCCGAGCAGTGCTGACCACTGGAGGCTGGGACGTCCGACTCAAGTCTGATGTAGAGGACAGTACTGTGGCACTGAATTGGGTGTCTGTAGCCGAATCCCCCAGAATGGCATTGTGTTCTGAAGAGGTATGCACAGATGCCCAGGTAGCTGCTCTGCAGAGCTCAGTTATAGAAATACCCTTGGAGAAGGCAATTGGTAAGGAGACTGATCTCGTGGAATGCATGCATATCAAAGATGAGGGTGTTACTGCATGGAGTTGGCAGCAGAGTTTAATACAGCCAGAGACCCAGCTGGAGAGCCACTGTGCTGAGATCGCTGCATCTTTCAATCTATCTGCAACGGAGAGGAAGAGTCTCAGAGATTTTCTAAAGGCCTTTGTTCTATCCAAATAGAAGGCCAAGGCTCTTCTCACGTGGAGCGTACGGAGGATGGCCTCCCTGTTGTGCTCATGAGGTTTGGGATAAACTGTGGGAAGCTCAATAAGTTGATTCATGTGAAATGCAGAAGTCACTTTAGGGCCAAACTTCAGATGCGGTCTGAGTGTGACCTTGTCAAGGAAGAACACAATAAAAGGGGGATGTGCCATCAAGGCTGCCATCTGCCCTACCCTTCTGGCTGAAGTGATGGTGAAGTGGAATGTCGCCTTCATGGAAAGGTAAGTTAGTGAACAAGTGGCCATGGGTTCAAATGGTGGTCTAGTCAACCTTTTAAACATTAGATTGAGGTCCCATTGGAGAGTGGGGGCCTGGGTTGTGGGAAGAGGTTTGCTATGCCTGTAAGAAACCTCTTCATAGTTGTGTGGGAAAAGACTGAGTAGCCATCTACCTGTTGGTGGAAGGTTGCGACTGTTGCTAAATGAACCTTCAGTGAGCTAACAGAGAGACCCGCTTGTCTCTGTTTGGCTTGTATACTGAATGTAACCATGCTTGAAAGCATCTCATGCATAATCTGGCACGAGGAATAACAGATGGGCCCACAGCCATGTGTCCCAGAAGCTGGATGCAATGCTTGGCCGAAGTTTGGGGGCTGGCTTGCACTTGTCTCTATCAACATGGAAAGACTGAGAAATCTGTGATGTGGGAGGAGTGCCTTTGCCTGAGTTGAGGTCAGCTCCTATGAATTCTAGTCTCTGCACCGGTATTAAGGTCAATTTTTGTTCGTTGATCTGTAGACCCAGATTCAGAAACAGGTCCCATTTCTGAGTGACCCGTTGAGCCTCTTTGAAGGACCGTGCTGTGAGAAGGCAATTGTTTAGGTAAGGATAAATCATTATGCCCTGAGAGCGTAAGTGGGCTGATATTACCGAGAGGACCTTGGAGAACACCCTGGGGGCCGATGAAAGGCCAAAAAGGAGTGCTCTGTACTGGTAGTGGTCCTGGCCCAGCGTGAATCTGAGGTAATGCCTGTGACTTGGTATGATAGAAGTGCGGAAGTATGTCCTGAAGGTTGAGGGCCGAGAACAAATCTCTTTCTTCTATTGCAGGGATGATCGTTGATAGGGTGACCATCTTGAATTTTTGCACTTTGTTGAGCACTCTGAGGTCCAATATGGGTCTCCAACCTTCCTTTTTCTTTGGTATCAAAAAGTAAAGAGTAGAAGCCTTTGCCTCTGCGATGTACCAGCACCGGCTCTATAGTTCCTATGCTGAGATGGTTACCTCTTGACATAGTAGACTATTGTGAGAAGGGTCGCTGATGAGGGATGGGGAAGGGTGTTTGGGAGGGGGATGGGAGAAGAAGTGGATGGCATATCCATTCTAGATCATTTTCAACACCCACTTGTCGGAGGTTATCTATCGCCAGGTGCTGCGGAATTGGGTAAGGCAGTCTCTAAAGGGGGGAGTGGGGTTTCCCAGTGTAAGGTAGCAAGGAGAGCGGCACCTTGACCAACCCATCAAAACTGCCACTTCGAGATTGAGGGCTGAAACGAAGTCAGTTGCGGTCCTGATTGCTTTCGCTTGGGGAACTTAGATTTCTTTCTCTGTAGCTCATAAGATCTCTGTGATGAGTACTGAGAGGTGTACTGCAATGACCGGGGCTTAAACTGTGGCGGAGGGCTGTATTTTCTCTTGTAGGCCACCGTGTATATCTCTAGGGATTGAAGAGTCGCCCCAAAATCCTTCAACATGTGCAGGGACGGGTCTTTCTTTTTGGCGAACAGCTTTGTTCCCTCAAAGGAAAGGTCTGCCACCGTGGTTTGGACCTCTTTAGGGAAGCCAGACAAATGCAGTCGCAAAGCCCTTCTCAATCACAGCCATAGAAATTGAACATGCCACCATGTCTGCTGCGTCTCATGAGGATTGGAGAGACTTTTTGCCACCAGCTGGCCCTCTTAATTATGGCCCTAAATTGGTCTTTGTGGGAGTTCAGGAGCTGATCAATAAAAGAACCTAGTTTCACATAGTTCTGGTAGTTATATTTGGCTAACAAGGCCTGGTAATTTGCTACCCAGAACTGAAGAGTGGCTGATGAATATGCTTTTCTGCCAAACAGGTCCAAATGTTTCCTGTCTCAGTCATAAGGGGTGGATTTAAACTGGTATTGGCGGCTCCTAGAATTAACCGCATCCACAAGGATGGAATTTGTAGGTAGGCGGGAAAGTAAGAATTCTTTGTCCTTTGCCAGCACATAATACTTTTTATCCACCTGCTTGCATTTCAGTGGAACGGACGCAGGGGTCTGCCACATAACTCTGGCAGGATCCAGGAGTGCCTCACTAACTGGGAGGGCCACTCTGGCAGAGGTGAAAGAGTGTAGAATGTCCACCAGTATGTGGTGCGGCTCAGTCACTTGGTGCAGCTGTATTTGCAGGGCTTCTGCCACCCCCTGAGCTAAGTCCTGGAATGACTTAAAATCATCCGCCATGGATGGCAGAGGGGACATCACCGCCTCATCATATGAGGGCGATGAAAGATGGGCATGAGAAGTGTCTTCCTTCTCTGCCTCAGTTTCCATTTCCCCAATAGCTCAGGAGGTTCCGACACTTTGACACTGCAGATGAAGGAGGCTGCCTCCTTGCCTGTTGGTATGCCACACCAGGGGCCTGGGAAGCTTGTTGCCTTTGGGCCTGCCATAGGTCCCAGTACGGCCATTGAGGGTTGGAGGCTGGTGGCTGGTACCATGACTGCCCAAACCATGGAGGTTAAGGGGTGGGCGGGTGGTACACCTGGAGTCCATGGTGAAATTGGGACCCATATGGTGGGTAGGATGAACGGTGGGAACCCAAGTCCTCTCGTGCACTATCAGACTCTGATGAGGAGAAACGTGGTATGTGGCACGGAGATGTCACTGAGTCTAATGCTCTGGGAGAACTTGGCACCGGAACCCCGGTACTGAATAGGGGCGAGTCTGGTGCGTCGGATACGGAGAGAACCGTTGCGCACTGTCGTCTGCACTGGCTGATTTCCATCTGTGCCAGTGGCTGTCGGTGCTGAGAGGCTGGTACTGATGGAATTGGAGACGCAGACCTAGTCATGTGGTCCGTCGGTGCTGGTGCCCATGACCAGGTTGATGTAGCCTTCCCCGGGACGGATCTTCTATGCTTTTCATGCCCCTGAGGTACCGGTACTTCTTTGCCTGTACCCATCAAGTCTCTGGGCAGAGTGACTTGCTCTGTCAGCTCGGTACGTCACATGCCTTGGGTACCAACTCCAGAAGCTTTGGCACCATCAGTACCAATGACACCCACAGAGCAGGAGATCGTTTACAGCTTGATTGTGGCTCTCTATGGGGTCTCACAGCCCTTTTCTTAGCAGTCTTGAGTGAGTGGCTCGTCTTCTTGGGATCACCTGCCTTCAACATAGAAGGTTGCGGTGACAGCTCTCGCTGGGACTCAGGAGGTTGAAGGGCTGATTCCATGAGCAGGAATTCTCTCTGTCCTTCCTGGACATGGGTTTTAACTGCTGGGACCAACCACACTTCTGTGGATTGAGCTTTCCCCCCCAGGCAGCGAATGCACTGCGAATGTCCCTCCATCACTAGGATGGATTCTTTGCAGTTAAGGCATTTTTTGAAGCCTGGAGAGCCAGGCATACCCTTGTCCAGGTCCCCCCACAGTGGGGTTGGAGAAAGGCAAACCCCTTCTTCTCTTTTCTTTTTTGGCACGGCCAACTAAAACATAGTACAAAAAAGAAAAAAGGCTTCAAATAGAGCTAAAATTTGCAAAACTATAGGGAGTTAACGATCTGTGAACAGAGTCTCTAGCTGGGGCAACTGAGAAGGAATTTGCAAAAAGAAAAGGAGGACCTGTGGCACCTTAGAGACTAACCAATTTATTTGAGCATGAGCTTTCGTGCGCTACAGCGAAACCTGAGAAGGAGCTGAGGAGGGAATGCCTAGCCCCATTGCAGGCAGGGAGCCACGCATGTGCAGGTGGGCAGACTGCTACTGAAATTCTCTGACCAGCAGCGTGGGGGCACACACACACAGACCTACAGTGGAGCACACTTACGGACACTACTCGAAGAATAAGCAACTCTCTAGCTCTTTTACCAAACTGAACTGCCTGTCCCTTGTGTACCCTCTATGTCTAAAGGCAGGAGCTACTGCAGCCAATGAACAAGTAACGTGAAACATGTTCGCATTCAGAGAAGCTGGCTAGAATTATCTGGGTCTTCCTCAAAAAGAACATATAATGTCCACAAACACATCAGCCCTTCTCAGCTGGAAGGAAAGTGCAGTGTGTGTAAACTGGTGCCACATAAGGGGATCAGATATGATGGTGATGGGCACCAGAACAAAACCCTGAGACACACACAGATTTTTTACACAGCGGGTCTGAGAACCAATTCCCCCCAGAAACAGATTCTCTTCCCATATGTTTGTGCTTGGGCTTACTCCCATCTCACAGAGATCTGATGGTCATAGCATAGAGACAGACATGCACGTCTAGTCAGAAAAACTTGGCATCTTTATACAGAAGCCCAGCTCTCCAGCCCCTCCAAGGATACGTCTACACTGCAGCTGGGAGCAAGCCTCCCAGCCCAGGCAGGCAGACCTGTGTTGGCAGAACTTGAGCTGGTGTGCTAAAAATAGCAGTGTGGCTAGTACAGCACCAGAGGAGTTTCAGGGTAGCCAAGAACACAGCCAACCCTGTGGCCAGCACAAGTCTCCGCCCATGCTGCAACATTCACACAGCTATTTTTGGCATGCTAGCTCTCCCAGCTGCAGAGTAGACATGGCTCAAGAGGCCTGTGATCATCTTCCAAGCGAGACCTCAGCCAGTCACGGCCAATGATGTTTGTTATCTCTTGCAGCCAGAGGAGGCAGTCATTTGTTATTAAGGGCTCACAAGGATCCTCAGGAGAACAGTCCCTCCTATTTGAAGTCTTCCTAGTGCAATTTTAATTATCAGGATGCATTTGGGACAATGATTCATTTATCCTTCCTTCAGTTAAAACTGCTTTGGGTAAAAAAACCCTAAGATTAGCTTTATGCTAGCAATTACTTGAATTAATTAACCCATAACTGACATTTCCCATCAAATATGTTTTTTTAAACAAAATGCAGTGTTGCCAACTCACACTTTTATCATGACTCTCCTCAATTCTGGTGTTTTTCATAAAGCCCAGCTTCTGGAGACAGGTGATTAGATGAGAACCTCAGCTTTCATTTTTATTATTTTAAAAGGAAGGTTCTAATCCCTCTTGGTTGCACAGAAAAGCTTGAAAAATTCGACTCTAAATGGTCAAAAACCAGAAGGCAAAGAAAAAGAACCTAATCTGTATTCTTTTTCAAAACCCCTGGATTTGGAGCTGTAGAACACTTGGGGATTGCAATACTGAAAACACCATTTTCAATGGTGACATGTAGCTGGGACCATATCCTGGTGTGGTTTACCCTGCAGGGTTTATATTTTAGTCTCTGCTGTGTTCTTTTTCTATCTTTTAACAACCCCTCTCCATGTAAATAACTTTTTCAGGATGCACGTTGGAATCTTATATGCAAATGTAACAAGGAATAAAATTCTCACAGACTGGGTGCAGAGACATACAATAGTATTAGCCAGCACATTACACTAAATTCAAAAACAATATTGAGATTTTTATTATGCAAATCATAAATCAGAATTGAGGGTGTTGTCACAGCATTGTTAACTATGTTCTCGTGAGTATTTCAGTGATATTTCATCTCATTATAAGGTCACAGAACAGACACGCAGTACTAAAGTGCACCTGGAACATACACCTACAATTGTAGAAGAGCATACCTCCTTCATATTCGTATAGTCTATCGGTTGTCGGATAGTATGCCACATTGTCCACAGCTACTTGACCCCGAGGAAGATCCTAACCATAATGGGTACGTGCAGGGGCAGAGTTAAACTGATGACTGCCAGCGTCCTGGCCCAAATTCCGACTTGGGTAACCACGTTTTTCCTACCTAAATGCTCCCAGCGGCTTCATTTAGAGCCAGTGCTCCTCCCAAGCTGTCCTACTGCTGCGCGCTGTTATGCAGCCACATAGCAGTAGTTTGGGAAGTGACTCCCGTGTCGCAGTGCGTGTGCACGTACAATCTATATACCCAGGCATGGTCTGCGTTTATTGGTACACATAGCAGTAGTTCGGGAAGTGACTCCCGTGTCGCAGTGCGTGTGCACGTACAATCTATATACCCAGGCATGGTCTGCGTTTATTGGTACACTTAGCAGTAGTTTGGGAAGTGACTCCCGTGTCGCAGTGCGTGTGCACGAACAATCTATATACCCAGGCATGGTCTGCGTTTATTGGTACACTTAGCAGTAGTTTGGGAAGTGACTCCCGTGTTGCAGTGCGTGTGCACGTACAATCTATATACCCAGGCATGGTCTGCGTTTATTGGTACACTTAGCAGTAGTTTGGGAAGTGACTCCCGTGTCGCAGTGCGTGTGCATGAACAATCTATATACCCAGTCGTGGTTTGCGTTTATTGGTACACTTAGCAGTAGTTTGGGAAGTGACTCCTGTGTCGCAGTGTGTGTGCACGAACAATCTATATACCCAGGCATGGTCTGCGTTTATTGGTACACTTAGCAGTAGTTTGGGAAGTGACTCCCGTGTCGCAGTGCGTGTGCATGAACAATCTATATACCCAGTCGTGGTTTGCGTTTATCGGTACAAGTTTGGGATGGCTGTATTGCTCATGGGTGACAAAATGTGGAACTCTCTCTCCGTTGCTTGATAACCATCTGACTTCCCCTGCATTTAAATCCTTCCTCCATTCTTCAAGGTCTTGATACTGCACCCATCACCATGCCTTGCTCAGACAGTATAATCATTAAAACACAAACTATACTTTACGTTCAGGTTAGAGCCTCAGACAATGTACCTTGCATGTCTTATGTCAGTAGGACATAAGATTGTATCCAACTTAGACTGCAAGCTTCTCATTGGGCCAGGGACTGTATTGTCCGCCATGTTCTGTACTGCAGCGAACACTTATCAGAGCTCAATATGTCATAATGGGTGGGACCACTCCTCTCCAGATCTCTCTGCCTACGGAAAAACAGAGGTGACAGCCGCTCAAGTCACCCTCCTCTGACTGCACGGCAGTTACTCTGCAGGTCCAGCTTCTATACTGAAGGAGAAGGAAGGCTGGAGGGCATAATCATGCAAGCCAAGCTCCTTACAGAGATTTCTTATTTCAGAGTCTCCTCCCAAGCTCGGGGGAAGCCCAGCTCCTTTAGCACCAGGAAGCATTTATTTCTGAGACCTAAACTGGTTCATGTTTCTGGACCTTAAAGCTGCCAATCCTTAAGCTCATGCCAATATCATTTTGGGGGGAAAGTCCTTACTTGGAGGAAAAAGGAATGGCTGCGAATGGCTTTTTTTGTTTTGTTTTATTAAAGTTGAGGTTTGGAATGTTAGTGACTGCCCTGAACAAGACAGATTAGTAGGCAGAGTGCAGGAGAAATAGCTGAGGATGCAAGACAAATGCCATTTGTCACAGGTCCAGCAGCAGTTCAGGAAGCAGCATTATGAAACGTCCCAACATGACAGGATTCCCAAAAGACTGATCAGCTTCAGCAGTGCTGCTGGTAGTGCACCTACCCCAGGAGAAGGTTTTTTGATACTTAGCACTGTCTAGACTAGCATGCAGAAAGGGGATATGAGGCTGAGGGACTAATTTATTGGGCAGATACAGGCACCTTATCAAGTCTCATTCTACGAGATGTGTTGACTAAGACTCAAATCTGCTTCCTTTAAGTGAATGGTAAACACACATCCATTAAAACATCAATGAACCAAGCACAGAGATAAGCACCCATGGAGGGGGAGGGGGAGGAGAAGTGAAAATACAGGAGCTTACAAGAAAGGGGACATGGTTCTCCCACCAGGAAACACTAGCCCTTACTTCTGTATTCTTTTCCTTTCTCCCACATACCTCAAATTTGTACATAGTGCCCATTAGTATCATAGCTAAATGGTCTGGCCTATGTGCTCAGCCTGAGAGCCATGAGCTGCCTCCTGCATTCTCACCACTGCCTCACTGAGATCAATTGCCTGCTCTCATCCACATCAATTCGGCATCTTTTCCTACATGGCTGCAGTCAACAGGGGAAAAAAAAACCTGATGGAAAGTCTGAATTCAAAGGAGACTTCATGTTTTAAGCAATAAGTGGACAGCTTCATGTTCTCTCTTTTTTTCTGTTTGTTCGGGGTCCCAGTCCTGGGTGCTATCCCAATATAAAGATTTACTAGAATGTTAATAGAACCTGCCACATAAATTTGTGAGAGACCTTACTAAGTCACCTAGAGGGTAGATTCCATGGTCAGTAGCTGAAGGGATAACAGATGAGTGTTATCTGCAGCTAGAAACTTACCTTCACTATCAGTAACCTGCACAGGTAGAAAAAATAAGGTTGTGTCCTTGTCTATGATGTGTAAAGGTGGCCTCAAAAGCCCACCCCCGGCAAACTCCAACAGTTTGTGCTGGTTGTTTTTTTCCATTCAGAAATATGGGGCAAGTCTTATTTTCTTTTTGTGATGGTGGACTTCCTGTATAAGTCAGATTGTCTATTAGAAGGTTAACAAAGAGAGGTTTTCATGCAAGTGTGTTTGTGAAACAGGTATTTAAACATATTCAATGGTCTAAATATAAATCCCTCCCCTTTTTCATTAAGGTTTCACTTCTTCAGCATTCATACGACTTCAGGTTCTCCAGTCATCCATAGAATGCTCTCTGGGAAACAAGGGGTAATAACATTTTTGGACATAAGCAGCTATGCAGACTCCTAAGTCACTCAGGCACTTTTGAAAAATTCTACCTGAGATTCAAACACAAAAAGCAAGCGGTATTCATTTTTGTTAAAGCAGTGAGTTAGGCCTCTGTTATAGCATAAATAAAACAAGCCCATTTTTATAGGTCAGCTTTCACACTGCTACTGCCAAAGCAACCCCTTCATCGGAGCAATATCTGAAGATTACAACATGGGAGAACTGAGTGACAGTAAGTATGTGCCAGTGGGTGTAGAGACCTCTCTCTAAAGATCACAATCCAGTAGTAGAGGGAAAGTGTAGTGAAGGAATTAAAGGAAATTTTTATATTCAACTCAGTCATTACCTAACCTCCTTAGAAATGAAATAGTGGAAGCTTAAGCAATGAGCTACTAATTTGGACAGATACAAAGCCCTCTTCCCCTCATAAGCATTTTATACCAGTCACTCACTAAATACATGTGGCAAGTTAGAATTCTCAGAGATATTAACAGTAACTTATGCTACTTACCATATGATGAAAGAAAGCCAGATATTAGCTATTAATTCAATGAGGGAGTGTGGGAAGGATTTTTGGGAGAAAGCTAAAATAATCTGTTCCAGAGAGAAAACAAAGTTTTTGCTCAGACTGCTGTAGCAAGATCCCTTGGAAGAACCATGGACTGAACTAGATAAGCTCATGGAGGATAAGTCCATCAATGGCGATTAGCCAGGATGGGCAGGGATGGTGTCCCTAGCCTCTGTTTGCCAGAAGCTGGGAATGGGCAACAGGGGAAGGATCACTTCATGATTCCCTGTTCTGTTCATTCTCTCTGGGGCCCCTGGCACTGGCCACTGTTGGCAGACAGGAGACTGGGCTGGATGGACCACGGGTCTGACTCAGTCTGGCCAGTCTCATGTTCTAGAAATTGTCCAGGAGGATCTTGGTTGTAGGAAGACTTCAGAGAGTGGTGTAACTCTCCCCTCCTTATTGCTTCTACCCACCCGCAAGCTAGGGTGAAACACGTGTCCCAGCCCCTTGAGGCAGCAGCCCAATTGGAGCTACAAATACTGAAAGCTTGTAGTTCTCCAGAACCGATTCAATCAATGGCCCTTTTCAGTTTGAAAGAGTTTCTGGCCCACCGAGATAAGCTGAATTTGTTTTCTCTGCTGAACAGGTCTCTTCAGGGTGATTGTAATGATGCTGAATTGATTCATCTTTAAGACGTGTGTCTCCAGAAGCTTCAGGTAGGCACAGCGCATCCTGTTAGATAGTAGAAATACCTTTTCTTTTCATCTATTTTAATATAAGAGGAAAGGTTCTGTTCTTAATTAACCCGTTTAGCTTAACACTAAGGTAAGCTTTTATAGCTATAGTTCACATTGTCAGTTAACAATGAGGTTTCATTCACCCCTAGAACTCACCCTAGGGCTGGTCTACATTGGGAACTGACATCAGCATAGCTAAGTCTGAAGGTGTGAAAATCTAGAGCCCTGAGCCACACAGCTCTGCTGACCTAACCCGGGCTGTAGACAGCACTAGATCAACGGAAGAATTCTTCCATCAAGCTAGCTCCTGGCTCTTAAGGAGGTAGATTAACTACAGCAATAGGAAAAGCTCTCCTGTTGGGGTAAGTAGTGTCTGCACTGAAGCACTACACCAAGAATTTTAACTTGCCCCATGTATTTAGCTGCAGTGCTTTAAGTGTAGGCATATCCCTAGTGACCTGGTGGATTCTCCATCGCTTGAAGTCTTTAAAGCACGACTGATCTCTTGTTAAGAGATTGAGAAACACAATCAGAAGTTAAGGGCTTGATACAAAAAAGTTATGGGTGACGTTCTTGGGCCTGTGGTATGGCACAAGGAACAGAACCAGTATTTATTGTGGTTTGGTTCTGATTCAGTTGCACTCAGTGTGTTTGAGTTCAGTGTTGGTTTAAGCCACCAAAAAACAAACAAACCAACCAACCCACCCAGTTGGGTTAGTGGGTCGAGCCAATTCAAATCAAACTTCCATCTTAGTGGAAGTAAATTCAATAAAACAAACTCACTTGAAACTTTTGATTTTTGACCATTTAACTAACTTCACATGACTTTTTCTAGTGTGCGTATGTTGTAAAACAATTATTTTATGAACAATTTGTCTGAGCGCACTACAATACCATCTTCTAATATGGGCCCCCTCATATTGAACCAAGTGAAAGGATAAATTTGAATTTGGCGCATTGGCCCTGCCTCACGTGGGGCAACTGGAGGGAGGAGCTGCCCAGGGGTTGGGGATGGGTGGCAGAGACCTGTCTAATAGGGAGAAAGATTGTGGAGCCATTATCTTTCTGCTGCAGGTTGAAGAGTTGTTAACTTCTGAGACCAGGGAGCATTCTACCTTCTCCCCCATGGATCTCAGAAATGTCTCATCTGTCTCTGGGGCCCCCTGCTGCCTCATGGGGGGTGCAGGCAGCTGCGAAGCTTCCCCTCTCCTGCCCTACTTTTGTGGGCCGGCCTCCCTTCTATTCGCATTATACTAGGGCAGGCCTGACAGCAGTCATGTGCTTACTTGTTACTGCGTTGCCTTGCTTTATGAGGAAAATAAGGTTACAGTAGTTTAAAATATTGAGCTTAAAAAATAGTGAACCTTTCTTTTAACTGGGAACTCATGTTTTCTTCAGGTCACTTCCAGGTCCCTGGGTAGGGCTAAATCAAGGTTCCGGTTCTAGTACAAATCTGTTTGCGCCAGTGCTCTGGCTCTGGTTCTGGTTCTGAAGGCATTCAGACTCACTCACCTTCCTAGCCCCTTCAGGCCTCAATCTTTGATTCATAGAATTTAAAACCAGAAAGGCCATTACATTTCACCTCCTTACTCCTGTTTTGAGCCCAGTAACTTGAGTTTTGACTATGAGTTTGCATGGACACAGTATGATTCAACTAAGCAAATGAGGGACTGTTAGGGGGCAGTGTTAATTTGAACAGGATGCTGCTCAAGGTTGCCACTCATTGATCAGCAGCAGGGGGACCTACGCATCAATAGCTGAAGCCATAATTCCTGCCATTCTAACTGAAAGTCAGCAACTGACTCTGCTGTTCTGTTCTGTACCAGGACTGGCAGCGAGGGACGATTACCACTGCTCTGACTACACAGGCTTAGAGTCTTCAGCCTCCTGCTACCCTGACTGAACCACAGAGTGGCTCACTGATGAAAGCTGGTTTATATAAAAGCAACAGCCCAACAACTGAATCTGAAGAACAGTGGTGTATTGTATCCTCCTTTTCACTACAATGTCAGAGGCTTTGGCAGCACTATGTACTAGGGGCCTGCTAACAAGGCCTCAGGCAGTTGTACAGCATGTGTAATTAAGATAAGCATCTAAAGCAGTCCATTCTAGTGAGCAGGAATAGAGAGTTCCTTTGGCAGTTCTAATGGAGCAGCAGGTTACACTCAGCATGGTGGTAGACAGCATTTCAGATCTGGAAGACTGTATTCCAATGAAATTGGATTTGGTTTCTTAAAAGATATGGGCAGCATAGTGGGAAAAATGGAGGATCAGAGGTGACTAAACAGGGCTGGATGTGGTACCTGGCCACACCTACTCACTGTTCCTCACCTGAGCAGAAGGATGCTGCAGAGCAACATGAAGTACACTCCACAAGAGAACAAGTTTGCAACTCTGGAAATTCCAGCCAGGCCAGGAGGAAAGCCCAAGGTATGATCACTGATAAACACTCAGGTCAGCCCCTGCTCCAGAACAGTCTGAAATGTGAATCGGCGAAGGGAACGAGTGAAATAGGATGAGCCTCAGTACAAGAGGGCAGCTTGGAGGTAGCCTGCACCCTGCACCCAATGCAGCCCACCCCAGATCAGGAAGTGCGTCTGCAACACACCCACGATCAAGAACTTCCAGTGCAAAGGAGGAAGTTGCACAAAAGGATAGAAAATTGCTCACGCTACAAGCCGAAGTAAAAAGATGTCAGTTGGGTTTAGTTATTTTAACATCAGTATCAGACCACAGGTGGTAACTAATTTCAGGTTCAGATCACCGCACTCTAAAAACAAGTACTCCACAGGTCTTTAACCTGTAGTTTGGAACGGCCAATAAAACTGACTTCAGATGATCTCAAGCAGTGACTAAGCTCATAAAAAGCAGCAGTGCAGATAATACACAGATCCCACATTATACACAGTGTTATACGCCATCAAAGCAATTTTAAAAATCAAGCTGATGTTTGACTCTGAGCCAACGTAGCTCCCTCAAGACTGGACTGACATGCAGAGGCCATGGTGAGAGAATTAATGTTTTGGCCCCAGCGGCTGGAACAGCTGGATCCTATGCAGCACTCGCACAGGGAGGCCATAAAACACATTACAGTTGTCTAATTTGGAGGTCATGAAAGCATGGACCACAGTCCTAGCATCAGGCTAGACTAGCCAGAGTCCAGCCAAGAAGACTGGAGTAGTTAAGAGAGCACATACAAACCCCATGCCTGCAATTAAGACTACTCGAGAACCACACTGTGCACCACAGCGACTGGGGGAGGAAACCAAATCCCTTTTTTCTGCCACCATGCAAACCTGAGAGGTGAGCAGCTTCCACACATGCAGATCTCCTCCCACCCAGCTTGTGGGAAGAGAAGATAACCATGCATGTGCATAAAACTGGACTTAGCGCTAACTGGGGGAACCCCTTCTCCCGTTCACAGAAAACTTTAGCTGCCCGTTCTCTGAAACGGCGGATGTCCCAACTAATGATGCTGACAGCGTATCTGCATTAGGCAGGCTTTAATTTAGTTCCCAATGAAACCTAGAAAGGATGAGGGGAGGGAAGGGGGGAACAGGCTGGGCAATCACCTGGGTAATACCATCACCTCCACCTCTCCGCACCAGCCAGGGCTGGGGGATATCTTGTGATAACAGATGGGCCTCGCTTCATGCGCAACCTGGGAAAAGGGGCTCTGCAGAGGCTGATGCCAGCAGTGATGCAGTTGTGCTCAGATTACCTCAGCACATGAAGAAATGGAGGATGGAATCCCTGCTAATGGAATGCAGCTGGTAGGCAAGAAAGACAGCGTCATCCACACAAGTATGCTCAAACGCTAGCTCTTGCGGTCCTTTGCAGCATGGGGACCCTCTGCTGCATAATGAAACCAAGAGAACCATGTGCTTCAAAATTTACTGTGCCTCTTCCAGAAACAAGACAGTGATGTCTTATTTCCAGACCATAGCCGTATACACATACTGATTTAACTCCTTTGTTGCATTGTCACATCTGTTAAATAAAAGCAATTTGGAAACTGAAGGTAAAATGGAAAACAGGCAGATCTCTCCACAGATGCAGCAGTGGGCCAGAATCTCCCCCGTCAGAGCTGGGCAATATAGGCTTACAGGAACATCATTTGAATAGGCTTTGACCAATTGCGAGATATTTGCAAGGGCAGGAGGTAAGAGTTCCATTTGACTGGCAGATTAAAGCTACTCTCCTGCAGTATGAAGGGGAGGCCTGTGGAGACTAGAGGCTCCTGCATTTAATTCTCTACTTGATCCAGGCAGGCTGCTGGCTCATGACAGATAATGCAGGCCGCTTCAGTCCCCATAGGCCCCACACCTCTGCATTATAAGCAAAAGACTGCACTCTGGCCACCCTGACTGCAGACAGCAAAAGCTGGAATAGGATTAATTGACTTGTAGACAGCAATGCCTCACTCCAGAGTTGCCTGCAGGCAGCAGAGGAAGCATCCAATGTGTTTGGTTTAACTCATGAGGGGTTCATGTTTTGTAATAAAGAACTGGCTTTCAGGAGCTGCTGTTCCAGCTTTCCAGCAGGGCCACAGGCAGGCAAGGAGGAATCTGGGTTACTTCCTGAAGCTACTTGCATCTGCTCAAGTACCAAGAGTAAATAAAAGTTATCAAAAGTGTATCCTGGAAACAGAGCCCTCTTTGGTCAGCTTCCTCATTACTGCCTTGGGAAACCCCTACCAAGGAGCTGGGGTGAGGGCCCATCTTTACTATTATTCCCCAAGGGCAAGGTCAACTTAACAGTGCTTGGCTTGTACTTAGCATTACTACACTACCGGCACCCCTAAGTTAGTACTGCGTGGACCTACAGCAACCTGGCTAACAAGTACTGATCATATTCTCTTTGTGCAGCAACATGTGGAAGAGGTTTGCATGAGGCCCAGGTCTGTGCTTTGGGGCAGTGGAATTCCTTGTTGAAAACTGCTCTCTTGATCCTTGCAGCACAAAAGAGGGAGCAGAAGGGGAGAAAAGCAGATACTTCTTGAAAATCGGCCCTACTTTCACTACAGAAGGCTGGATTTCTAATGAAATGGCCCAGAAAGTCCTGATCTCCAGGGTTTTCACTCTGACATTTCTAACATGGCAAAAGCAGCTTCCATTCATGACAGGCACTCTGATACCGTGACAAAAAGTGCTGTACAATGACCCAGACCGATAACCCAGGATTTGTACATTGCATGTCCATGACGCCAGCTGTGTGCCCTACTCATTTGTTTGTCCCATAAGCACCTTCTCCTCTTTCTATGCTCCTCTACACATAGAGCACTCTCCTTCTCCCATTCACCACCCTCTCCTGCTGCAAGTTCCTCATGAAAACACTCACTACTCCCGTGATACCCGCAGTGAGTCAGTAATCTCGCTCATTCCTCTCTTCCCTGGAGATTTCCTTTTATACATAAGCAGGAAGGGAAACACAACAAGGTGTGCACATGCCTTAATTGAATACTGGCACGGTCCCATCACTGTTACCCTCATCCTTCCTCTCCCCACTAGCTGACAGACACTTTTTGGGGCAGAGATCACGTGTGCCTTCTGTGAAGAACCCAATCCATTGACGAACACTGTAAAATAAAAGATTAGGGTGCTTGCACAGGATTTGTTTGCAAATAAAAAAAAGTCCTCCTCCCCCCAGGTCTGCTGCTCAGAAAAACAGAGCAAGTTCCAGTTGGATTTCAACACAATTAAATGGAAATGGGTTCAAAATAGCAGTACAAGGATATGGGGGGGGGGGAGGCTTTTTTTATGGGTATAAACCTATTTTTTACTCCTACCACCAGTTTACAAATGGAGGGGCTTCAGTTTAAGACACCATGCCCATCTCACTGGAAAGAGGTGTTGGTTAACCACTGACCCACTGGTCCTAGACAGACCTTTTTCCCAATCCTCAGGAATGGACACAAGATTACAAGCTCATAAAGTATAGTGTAAAACACGGAAAATATCTAGCCAGAAAGTTCACACAAGATCCTCTTCCAGATTTTATGCCTTTGCTAGATAGACTGGGCTTCATTTTTCCCCATTCCTATTAAGCCGATATTCAGAGCAAAACTGTTTCTCTAAGAACTACTCAGGAGTGGTAGAGAGAAAACAGGGTTACAAAGTTCTACCTTTTACTCTAATTTTAAATTTAGAACTAGGAAAGTTGCTCAGCTACTCAACCCCCAAAAGATTTCAAGCAGCTTAGTGCCAGAAAGTGGAAGGCTTCCATGAACGAGGTTTTCTTAGACTGACTAAAAGCTTGGCTATCACCTAGTTGGCTTCATTATGTCCTGCCTCAGCTTTTCTCTCACCTAACACTGATGGATTCAATCTTTTCAACAAATGTTCTAATGCAAAACTATCCTCTTAGGGCCATGTCAAATAATAATATATATTATGTTGCTTTTGGAAACCTGAAATGATAAAGAAAGTTACGCGGGTCAAAATTATCTGGTATGATTTACTGGCGGTTTTGCATATGGTAAACGAATTCTGGTGAAGAGGAATCATACAGCAAAGGCCAAGTTCTGGTGTCTGAGTAGATTTATTTTTATCAAGAGAAATTTTAACTTTTAAATTCTGTTAGCAACTGGGGCCTTGTAAAAGTGGCAGGCCTTGTAAACAGAGTCTGGTCAGCAGGAAGTGCTCTCAGCGTTCCATGGCAAAGCTTCACGCGCCAAGCCAAAGCAAATGCAGTCCCTGAAGGATGCAGGGGGAAGCCGATAAAAACAGGTGCAGACACCATGGCTAGCCCATTGCTTTCAACAATCTGTTTATAATTAAACTTTTGGATACACTTCAGCTCCCACTGGACAAAAGCAGAGCCAATGAATCACTAGGAAGTGACAACTTCTCTGCCTCACCTTCCTGCTTTGTGTTTTGCATGAGGGTAGTAGCACTTAGTAAAACAAACTGGAGAGAGTGTGTGTGTGGGGTACGGTCTGAGCATGGGCCATGCCTAGGAGAGGGAGACTGGTACTAGTCCTCAGGTATGGCCCTTCCCCTTCCTCCCAGCAAAGGAGCCTGTCAGCAAGAACAATCACAAGATCCAGGGAGGATTTCTCCATTCCTAACTCAAGACTGCTGGGTTTGCTTCTCCACGCTGCTCCTACTAAATCAACAATCAAACTTTGTTTGTCAGGGTTGTAGCATTAATGTGAAACCGTTTCAGTATCTTCTTTTCCAAAACAGCTGCTGACCAGATGCCAATTATACATCACCCTAGTCTACAGAGGGAGCATGCATACAAATGAAAAGGTGTTCCCGTGCATGACTGTGGCCAGGGTAAGAAGTTACAAAATAATTACACCTTCTTTACAGCCACTTTCTTTAGAGGCTTGCTGATAACTCCTACATACGCTCCTGTGTTACAGAATTGTTTGTTGCTTGAGACACTAGCTGGTCTGGAGCCAGGAAGGAACATTATTTTCAGATGAGGAACACTTCAACCCCAGGCTGCGTATGGCACTTTGTAAGAGCCAGCAGCTTTTTAATTTTAGCTGTCAATGTAAAACCAAAACAAGTTCCAGCCTAAAGATCCCAGAAGAAAGATTTTGGCTTGCAAAACCTTCTAAAACTGGAACTAAGGATCCAGGAGAAACAAAAACAGAGGGAGGAGGAATGGAGGCCAATAGAAACTGGAGCAATTCAACACTAGCCACTTTGTCTAATTTTAGTTTATGTATTGGTCACTCATTAGCCTAATTTGAAATACCTCAAGATAACAACCTAGCCACAGGGATAGGGTTAAAACTAGGGCTGTCAATTAATCGCAGTTAACTCACATGATTAACTAAAAAAAATTAATCGCAATTAATCACACTTACACTGTTAAACAATAGAATACCAATTGAAATGTATTAAATATTTTTGGATATTTTTCTATTTTCAAATATATTGATTTCAATCAATCACAACACAGAATACAAAATGTACAGTGCTTACTTCATATTATTTCTGATTACAAGTATTTGCACTGTAAAAATGATAAAAGAAGTTGTATTTTTCAGTTCACCTCATACAAGTACTGTAGTGCAATCTCTTTATTGTGAAAGTGCAACTTAGAAATGTAGATTTCTGTGTTACATAAACTGCACTCAGAAAACAGAACAATGTAAACCTTTAGAGCCTACGAGTCCACTCAGTCCTTCTCCTGGTTCAGCCAATCACTAAGACAAACAAGTTTGTTTACATTTACGGGACATGAAGCTGCCCACTTCTTATTTACAATGTCACCTGAAAGTGAGAACAGGCGTTTGCACGGTACTGTTGTAGTGGCATTGCAAGGTATTTACGTGCCAGATGCGCTAGAGATTCATATGCCCCTACATGCTTCAGCTTCCATTCCAGAGAACTTGCTTCCATACTGATGATGCTTATTAAAAAAAATGCATTAATTAAATTTGTGACTGAACTCCTTGGGGAAGAATTGTATGTTTCCTGCTCTGTTCTACCCGCATTCTGCCATATATTTCATGTCACAGCAATCTCGAATGATGACCCAGCACATTGTTCATTTTAAGAACGCTTTCACTGCTGATTTGACAAAATGCGAAGAAGGGACTGATGTGACATTTCTAAAGATAGCTAGATCACTCAACCCAAGGTTTAAGAATCTGAAGTGCCTTCCAAAATCTGAGAGAGATGAGGTGTGGAACATACTTTAAGAGGTCTTAAGAGAGCAACACTCTGATGTGGAAACTACAGAACTGAATCACCAAAAGAGAAAATCAACCTTCTGCTGGTGGCACCCGACTCAGATAATGAAAATGAATATGCGTCAGTCAGCACTGCTTTGGCTCATTATTGAGCAGAACATGTCATTGGCATGGACTCCTGTCCTCTGGGATGGTAGCTGAAGCATGAAGGGACATATGAATGTTTAGCGCATCTAGCACATAAATATCTTGACACACCAGCTATAACAGTGACATGCAAACACCTGTTGTCACTTTCAGGTGACACTGTAAACAAGAAGCAGGGAACATTATCTCCTTCAAATGTAAACACACTTGTCTGAGCGACTGGCTGAACAAGCACTAGGTGTGAGTGGACATGTAAGCTCTAAAGTTTTAGATTTTGTTTTTTGAGTGAAATTATGTAACAAAAAAATCTACATTTGTAAATTGCACTACATTTGTATTACATTAACTGAAAATTTTTTGTTTTTTACTGTGCAAATATTTGTAATAAATATGAAGTGAGCACTGTACACTTTGTATTCTAGTATGGTAATTGAAATCAATATATTTGAAAATGTAGAAAACATCAAAAACTATTTAAATAAATGGTATTCTATTAACAGTGCAATTAATCACAATTAATTTTTTAAATTACACTATTAATTTTTTTAATCGCTTGACAGCCCGAGTTAAAATATGTGCCCTTCCCCCCCCAGCAGATTCCTAAGATTTTCTAGGCAAAGCTATCAAAGTGAACACAATTTACTATTTTAAGCACAGGTCAGACGATGAAATAACTGGCGAGTACAAATCCATGCAGGGCTGTTAGAGCAAAGGAAACACTGCAACAGGCTGGCGAGAGGAGGTGCAGTAAGGAACCAGAGGTGAAGAAGGGGAAGTAGAGTGGTGTTCAATGCACTGCACAAACAAGCCGTGTGACTGATTAGGGAAGGCGAGTCAGCCATCAAAGCTTGAACTGGACACAGAACCGAGAGGAGAGGGGGCAATTACACAAAAGTGATAAGCATAGGTTTCAGAATAGCAGCCGCGTTAGTCTGTACCTGCAAAAAGAAAAGGAGGACTTGTGGCACCTTAGAGACTAACAAATTTATTTGAGCATAAGCTTTTGTGAGCTACAGCTCACTTCATCGGATGCATGCAGTGGAAAATACAGTGGGGAGATTTATATACACAGAGAACATGAAAGAATGGGTGTTACCACATGAAGTGAGCTGTAGCTCACAAAAGCTTATGCTCAGATAAATTTGTTAGTCTCTAAGGTGCCACAAGTTCTCCTTTTTCAAGTGATAAGCATGTGGCTGTAGATAATCACAGAAGTCGAGGGGCTCCAATAACTCTGAGTTAACAGGTTGGTCTTTGCTCGGAAATATTAATTGTTCAAATCCATGGACTGTTTTTGTTGGTCTGTGTAATCACCAAGACAACAAACTACTAGTGCGATGTCACATATAGGACCCCCACACCTCAGCATGGCAGTTTTGAACAGTTCTTTCTAACTACATTTCTTGAGAGGTCATGGATTTTAGTCCTCGATGAGGATAAATCTGACACTTTAAAGTGAACCATCTGAGTTAGAGCACAAAAAAGCAACTACAGTTTTAGGCTATGTCTACATTGCACTTCTGTTGGCCGGGGTGTGCCCTCCTGACAGACAAAAGTTTTACAGACAGAAAATGCCACTATGGACAGTGCTTTGCTGGCGGGAGACTCTCTCCTGCTGACAAAGCTACCACCACTCGTTGGGGATGGTTTTATTTTGCCAGCAGGAGAGCTCTCTCCTGCCAGCAAAGAGTGGGTATATGGGAGACCTTAAAGTGGCACAGCTATAGCGGCTCACCTGTGCTGATGTAAGATACGCATGCACGGTTCTCTGCTGCTGCCGGATTATGTTCTTCCGGTTCCAAATGAGGCATGTGGTTGACTGGTCAGTTTGTAAATTGTGTTCGTGATGCTCTTGCAACCTTAACTCTGAAATATCACTGCAGCCAGCTAGAGTATGAAAGCATCTGAAAAGGTTGCTGCTGCCAGAGTGCCAGAATAAAGATGACTCCTTTAGCAAGAGGCCAAGGGAGTGTTTATGCTTTCTGGGAACGTAATGAGCCGCTCGGTCTGTGCAATGTAACTTAAGGAGAAAAATCCTGAAGTGATGCGGCCTTGAACTCTACCGAGCAGGCAAGGAGCTGACTGAGCAGCGGACCCTTTCTTAGTGGATGCTGCCATTCCAGGCAGTGTCACCCAAGGCATTTCTGATTCCCCAGAGCCCCAGAAAGGAAAGGGAAGAAAAAGATAGGAACCCCCCTCTTCCTGAGGGGGAGGGGTCAGTACATTTGCTTGTCTGACACTAAGAGTACACGAGCTGAGCTCAGAGAACTGGAGCAGGTGGGAGTCTGTTGTACTCCAGGGAAGTCATGTCCTAGCCTGCAAACTCTCTCCGCCGCTGTGGAGCACTATCCATTCCTGCTGAATGAGCTGCTGACAAGGATGGATAAATATTTTCATACACCAAAGTTCAGTGTGTCGTCTACTTTCTATCATGGATGCCAATGCTAAAGACTAGCAGCAAACTATCCAGTCATGAGCTGGTGAACTTGTGCTTAATTGCATTCCACAGTTTTTCAGGCAGACTGTATGAGCTAAACAAGTCAACATGCAAAGACTTGAGGAAGTCTGTTCACAGTGGTGCAATAAAGAGATAGTTACAATGAGCATTATATTGGATTTGCCCGAGATGATGTCCAAGTCAAACCCAATAAAACCGCCAGTCTTCTCTTTGCTGGCTCCAAGCCACATGCACTTTCAATAGGCTACAGAGATCTTACTCTCAACAGGAGACAAGCTGTGACCATAAACTCTCTTTAATGTCGACAAAAGGGTCTGATATAAATTGCATCTGGTGTTTTTAAGATGAGTGAAAAAACTCAAACCAAACATTTAGATACAAAAAGAAAGAAGAATATAGTGTACTAGGCTCTGAGAACATGGCTTCAAGCTTGTGGTCCAACAGAGGCTACTTACCACACTTCAGCAAAAGGTGCTTTACAACAAATACAAACGCATTCGGTTTCACATAAATTCCTAGAAATGACCATGCTCTGCTCCACCAGCACGCATTGGGCAGACTGAACTCTACCTGCATCAGAAATATCTGAGTAACACGGACCTGAGCGTTTTGTTGAGAGAGATGTGGTTGAATAGTGCAAGACTCACCACTTCTCTCCAGATCTGTACAAGGAGGATAAGACTTGCCAATTTCCCAGAGAGTTTGAGGATTTAGATAATGGCTGTTAAACATTTTGGACAGGAAAACATTAGATAACTTAGTATTGTTACAATTCTATACAAATCATTCCAATTTTGCACAAGTGACTCCTAAACTGTTACAGAATAGCTGAAAAGTGCATCGCTGAGCAGCTGATTCAGTCAGATCAGAGGCCAATGTGTAGCAAAATGGGTAAGCAGCATTTGTATACATTCTCATCTCTTGCAATTCCTGCTGGGTGAGGGCATCTTGACCTGCTATGATGATAATGTCCTTACTTCAAAGAGGGAACCAGGGGACTGCACTGCCTGAAATCCAGTCAGAAGCAGGGACAGGTAAGCTTTAAGGGCGGGGGAAAATATTGACAGGATGTCACGTTGAGCATTAGAAATTCAACTTTCATACCAGATATTGTTTTATAGATTCAGAGATTTTAAGGTCAGAAAGGACCATGAACTATTGTGATCATCTAGTCTGATCTGTATATCGCAGACCATCGGACTTCCCTGAATCAACTCCTGTTTCAACCCCAATAGGCGTGGTTGAACTAAAGCATCTCTTAGAAAAACATCTAATCTTGATTTTAAAAGTTTCCAGTGATTGAGAATCCACTACTGACCTTGGTGAATTGCTCTAATGGTTAATTACCCTCACTGTTAAATTTGCACCTTACTTTTAGTCTGTCTAGCTTCAACTTACAGCTACTGGAACTTGTCACGTACACTAAATTGAAGAGCTGTCTATCAAATTTCTTTTCCCTACGTAGGTATTTATGCTGATCAAGTCCTGCCGCACTCTCTCTTTGATAAGCTAACTAGACTGAGCTCCTGGAGTATCTCATTATGAGGCATGTTTTAGAATCTTTTCATCGTGCGTGTGTCTCTTCCCTGAACTCCCCAATTTTTCAATATCCTTCTTGAAGCAGACACCAGAACTGGACACAGTACTCCAAGAATGGTCACACTAGTGCCAAACGGAGAGGTAAAACAACCCTTCTAATTGTGAGCCCCCCGTTTATATACCCATTAGTCCTTCTGGCCAGTGTCGCACTAGAAACTCGTTCAGGGTCATGGATAATTAGCTGAAGTCTTTCAGAATCACTGGTTCCTAGGATCCTGTAAATATGGCCTACATTCTTTGTCTATAGACATATGACCTTGCATTTCGCAGTACCGAAATGCACGTTTTAGAAGAAGTATGTTTCACAAGCCTCTTTGATATGAACTTATCTATTTACAGCAATGGGGACATGGAAGAAGAAAATTTTGCTGAGAAATTCAGGGGCCAAATCGGAACTCTTTACAGGGGAGCTTTGGGGCACTTTTCATGAAACTTCTTCCCACAAAACTGACCAGTCTTCCTTTTGGTCACAATAACCTCTTCTTTACTCTGATTCTTAGCTTCTGGCTATACCTCCTCACGCACCACTGGAGTTCAGGAATATCTCTTTTTTTCTGCAAACTCTCTAAAGTAGTCTATGCTATCAGTACATGAAAAGAGCATAGAAAACCTTACTGCGTTCTACACCCCATATTCTTCATAGAGAGTGTTATATGATTATGGCATAATTATGATGTATTTTATGCAAGATGAGTCATGTGAGATATCATTGGAAAGGTTCTGATTTACTGAATACAATTATCCTATTTGTATGCATGTATCATTTCTGTACCTGAAGTTAGGAATATTGACTATATATCTGTATTACAAATGTGTTTACACCTGGGAAACGCCCACTAGACAAGAGGCTTTTATTCTGAAAAGCTGGGTGTGGAAGGGGCCATTAGAGAAAACAATATGCCTTAGAAGAATCTTATCACAAAATCTATCTTTTGTAGTTAATAAACTTATTTTTGCTTTGTGAATGTGGAAGTCATAATTTGTGGCAGAAAGCTGTTGTATATTCCTCTCTACATTGAGGGAGGGGGCGAATTTCATGAGCTGAAGCCTTCCCATGCAGGGCTGATCACAGCATCTGCATGTAACTGCAGCTGGGTGTGTCCCTGCCTGTCTGGGTGCTGGTGAAAAAGCAGGCTGGAGCCTGGAGAGAGTTTGTCACAGCAATACAGTGTAAAAGGAGCCCAGGCTAGTGGGCTCAGTGGTACCCCAGTTCCAGGTGGCACCACAGGGGGAACCCGTCACACTCATCTTTAGCCAGAATGAGCCAAACTGTTGCAGAGTAAGGCATGGTCTTCTCCCACTCCCATGCACACTAGTTCTTTCAGATTATTTCTGTAGCACCACAATAGGAAGCCATCACTGGTCTAGTAATCTTATCTGCCAAGTGAAGCAGCCTGGGTGACTAAAAGCTTTGCAATAGGAGGCCGGAGATGACTAGCTCATACATAATAATGGGGGAGGCCTATTTAGAGGCATTATCAGCATGTCCCAGAATGCTGAGAATTCCTCTACTGTCCATGCCGTGTCTGCTCATTTATCTTTTCAGCTCTCATTTCTTCAGGTGGCTGGTTTCCTTCACCCCACAAATACATAGTGGTCCCAGTCTCCTGCATATTCTAGCTACATTTTACACTTGCATACAAAGATTAAACCCCATTATTCCTGCACATCAATACAATTCTCTGCTCATCCTCTGGTCCTGCTAAGGCAGGATTCCAACACTTGAATAAAGACCTGACTGTTGTCTGTAACAGCCCCTGTAGTGACTAAAGGGAACAGTAGTAGGAACAACTGAAAGACCTTAAAATGTACATAAGCTCTATATCAAGTTTTAGAAGTGAAACTTGCAATAGACATCTCAGAGAGAGAGGGAGACTGAGAGCAAGGACAGAGTCTGGAGAGATCCCATAGCAGAGGAGATAAGAAGATGTAAAGTGACCACCCGAATGAAAAAGGAGCGATAAGAGTTAGGGTTCAAACCAGGAGAGAGGGCTGGAGAAAACATTAAAACAGAGTGACCAAGAATAGCAAAAGCTACACAGACGCCAGCTAGGATGAGAACCGAGTTGGGTTCAGAGGCCAGATGCAGATCAGCAGCCACAGTACTGAGATTAACATTAAGTATGCTCTGGGAGGGATGTGCAGAAAAGTAAGAGGAGATTATTTTCTTCAGAACCCTGCTAAGGAAAGGGAAGCTGGAGACAGGATGAAAGGGTGGCAATCCAAGTATAATGATGAGTAGGTGCTAAAGGGAGGTAAGAGCAGAGGCATGCAGCTGTATTGATCACAGACAGGGAACCTGCAAGAGGCTGGGAAGATCTAGAATTTGGACAGGGGTAAGGTGGTTGGAAAAGTCATCACAAGAGTCCCTTGTCATGGAGAAGTGGCCTATAGATAGCCTTCATCTGAATAGGTATACGTTCTAACTTGAAGGCCATGGAGCATACTCCTCCACAGGGACCACGGCCTGTCAAAGCATTTGTACCATTTCTCTATTTAACGCTTAAGTGCTTGTCTGAAAAAAAACTTAGTTCTGTGAGAGGCGCCTTGCTAGTTTATTACACAAAGTGCAACATACAATTTTGTATTTCTGGGTCAATAATTCTCTTCCTATTTGCAGGGAGACAATGCTGCTCTGAACCCTAGTGCCAAGAACGTGAACCTGGCAGCATCTTCTCTCCAGAACACTGCTGTATGCACTCCACCTAGTGGCTTACACAGGCACGCAGTTCACAGTCAGTGATGTTCATTCTATTCCCACAGGGTAGTGCAGCAGTCAGAGTACAGCCTACAGAGATCTACAATTCCACTTCAATGTATTTATCTTTACTATACAAGTATGGTCCCAGACATTAAGTCACTGCATTTGATCCAAGAAGTAGCCACAGAGAGATAAGCACTGCATGCTGGGATCTCTAGTCTCTCTGGGCTGTTACTATCTAGTAAAGATAAACTCTGCAGCAAATTACTCGTATGCAAATTAGATGTGCCTTTTGGCTCCCGGGGAAGAGTTACTTGTAGTTACAGTAGCACCTACAAACTCCTCAATCTGACTGGGGCCCAGTTACACTAGACACTGTACAGACAGGTTACCTGTTTGGACAGTACCCGTCATCTGCCAAAGAGATGGCACTGGGGCTGCTGCTTTTCTCATGAAGCAAGATGCCAGTTTCTATTGCTAAGAAAAGGTGTAGGGGGTAATATCTTTTATTGGACCAGCTTCTGTTGGTTAGAGACACCAGCTTTTGAGCTTACACTGGGCTCTTCTTCAGGTTTAAGTTTCTGTTACTGTCACATCAGCAAGTCGTCAGTGGCTGTGTGTATGAATAAATAGGAGTGACAGAAATACATCTTAGAAGCAATGAAGGACAAAGACTGACCAATGGGATCCAGGTTGGCTGCTGTAAGCTCTCAAGCTCTGTATTCCCTACATACAGGGTAAAAAGGAATCAACTGTGCAGCAGGGGTGCTAGAAGGACAGTGCTTTCTACCTGGGCAGAGTGACACAGAGCAGCTGGGTCTAGAGCTGCCAGGAACATAAGCACGGCGATACTGGGTCAGACCAAAGGTTCATCTAGCCCAATATCCTGTCTTCCGACAGTAGCCAATGCCAGGTGCCCCAGAGGGAATTAACAGAATCATCAAGTGATCCATCCCGTCGCTCATTCCCAGCTTATGGCAAACAGAGGCTAGGGACACCATCCCTGCCCATCCTCCAGGAACTTATCCAGTTCTTTTTTGAACCCTGTTATAGTCCTGGCATTCACATCATCCTCTGACAAGGAGTTCCACAGGTTGACTGTGTGAAGAAATACTTCCTTTTGTTTGTTTTAAACCTGCTGCCCATTAATATCACTTGGTGACCCCTAGTTCGTGTGTTATGAGAAAAAGTCAACACCACTTATTTACTTTCTCCACTCCAGTCATGATTGTATAGACCTCTATCATATCTCACCTTAGTCGTCTCTTTTCCAAGCTGAAAAGTCCCAGGCTGCATCAGAGCAAGCAGCAGCCTTAGATCATTTTAGGCAGCTGACTAATTTTCCAGGAAAAGCAGGATAAAAAATTAACTCCCATCCCAGAAACACAGGTATATACTCTAACAGATTTAACACAGGTTCCATTACTGACAAGTCATCAGCTAGAACGTGTATGTTTTAGATGAATGTCAAAGACGTCCTCTCTAACGAACATAAACCTCCCTAGCAGGCTACAAACTTGCTGCAATGTGCTGTATCAAGGTAACTCTTGGTCATCTTAAACTCTTACTGCAGAACAGAGCTTTTCATTCAGAGTGGTGCTGGACGAATCACTTTGCTTGCCTGAAGGCAAAAGGAAACAATTGCTCTGCCACCTACCAGAGCATAGGAAAAGCAGATATACCCCTGCATGATGAGGAGTATTTTACATGACACCTTTGCTTCCTGGAGAGGAAAGGAAGAACTACTTTTCTTCCTCACTGGCAAGGAAGAGCCTGAGGAGAACTGCATTTCATACAGCTGGGGCTGGCCACTCTGACCCAGGGGCAGGCAAAAGATCAAGAGAATCACTAGAACAGGGGTCTCCAAACTTTATGAGATGATGGCCATATTAGATTTTTGAAGGGGCTTTGCGGGCTGAAGCAACTGTGAAAAAATTAAATATATGCAAAATCGTTAAAGAAATAGTATTTTAGGATTAGTGAGAAGTACGGTACTGATAAGTATGGTAATTTCTGACAAAATTGCATTTAGCTGTGGTTTAAAGTTTGTGTTCCCTATTAACAGAATTGATTGTACGTGTTCATCAGACAAGGTTGATCTGTGGTTGGATTTCACATATTTCATCACTGAAAATGTTTTTCCACACACACATAAGTAGTGCCAAACACTGACATTAATCCACGGACAAAGTTTTACACATGAGCATATTGATCACTTGACAGGCATTCAGAGAACTCTACCAGATTTCCTTCCTTATATTTGTCCTTTAACAAGTCATTGGATTGCAGGTCAATCGCTTCCATTTGAAGTTCAGGTGGCAGTTTTTTGAGATTGCAATCAAATGGCTCTGGAAGATCTGTATTTCTCCTGCATTCACATCAAGGTCAGAGAAACGCTCCTAGAACTGTAGCTTCGGATCAGAAATGATTTCTTGTGCAAACCTAGTTGGGAATCGTGATTCAGTTTCTTGGTTGAACTTTTCACAACATGTAAAATGAGCAAAGCAGTCCCTCATCAGCTGGGACTTGAAAAGAACTAGTTTTTGCCTGAATGCTTTCACCTGGGTGTACATGTCACAGATAAGCCCGTTTTCCCCCTGTAGTCTAAGACTGAAGTCATTCATATGCTAGGTCAAGTCTACGAAAAAAGCTAATTTCCAAAGCCATTCACTGTTTGTGAGTAAAGGTAGACGTCTTTTTTTTTATTTAAAACATTTCAATTTCAGTTCTAAGCTAGAAAAATCGTGACAAAACCTTTCCACAGCTAAGCCATGGAACTGAAGTGCGGTAGAGCAAATCATGATATTCTGATTCTATTTCCACCAGAAATGCTTGGAACTGACGATGATTAAGTCCATGTGAGCGAATGAAATTCACGGTTGAAACTACAGGTTCCATAACACATGATAAATCCAAATATTTCCCGCACAATGCTTGCTGATGAAGAATGCAATGAAGACTAGGCTTGGGACAGCCCGCACTTTCACAAGCTTTGTAGATTTGTCCAACCAAACCTTTTTTTGAATCACACGTTTCTACCTTCATCGGTTGTAACGCACTTCAGTTGTTTCCATTGCAGGTTGTATTGAGAAGTGACTTTTCAACGTCTTTGAAAAAAATCTCTTCACCTGTGGTTGTTCCATGCATACTATGCACAGAAGCTAGTTCTTCCGTAACTTCAAAATTACTGTCGACCCCGCGAACAAACAACAGCAGCTGTGAAGTATCGGAATCATCGGTTGACTCGTTAAGTGCAAGGGAAAACCACTCAAACTTCTTAACCTTTTAATTCAGCTGGAAAATTATATTACTGCCAATGTCCTCGATTCTGTGAGCAACTGTGTTCACTGAAAGACTAATTGTCTTAAATAAATCTACTTTTTCTGGGTATATTTCTTTGGCTGCTTGAATCATACATATTTTAACTAGCTCGCCATCAGTAAATGGTTTTCCTCCTTTTGCTAACGGGTGTGCCACTCAGAAGCTGGCTCTTGTTGCAGCTTCGTTCTCAATTTTCTTCTTCTTAAATATAAACTGTTGTGACGATAAGCCACGTTTCATGGATTCTAATTTATCTGAATGTAGCTTTCCTGTAAATTGAGAGTAGTTCGACAAGTGCTTCTTGATATATTGTCTACGAATGTTGTATTCTTTTAGCACTGCCATAGTTTCGTTACATACTAAACATAATGCTGTACTACCTGATTCAACAACGAAACAGGCCACACTCCATTGTTCTTTAAACACGCAACATTCAGAATCAACCTCTCCCCTGTCCTTTTCCCGACATAACTGCCCCAATAGCAATGGACTTAAACACAACGAATATATGTTTGTCACTAGTTTGACACACGCGCTAAGACAAAAACCAAGGGAAACGACTCATCACATGTCCTGTTCCTTCTGCGGCTACTAACCTGTCTACTGTGCTCATCAGCTCTGCGACCCTGGCAGGAACGCAGTGACGTCATGAAGATCTGCCATGGCTACTTGGGGGTTTCCGCTGCTGGCCCCACCCAGCGCCCGCTGCTGGCCTGGGTGAAGGAACCCAGGCTGGCAGCGGGCTGAGATCCCGGCTGGCAGGAGCCTGCGGTGGGAACCCCAGAGCAGGGGTTGGGAGGAGCCCACAGCGGGAACCCCAGAGTGACGGCAGGCTGAGCTGCACAGCCCGCTACTGCTCTGGGATTCCCGCCATGGGCTTCTGCCGCCCAATGTGATATTGGTTGGGGGGCCGGAAAAAATGTAGCCGCGGGCTGGGCCGTAGTTTGGAGAACCCTGACTTAGAACCTGGAGACAAAGCAGGTTCTCTTCCACGCCCATGCATGTGGCCAGCACTGCAGAAGTGACCTGTAAGTACAAGGGGTAGCAATGAAAGCCAGGAGAAGGGAGCGCTCCGAAGGCAGTGTGGAAGATGTGCTCTCCATCGGGCATGCACACGTCCAGGTACCCATTGGGCCGGCCTGCTCTGTTCAGCCAGCGAGCTGAAGGCTAGCGCTGCACTTGACAGCATCCTCCCCAGTTCGTAAGCCACAGCAGGTCAGTCCCTAGGAACACTGGTGGAGGGTTCTCCATAACAAAGGCAAAACCTTGGACATTTGCTATCGCTCATCTTGAGGCAAATCTCCTGTGGGAGATGACTTATTCCACCCAGCCGAGATTTGCAAATCTTCCTAAGGCATCTGGATGTTCATTTCCCACTAAAATTAATGGAAATTGGGTCTCTAAATCCCATAGGTGGCTTTGAAAAAATCTCAAGTCTAACTGGCAGAACATAACTTTAAAATAAATCCGGCCATTGGGCAGGAAAACCAGCCGTTGCTGTATGGATTACAGACGTCAACGTGCATAGGGTACATACTTCTGAATTCTAATCTGACCTGTGTGGGTCAGAAGGCTGGCTTAATCTCAGTAAAGGGGTGATCAACAGTGCTCTGTGATGACCCCCAAAGGTTGACTTACCAAAGAGTGTTAATGGTGACTAGACAAGATCACATGCCCTATGCTCCCAACCAAAGGAAAAGTACTGGGTTGCTGGCAACAAAGTGGAAATTTAAATTGTGCACGTAAAATGGGCTCAAAGACGACAGCAGTATTAGCACAAAGGGGTAAGAATTATTCCGTCACTTGAACACCAAGGTGATGGTCTTGGTGTAAGAACATGGAGAACAGAATGTCCACATTTTGATGGAAGAGAATCAAGAGACAGAACCCAGCCCCATGCAGAGAATCAGACGTCTGGTTGTGACACAATCTAGGAGGTAGACATCACTCTGTTCTTAGCCGTCCCTCCAGCTGACATCTAAGGCCATGCTGGATTCCAGAAGGAAATTAGTACAGCCTTACTCTGTCTAGGATTGCAGCGTTGGTCACTATGATACCAAGGTCTTTATGAGGATTTAGAGGTGTTCAGAAGCCCTCCCAAACCCCAGCTCCTCCTTCCCCTGGGGAGAGAGCCTCTTAAAGCAAAGGTTACACTCCTGAGACCACTGGGATTCTGGCAAATATAAGAAAGCAGAGAGCAATGCAAAGTAGTTAGACTCTGCCCAGAGGTGGTCTTGAACACAATACTTTCAGAGGGAAGTCAGATTGAGCACGTTATTCCACATCTCCTGGCCTGCCCATATACATACTGTTTCATCGCTATCAGTTTGGAATCCATGCTCTCTTGCTTTCCTTTCATCATCTGGACGTCAGTCAGTAACTTGGTTACATTGTCTTGACGAACCTTTATATCCTCATTCTTTATACTGGAGACCTGGAGACAGAAAGGAAGAGGACAGTGAGGTTTCACCCTATAAAATTGTTCTCTAAGCATCAAAGATGGCAATGCAGATTAACTATCCTCTTTCCCCATCCTCACTGGCCTAATTATATAACGAATCAGACAGGTGCAGATCAGCCACCTATTATATAACTTTTCTACAAGGCTATCGTTTACAGACCCTTCCTGAAGGAGCAGAATCCTTTTGGGTCAGAAATGCAAACGCTACAGCTGCACTGGAACCTTGGAAAACAGCTGTCAGCATTGTACTGACTTTCTGATTAATTCTACAGTCTTCCATTGCACCAACAGCTACCTAATTTGAAAGTAACACATTCTAAGGGTGTCTCTTCACTGCAACAGTTAACTCCTGTACTAACAAGCTAGCCCACTGGAGTGAGGGCAGAGTGAAAGTGACCACTCTGTGAAACACTCCAACTACACAGTGAGATTAGATTAGCACCTGAGGAGTAACTCAAGCTACTGCACTTTAGTAACTCAAAGATCATAAGAATATAAGACTGGCCATATTGGGTCAGACCAAAGGTCCATCCAGCCCAGTAATCTGTCTACCGACAGTGGCCAATGCCAGGTGCCCCAGAGGGAGCGAACAGAACAGGTAATGATCAAGTGATCTCTCTCCTGCCATCCATCTCCACCCTCTGACAAACAGAGGCTAGGGACACCATTCCTTACCCATCCTGGCTAATAGCCATTAATGGACTTAACCTCCATGAATTTATCCAGTTCTCTTTTAAACCCTGTTATAGTCCTAGCCTTCACAACCTCCTCAGGCAAGGAGTCCCACAGGTTGACTGTGCGCTGAGTGAACAAGTTCTCTCTTTTAAACATGCTGCCCATTAATTTCACTTGGTGGCCCCTAGTTCTTATATTATGGGAACAAGTAAAGAACTTTTCCCTATTCACTTTATCCGCACCACTCATGATTTTATATACCTCTATCATATCCCCCCTTCGTCTCCTCTTTTCCAAGCTGGAAAGTCCTGGCATATGTAATCTCTCCTCATATAGGACCCGTTCCAACCCCCTCATCATTTTAGTTGCCCTTTTCTGAACCTTTTCTAATGCCAGTATATCTTTTTTGAGACGAGGGGACCACATCTGTGCACAGTATTCAAGATGTGGGCATACCATGGATTTATATAAGGGCAATAAGATATTCTCAGTCTTATTCTCTATCCCTTTCTTAATGATACCTAACATCCTGTTTGCTTTTTTGAGTGCCGCTGCACACTGCATGGACTTCTTCAGAGAACTATCCACGATGACTCCAAGAACTTTCTCCTGATTAGTTGTAGCTAAATTAGCTCCCATCATATTGGATCAGACAGAGCTCAGTCTTCAGTACCAGGAAAGGCCAAGACGAGAGCAAAGACATGGAGACAGGATGTGGAGCCTCTTCCAGTGCTTCCTGAGCAGCAGTCAGAGTCAGCCAGCCTCATCATTCCCATAGCAAGTACTTAAAGGGCTGAAGGGAAGCTTCTGAGGAGCCCGTTTCATTTTCCTGACAAACATCTCATGGGGAACAGCACCCTGGTACGAATCGCAAAGGCTTTAACATGCGAGAGCTCTCTGAACCTGCCAGCAATTACAGGGGTTAATACATTTCACCTATTCCAACAGCAGCTCCCTCCTACCTTTACTAGCTAGCAGGCCCTTTGGGATCTGCACCTCACAATGTGGTATATCCTTCGCTGACCATGCAGCGCTGTGGAGGTACTAAATGCTGCTCGGCGAAAGTGGCACCTAATTATTGCTAAAGTTATTGCAGAGTGCACTGGGACTATCATGCAGCACAGGGTACTGCCGTGTATGGGTGGCCTGGAAGGATTTTTGGAAAAGGATCACTGAAAACCTGGCTGGCTGCATCTTCCACCCACATTGCAGAGCTAATGGAGTAGTCTAATAGTTCATGAGAAACGCTTGGCACCTAAAATATCAAAATGCTTCTATAAAATGCTTTTTTATTGAGACCGAACTAAATCCACTCCCAAGACGACAATTATGTAGCAAACGCAAAAGGCAGGACTTGAAAAGATCTAAGGACACTTAAAGTTTCTGAATAGGATTCCTCATATCAACCAATGAGACAGGAATACAATTTTATACCTGGCAGCACAGCGGGTGCCAAAGTGCAGCCCACAAGTCCAGTTCAGGCCATGGTTGCCTTTATCTTGAATAGATTTGACTTGTGCAGAACCCACATCTCAGCATGGAACGTTCCACTGTGCGAGGAGGTTGGGTCTGCTCCGATCAGAACTGAGTAGCGTGTGTGGAGAGCCCTACCCTAGCCTGGTCATACAGCTATGAAAAATGAAGGCAGTTGTGAGCTGCATTTTGGGGTGTGGGTTTACCCTAGTTTAAAAGAAAAGTGCAGCAATTAGTATTTGGGACTCCCTGTGGAGGTTAACAAGTTTAAAATAATGTTCTAGTGTGTGTTAAACACCCGTGTTTCTTGCTGCTCCCATTACTCCCAGAAACATATGGAGTCATCTTCAAAGGCCTTATAACCATTTGTTTTCTGTTTTGGACCAGTCCTATTCAACATATTCATAAATGATCTGGAAAAAGGGGTAAACGGTGAGGTGGCAAAATTTGCAGATGACACAAAACTACTCAGGATAGTTAAGTCCCAAGCAGATTGCGAAGAGCTGCAAAGGGATCTCACAAAACTGGGTGACTGGGCAACATAATGGCAGATGAAATTCAATAGTGATAAATGCAAAGTAATGCACATTGGAAAACATCATCCCAACTATACATCTAAAATGACGGGGTCTAAATTAGCTGTTCCCACTCAAGAAAGATCTTGGAGTCATTGTGGATAGTTCTCTGAAAACATCCACTCAATGTGCAGCGGCAGTCGAAAAAGTGAATAGAATGTTGGGAATCATTAAGAAAGGGATAGATAAGACAGAAAATATCCTATTGCCTCCATATAAATCCATGGGACGCCCACATCTTTAATACTGGGTGCGGATGTGGTCGCCCCATCTCAAAAAAAAATATATTGGAATTGGAAAAAGTTCAGAAAAGGACAACAAAAACTATGAGGGTTATTGAACGGCTGCCATAGGAGGAGTGGTTAATAAGACTGGGACTTTTCAGCTTGGAAAAGAGCCGACTGAGGGGAGATATGATAGAGGTCTATAAAATCATGACTGGTGTGGAGAAGGTAAATAAGGAAGCGTTATTTACTCGTCATAACACAAGAATTAGGGGTCACCAAATGAAATTAATAGGCAGCAGGTTTAAAACAAACAAAAGGAAGTATTTTTTTCCTCACAATGCACAGTCTACCTGTGTAATTCCTTGCCAGAGGATGTTGTCAAGGCCAAGACTATAACAGGGTTCAAAAAAGAACTAGGTAAGTTCCTGGAAGATAGCCATCAATGGACCTATTAGCCAGGATGAACAGGGATGATGTCCCTTGCCTCTGTTTGCCTGAAGCTGGGAATGGGAGACAGGGGATGGATCACTTGATGATTCCCTGATATGTTCATTCCTTCTGGGCCACTTGGCATTGGCTACTGTTGGAAGACAGGATACTGGGCTAGATGGACCTTTGGTCTGACTCAGTGTGGCCGTTCTTACGTAACACTCCAAATGAAGACTGCAGTTCAGCCAATAACTGCGTTGCTCCTTCCCGTTCTACAGCAAAGGTTCAATTGCCCTCTGACATCTCCCTCTGGGAGAGGAAAGTTTGCCATAACCTCCATTAGGCCAAACCTACATAGACAGTACTTTAAAAGAAAAGGAAATAAATCTGGAGGTGAAGCTGGCTCCCAATTTGCCAAGTCAAAGTGAATTTGGCTTCCATGTTACAGGCCAAATTCTCAGTTGTCTCCAGGGTACCCCAAGCAGCGTCATAATCAAGCCAGATGCTAAGAGAGCAATTGGAGAAATTGGCACACTAAATATCTCCCACAAACTGATTGGCACTGCAGCTTGTGACTGAATGAATGTGATGCAGGAGTCAACTAGAAAACCACTTGGCAGAGAATGAAAACTACAGTGCCAGAATCCCCTTGATACCCAGAGCATGTGGCTGCTTTTCTGACTAAAAAAGAGACAGTAACCTCCTTAGTGTCACAGGGGTTTACCCACTGGTTGGCCTGAAATATCCGTTATGTACACTTACGCTGGTTACTTTCCTCTTGATATTCTCCAGGAGCTGCTCCTGGCCTCGGATGAAGTACGGATGTTGAAATTCAGTATCGTCCTTCTCTGGCTTCACCAAGCCACCCTGCTCAATGTGGACAACCTTCCGAAAGCCATCTAAAAGTCAAAGATGGATAATTAGAGAAACGCAGGGCAATCTAAAGACTGAGAACATCACTGCAAGCACAAATCTATCATTGTTCGCCAAGGACAGACACAGAGTGCTCTACTAGTTCAACAGTCTTTGGGATCATTAACCCTTTGAGGGGATGTCCTCTGCCTCCTATGCCCCCTCCTCCAGCCCCTTGCCAGTGTATGAAACCCAACCCAACTCCTCCCCCAGCAGCAGACATTCCAACTCTGCCTACCCTACCCTTCTGCTAGGCTGACAGCAAAGGTGGTGAGTGCCTCCTCAGCTAGACCGCTTCATTTTCCACATGCCAGCTCCCTCCCAAGGGTGCAGGGCAGTGGAGGGGAAGGGGAACTGGAGTCTTTGGGGTTCATCTCAGACAAGAGCCCCAGCCTTGCTACGTGTCCCAGTGACAAACCCAGCACAGCACCTCTTAGAAACAGGAAGCCCTAACGGCATTAAACATCTGGGGATCAGGCAATAACCTAACTTGCCTGTTCAGTACAAGGCATCAGAAGGAAAGATTCATTAGCAATAAATTTTTCTTTAAGAGTAATGCCAAAAAGAGAAACTTGAAACAAATACAGGCAATTCTCATGACACCAAAGGGGTTGCAATGTATCCAGTTTGGGAGAGAAGATGGCCTCCGATTGATACACTCAGCACTGCGCAGGACACACAAACACCTGACCTGTCACTTCATCCACGACTGAAACACCAACACCTTTGTGATGATTCCCTGTCGCTGTTTACCACCACCCAGCAATACTACAATAATCATTAGAGCAGGAAGCGAACATTACATGTCTAACTGAAACTGTGATGGGAATTGAAGGAGGCAGAATGTAATTACCAGAGTTGGAATTTGGCCGAGACATTGGGGTTAACACCTCAAGAGTGCCATGGAATCTGTAATGAAGCAAAGTGATCAGAATCTCGGTTTTGCATCTCGCCAAAAAGACAGGGGTGTTGTGCTCCTATCACTACTAATGCTTCACTGGGGGAGGTACTGATCTACACATATGGATGAGCTCCCTTCTGGTTTTATTTAGCATTTGTTTAGTACTCTTTGTAGCATCTGAGTATTTCACAGCACCACTATGAGGAAGGGAAGTATCCCCATTTGTGAGATGAAGAACCTAGGCTTGGGTATGCTCCACTACACAGGCTGACATAAGTCTTCTTGCGAGGACATGTGTGCATGTGACTACACCCAAATTTGTCTCTGGCCAATGGAAGTGCCCTATTATAGCACCACAGTAAAAGCACCTCCCCGAATGGCATAGAGCCAGGGTTGGCATACTGAGATCAACACTGTGTGAAAGTAGAAACTGAATGACCGGTGTAGACTCTAAAAAAACAAAGAGTCCTCTAGCAGCTGTCCCACAGTGCTTTGGTCACAATTTTAAAATGCCCTGGGGTCACAGAAACCTGAAGGCCACCCTCCCCCACTTGTTAAAACTCCCAGTGTGTTTTTGAAATGCCTCTTCCTGATTACTCACCTGGTGAACACACCTAGCAACTCACCCTTACTGCATGCAACCACCCAGCCAGCCAGGCCGGCTCCATGCAGTAGATGCACTCCTGCCTGCTGCAGACAGGAAATACTGATCTCCCGAGCCAGTGGGAAGAAGAGGCCGCGCGCACACAGCTACGGACCAGCTGTAGAAATGTGGACATCTCTGAGCAGACTGTAGGGGGGGATGCAGGCAAAAAGGTAGGACAGGGATCAGCAGCAGTGCCATGTGAAAGGGACAGCACGAGACCAGGGAGTGCAACAATTGATGTAGGGCTTCGCCACAGACTTGCTGCTTGTACAAGGAGCTGCAAACCATACTTGGTGAAGACTGCACCAGTGCCCCACAGACCACTGTGGATACCTTGGAGGAGACTGGGACAAAGACCCTAGCTGTGAACAGAGAAGAGGAGGAAGGGGTTGGAAGATGTGGCGGGGGACTCCAGCCATGCCATCAACCAGGACCTGCTTGAGACTCTGCCCCAGTCTTGCCAGGTGAGTGCGAATGAGCCTGATGAAGGGGAAGGGAACTCAGGTGTGTGCATGCATTTCTCCTTACAACGTTTACATGTAAAAATGATGCCCAGCCTGTCCCCAAGTTAACAAGACAAAGGTATCGACCGTTCCTTGTTTTACTCATATGAGAAGGGGAAGCAATATAGCAAACAGAGGGAGAGCTGGCATCTTTCATTCCCCTGTTGGGTTAGGCAGTGGGAGAAGGGAGGGATGCAGAGCACTCTGTTTATGTGCACAGGGATGTCCCTTGTACCTGCCTGAGAGAGCTCAATGACACACTATTGGAGATACTCTGCAATCCTCTCCTCCAGGTTTCTAGGGATGGCAGTCTTATTTCTTCCTCCACAGTAGGACATTTTCCTATGCCACTCCGCAATCAGTTTGGCTGGCACCATTGCAGTGAGCAGGCTAGTGGCATACGGGCCCAAGTGGCTTCGGGACACATTCTCTGTGCCTTTGCGACCCTCAGGAGTGAGATAGCTAAAATCCCCACCACCTGTGGACAAAAAAAGAGTTCCTGCACTCACTGATATTGCCCTGTGCTCAGACCCATAGAATAGGCACCAAAATCTTATAGATCCATGGAGCAGAAAACTACCACACCCACCATAGCTGGGGCTAGAGCGCTGTGCTGAGGTGTTCTAACATGGAAGCGTCAGTAAGGGAAAGGAGTTCTGAAACTCCTCCTTTTCCACTGTGATTGTAAAACCAACAGTACATCTCTGTTTTTATCAGCAGCTTCTGGAGTGATGGCCTTCAGGGCTGCCCCCCTCTGCACTCATAGATCCCTGACCCCGAAGAGAGAGAGAGAGAGAGAGAAAGAAGGGGATGCAGGAGGACGTTCCGCAAGATCCTGTAAAGCCAGTGCTACATCGGACCATGAACAGAGGGCATGGAGGGCAAATATGACTAACGGCATAGGGAAAGAGGACAGGAAAAAGGCCCAGGAGTCCCCACAGGACAAGAAGAGGAACATGCACTAGGAAATAATGGGTCAAACAAATGCTGCAGACCTTGTTTGACCTACAGATCCAAAAATTCCAGATTTTCCACCTTTGCAGTCCTTGGAGAACTGCACGGCTGCTTCACATTATGTCCCTAACCATGTCATGTGGCACAACAGGGCGCATCTGTACCCCCACCACGCCACACAGCAGATTGATATACACCAACAGTGGTTCTCATGGGTTAATATGTGTAACGCCTGTGTGCTCAAAGGGACACATTTACTTCCTTTCTCCTTCAGATTTTCACCTTGTTGTGTTAAAAATTTGTATAATATTGCCTGTGGGGTTTTTTGCACATTGATTTTCTGCAGTGTTTTTTCAACACAATAAAGTTTCACTTTGGAGAATCAAATTATCTTTTAGTTCACAACAAATATTGCAGAATGCGCAGCAGTAGCCAAAACAAACAGTACTTATAGACGCATACCGAGCACCACAATTTATAGCTTCAGGAAAATACCAGCCGTATTTATAAAATGTGGAGCAAGCACTACACAATTCTGAGCAGCATCCCAAGCCGCGGGCCCAGAGAGCTCTCAGCTCAGAACCGCTCTGTGGCCATTACAGTGGTCTCTCCAAACCTCCCTCAGCCGCGGCAGCAGACAGTCGCTCCACCCCCGTCCTCCACTCTGAGAGCAGCTTTCCCCCTTTGCCTCACACATATTAGGTGGCTATAACCACTGGATATTTTCCTCACTGAGATCCAACCTAGTGAGTAATCACCACCAGTGTCACTTCAATCTACCAAAAGTACATTCAACGGTCACTCTGCACCTGCTGGGCCAGTAGCTGAACCTTCCCTTGGTGCTGTCAAGGTAACCAGTGTACGACTTCATGAGCTAGGGGATCAAAGGGTAGGCTGGGTCGCCCAGAATCACTGTTGGCATTTCCACATCAGTCGCAATCTGCCAGTTGGGAAAAGAATAACCCTGCCTGCAGCTTTCTGAACAATCCTGAATTCTTAAAGATGCACGTGTCACGCACCTTCCCTGACCAGCCCTCGCTGATAACAGCAAAGCATTCCCAGTCATCCTCCAACACTTGCCTAACCATTGAAAAGAAGCCTTTTTGGCAAGGTGAGCTCGAGCCATAATAGGAATATGCATGTGGTCTACTGCCCCACCGCAGTTTGGAAACCTCACTGCTGCAATGCATCCACTATGTCCTGCATGTTGTGGCGAGTCACAATTTTGCAGAGCAGGAGACAATTAACTGTGGATTTTCCAGCTTCAAAATCATTTCCCCGGGTAGACAGCAATACAGCTGTGTAAGCTTTCAGAGTGTGATAGTCACTTGTGTCTTAACTGTCAGTGCAACTCATTCTAGTGTCCACGCACGATCCAAGAACATGGCCTTCTGCATGCATTCTGTAGCCACTGCTGTTCATTCCAAAGCCACATTACGATGCAATCCCCCCAATCAGTGCTTGTTTCTTGGACCCAGAAATGGAGCTCTGCTCCATGAATACCAGCACACTTCAATTGTTCGTTCCGTATGTCCCTCAAACTGTCCCTGAAGAAACAGTTATGTCCCTGTTATTCCAGTATATCCTGCAAGTCTGCAAACACGGAAGAATCGTGCATCCTGTGCTTGCGGCGTTCATGAGACTAGCTCAGAGCTTTGTGGGCTCCATGTTTGTCTGAGATGGCAGACACTCAAAAGTGCTGCATGGATCCATGGGAACTTTTGTTTTTTTGTTAAAAAGAGGAGTGAAAATGAGGAGATACGGATGGTGTTGTGAGATGGAGACCACTATAGGCCGTCGTTCCCAGAGAACTCTGGGCCAGTCACTTCTGTGGAAGTTCCCCACGAGGCACTGCACAGAACAGCAGCATGCGACACACTGGGATACCTTCCTCCCATCGACACCCGCACCCGCGGTGAGTACGCACAGCACCGATACAAGCAGGCACACGCCTGAGCAGCATACAGACGTTGGTGGCTGTATGCCGACATACCGTGTGCAGACCACGGTCTGCATGCAGACGTGACTTAAGTAATTTGTCCAAGATCATGCGGAAAGTCTGTGGCAAAGCAGGGAACAGAACTCTGATCCCCCAGGCCAGTGCCTCAACCACAAGTCACCCTTCCTCTGAAGAGCATAGCCTGCTGCACCTTGCAAGGCTCCTGTCTGAGACATGTGGCCCTGAACTTGATATTACACATTCCAGACAGACAATCCATAACATTCCTCACAGGTACGGGGAACCCGCGGCTCAGAGGATAAGTGACTTGCCGAAGACCACACAGTGAGTCAGTAGAGGAGGGAAGATTAAAATTCCACAGTCCCTATGCAGATGCCACAAGAGTAAATACAGCCCATGCTGTCTCTGATTTAAATGCCAGACTGACTTTTTTAAATAGCCAAACACTCATATCCCTGTTACATTTAGATCCTTAAGTTTCAGATATGTACTTTGTTTCTGCTGGAGGCACAGCTGTTACACAGAGACTGGTGAATACAGGAGGCCCATAACTGACACACATGCTGCACTGCAGAAATACCATCCTGAAGAGGCAGTCTGGTAACTGAGTATTAGCCTGGGGTTGTGGGGAAGATTATTATTTGTATTGGTGTAGCTTCTAGGTGCCCCAGTCATGGACCAGGCCCCCATTGTGCTGTACAAAACACAGAACAAAAAAATCTCTGCCCCGGAGAGCTCAACAGCTGGACACAGAACAAACAACAGGGAAACAATGGGATAATACTGGTCAGCATGGCAAGCAGTGGCCTCAGCACATCCGCAGTGGGACTATCGTCAAGTTTTTTGGAGGCATGACAGCAAAGGAGAGTTTGGGGGAGGAACAGGAGGTAGTTTTGAGACTGTTTACAGGAAGCTCCTCCCACGCACGTGGGGAAACCTCGGAAAAAGGCAGAAAAGTGTTTGACAATTTAACAAGCAGGCAACGGAGGCTGGCATCATGGGCTGATTGGAAGACATGATCAACCTTTCAACACTGAATGAGAAGTGATAGGTTGGGTGGGGATAGGCCATGAAGGGCCTTGAAAGTGAAGATAAGTTTGTTTAATATGACAGCAGAGGTAGCCAGCGAAGGGGTGCAAAGAGAGAGGTGACAGGGTCCAAGTGATGGACCGGGGAGGTTGATCTCTCCAGCAGCATTCTGAACGGACAGGAGTGGGACAAGTCTGCATTTGGCCAGGCCAGAGAAAAGACGCTGCAGGAATTGGGATGAGAGGGTCTTAGCTGTGTAGAGGGAAAGGAGAGGCAGGATGTTAGAGATATTATTCATGCAGAACGTGCAAGAGTTAGATGTAGCCTGGATGTGAGGTCCTAGAGCAGAGGTCAAAAAACTGTAGGGGGGCATGGAGGAAGTTCCGGGGAGGGACACAGCGGGGACCATGCCAGCCCCCATGGGGGGGCGGGGGGGAGGAGGGAATGCCACCCAAACTCTCTGCCAGCTCTGCTCCATTCCTGCCTCCAGCCACGCCCGTATCTCCCATCCCTGCCCCCAGCCTTGGCACGGCTCCACTCCCACCTCCAGCCTCATCCACAGCTCCATTCCCAGGCTGAGAGCGGAGCCACACCTGGCTCAGGGGGTGCAGGCTCAAAGTGGCCCTTACCTCAAGCGGCTCCCGGAAGCAGCAGCATGTCCCTTCTCCAGCTCCTACACAGAGGCACAGCCAGGTAGTTCTGCATGCTGCCCCATCTGCAGGCACTGCCCCTGCAGCTCCTATTGGAGCACGTAGGAGCCAAAGCAGGACCATGCCATGGCTTCCAGGAGCCGTGTTTTGCAGGCCCCGACCCTGCGCCCTGGCTGGAGCGGGGCCAAGCCACATGGTGCGGCCCTCGACCCAGTAACCCGGCTGGAGCACCGGAGCAGGGCTGAGTCACCTGGTGAGGCCCCCGACGCAGCGCCCTGGCAGAGCCGCATGGTGCGGCTCACAGGCCACTTAAAATGGCTTGGCCCGCGGGCCATAGTTTGCCCACTCCTGATTTCATGTTTAGACTCTATGAAATGCTTGTAAGTTGCTGCATGTATTAATCTCACTTATAATGTCTACATCCCATGTTATAAGGTAATATTTAAGTGTTTGGTCTGAAACTGTAAAGCCAGGCCCCCCACCAGCCTGGAGAGAAACATTACCCAGTGTGAAATACTAGTTTGCTATAGGAGGTGTTATCTCCTGCCCAACAAAAGAGGGCCCATAGACACCACACAAACCAATGTGGACTTTGTTGATTGCTTCTCCCCTTCTCCCTCCCTTCCTCCTCCCGGCACCCAAGAAGAGGAGACCTGCACATGAACTCGTCCCATCATCTTGAACTCTGGGGGAAGGGAACAAAAATCATGACAAGAAGAAACCACATCTTTTTGGCTGTTTGAACTCTGAAGGGCCAGAGACTCAAAACTGAAGCCAGAGATCCCCAGGGGCTGCCTCCTGGGGCTGCCCTGAAAGATACTTTGAATAGACAGATCACTACAACTCTGACACTGTTAGAATTTAGACACACCAATGAGTTACTATGTTTGCTTGTTTTAACCTGTAAATAATTCGTTCCTTTTTCCTGCCTTTGGTGTAGAATCTAGAGTACCAGTTGCTCTGGGGTAAGTGACTGGTCTCAGGACTAGAAGCAACCTGAATGTGGCATGATTTTTGGTGTGTGACCATTTATCACTAAGCCCGGCTTGTCTGGATGGCAAGTAGGGTGACCAGATGTCCCAATTTTATAGGAACAGTCCTGATTTTGGGGTCTTTTTCTTAAATAGACTCTTATTACCCCCCACCCCCGTCCTGATTTCACATTTGCCATCTGGTCACCCTAGCGGCAAGATAGACTGGAGAGTCTAGGGGGACTGTTTGTGACTCCATGGTAAGATTGTTATAGGGGTCCAGGGGTCACTTTTGTTACTGGTTTGGTGAAATCTAATATAGAACATACCACCAGTTTGGGGTGTCTGCCCTGTTTTTGACAGACTTTCCTGAGGTAGGCACTCATGGTCGTGAGCCACTCAATAGTGCGACAAGAAGGAGAGAAGTAAACAGCTAGTAGTTTAATTGATGTTTGCAGATGAGGCTACTCGGAGATAAGGTGTAGAGGGAGAAGAGAAGGGGACCAAGGATGGAGTTCTGTGGAACCTCCACAGACAACTGGAGGGAGGATAGGAAGGATCCTCCAAAGGACATGCTGAAGAAGCCATTGTGAAGGAAGGAGGAGACCCAGGAGAGGACAGAGTCATGGAAGCCAAGGGAGTACAAGATTTCAAGAAGCAGTGCATGGTCAGTGATGTGAATGGTGGCCGACAGGCTGAGGATGGGATACGGATTCTGAGCTTTGGCTAGGAAGAAAACATTAAAAGACTTTGGCGAGAGTGCTTTTAGTGGAGTGCAACAGACAGAAGCTGGACTGAAGAGGATCTAGGAAGGAACTCCAGGCAGCAAATGTAAACAGCATATTCAGTGAGGATTAATGAGGAGAGGTTTAAACACCTGGATGATCTTGACATTTCAGCAGAAAGCTACAAATATTAGATGGTCTTTTGTACTGAACTCAGAAATGGATTTTGCTTCAATCCCTCCCCACCCCTGCAAAACAGGAGGATTAAAATAACCATAAACAAGCATACCAACTTGGTCTATACTGTTCGTTTAAAATGTTGAGCCCTCAACTAGGAACTTCCTGGCTTTGAGTGGTTTGTTACAACTGATGTGTTATAAGGGTAACTTTTGATATGGATGTTATATGACCTGCTGGTAAAAAAGTGACATTGCAATTCTACTACTTGGTGGGAGAAGGAAAGAAATGACATGCTGAAAAGTGCTTTCTGAGCAGCTGAGGTAACAGTGATATACTCAAAACTTCAAACACACTCAGAACATCTAAAAACCACTCTCAAGAGCATACAAGTCCACTGCAAAATTTTTTTTTGGAATATGCCAATTTTGTAAACCACTAGGATAAATCAAGAACGGTGGCTCTGAAGTATTATTTAAGTTAGACCACAGCTGTGGTTGAAAAGAACTTCCTGCACTGCAGCAGCAAGTAAATGATTTAGAGAAATTGTACATTACTGTAGTGACATTAGCCAGTTTCTCTGTTATTCAAGTGATCCTTAGAAACCAAAGACCTTGGTCATGAACCACGGAGACATCATGGCCCATAGTTATTCAAAGGACTAGTGTTGAAAGGTAATGAAACTGTCATCATTTCTAACAACACTGGAATACTTTCTAAAGCCCACATCTGGAGCATTAAAGCTAATCCTTGATATAGCCTCCAGGTGAGGGGTATATGAAAGGCATCCTTTATGTCGCAGCCTATCACAAGAATTTAAAGCCAAAAGGTAAATATAGGTATGTGTGTGCTGAGAGGAAGCTGAGCAGACTGCCCTGAAGCAGTGTCTCTAGGCTAATCCCAGCGTATTCCTGCTTTGCTGGCCTGGCAGGGAAGAGTAGACAAAGTCACCTACAGCAGCTGTTCTCAACCAGGGATCCGGGGCCCACCAGGGGGCCGCGAGCAGGACCAATGTTAGACTCGCTGGGGCCCAGGACAGAAAGCCGAAGCGCTGCTGTGCAGGGCTGTAGCCCAGGGCCCTGAGCCCCGCCACCCTGGGCCGAAGCCAAAGTAACTTCGCTTTGCAGAGTCCCCTGTGGCATGGAGCCCCAGGCAACTGCCCTGCTTGCTACTCTCGAATGCTGGCCCTGGCTTTCATATGCAGAAAAACAGTTGCTGGGCTACTGGTGGGCTGTGGAGTTTTTATAGCATGTTGGGGGGAGTGTCAGAAAGAATAAGGTTGAGAACTCCTGACCTAGAGATCTTTAAGAAGTGCTACAGTACACACACACGTCAGTTCTGCACTTCCCTGCATGTTCTCAGAGTAAAAGGAGCACTAAGCAACACAAGCTTGGACCCCAGAAGAGACAGCACAGTGCATTTGCAGAGACCATTGAACTAGCATTAACATAGGGACAGACAGATTTCTTGAGAACAGAGTAAATGGTTTTCAGGTTTTGAACAGAATGTACTCCCCACTCCTGCATCCCAGAACGCCAGCTCCTACTCTGGAGTATTTCCATGAAAACTCCATGTCCCAGGACAGCAGCTAGCACCGAAAAGAGGAGGCTTCCCCATATTTCCCTTAGAATGTTTATGGTGGATTACTTGCAACACTATAACTAGATTTACTGTCCTAATGCCAGATAGAGAATCCAAACTAGTCACGTTACCATGACCCAATGAACTAATCAGATTAGCCACTAACCAGGAGAACTCCAAATTTACCAAGTTGCACTGTGGGCCAATATAATATTTTTATAGTGAAACGTTACTTGGGAGAAACACAAGATTATAGAATTGCAAAATTCTACGAAATAAGCATTGAACAAGTCAAGAAAGATACTACTGCAATAGCCACCTTACTATAATACGAAAACCAAACAAGCAGATTCCAATAAACTCACTGCACACCCGCCGCTAATCAACAATTTTAATCCAGGAACCAACGAACTCAACTTTTCTTCCAGCAAACTGGACTAGTTGGTCTGGGACACTCTGAAATCACCTTTCAGTCTGGATTTGTCCAAGTTCTTTAACTTCGCTCCTAGCTAAAATAAATTTAAAAATTTAACAGCCACCTACCACAATCCCAAAACCCCCCAGATAAATCAATTCCTGTTGCAACAGATAGAAGGAAGAACAAGAGCAATATTAAATCCATCAACTTCATGAAAAAACTCGTACAGATACAGACTCAGCTGCTACCCTGAAACCGGTCATTAAAAATACAGTCTTTAAGAATGTTTTGGCTGGCCCTTCAGTTACCTACATGCCAATGGTAGCAAGAGCTGTAGTTTTAACAATTAACTAGGACACATTTTTCCCCGTCTAAAGCAAGAAGTTATTGTTTGCACCTGTTCTCAGCTCTGTTGTGAGAGGGATTCTGGCAAGAGACTGTTTTCAGGAAGAGCACTGTGTATTTAAAGCCGTGTCAAGGCTTATCTCCCTGGGACCTATTCACCCCCTGACTTTCCATCATCATCATATCAAGGGACAGCACCCAAAAACGTAGATGAATTTACAAAGAAGGCCATTCGAGCGCTAGCTTATTTTTGGAACAGAGTTGTGAGTACAGTCCCAGTGCATTAGAAAGCTACTTCTATTGTACAGATGTTTCACAGTAAGAATGGTTTCCCAGGCAGTGCATCTCAGGAAGATTATTATACATCTCAGTAAAAGCAAGAATGTCCAATCCTCATGCTAAAGACAAAATGTAGTGACTAGCTAACCTGGCATTACAACTACCTGACACGACATGAGCTTGCTACACAAAAGGGGTGTGGATTTCAGGCCTATGGACTTTTTACCTTGGAACTCTGGAAATGGTATTTAAAAAAAAAAAAAAAAGCCACTTAGCCTAAGAACCATCTGATGCATGCTGTGAACTTGGTTTTGAGAACTGGACTCATTATCTTCTGAGACTTTTCAAGGTTGCTCTGCTTATGGAGTAATATTGTTTGGGTTAAGACCACTGGAAAACTCTGGAGTTGCTATAACAGATTAGGTAAGGTTTCATGGACTATGCAAGTATGAAAGCCAGAAAAAATTCTGTTGGCAGTGGGGATGGAAAGCTCTTAGTTGACTGTGGTTGGTCTTTCAGAGTATCCTTTTTCTTTGCTTTTCTTCTATTCCACTTTAAGGCCCCAATGCTTTACATACAATGTTTGTACCATTTATGGATTCAAGTTATAGGTGCAATTTTTCTACCCGAAATAGATAAATGGTGAAACCTCTGGTATGGGCAAAGTATTATCAGTAAAAAGCACATTCCCCTTCCCTACAGAAGGAAGGAACCTTTATACTGCTAACATTGCATTCTCACTAGGGGAGCTGTATGGCTTTAACTATACTGGTACCGTTTGTAGTACAGTTTGTTTACACAGACCAGGCTTGAGTTACAGTTCGGGAGTGAAAGCTATTGAAGCTTAGAACATGCTATTTGTTGACTTTTAATAACATACCCATGTCACAGAGCCACACGATTGGTGCTATGCCTCTAGCTTTGGAACAGACTCTCAGAGGAACCCCCTCAGGGTGCCAGACCTGCTACGGGTTTCACTCTTCCTCCAGGTAAGCCACGTGGCTCCAGTGCCTTCTTAGACTGGACCTCTGGGCCTTCAGCACTCCTGCTTCACACGGTGAGCTCCATTCAGCAAGTCCCACTGAGACAGATTCCTGATGGAGACTTGTCCACTCTGCAGGGATTACTGCACCTCGCCCAGCATTGGCAGGGACACTCCCACAGTATCAAAACAGTGGGTTTATTAGTTAACTGGAACCCAATACAATAAGTCCTCAGGGTAGTCTGGAGAACTGAAGGTTACAGCATAGTCCATTCCTGTCAGCCCAGAGCCCAATCAAGCTGTAGTGAACGCCTTGGTTCAGGCTCTGTCTCTCCATCTGACCTCCTTGGTCAGACACCAGGTGAGAGCCCCAACTCCTTCCAGCAGCCAACATTTAACCCCCCCAGTCTTCTGTACTCCACAGGGAAGCCGGGCACTGTTCCCCAGCTGGAGAGGTGGGGAAATAAGCATCCCTCGGGGGTGTTGGTTTCAAAGCGTCAATGTCCGGGCAATTGGATTTGCCATTGTCTTCTAAAATGCTCCACTGATATGCGGTCTAATGCCCAGACAACAAGATGACACCCAAGCTTGTGTGTTTTGGCTTGCTCAGAGAAAACAGTCCTTTCCCACCCACTGGGCAACAATGCAGCATACAGGAGAAACTAAGGCACAAACAGGCCTCAAATATTACAAAATATTCCCACTGTCACAAGCCACGCTAGTTCTGGATTCTGTCCCAGCTGTTTCCTGCCACTGTGAAAAAGGAGGGAACTGACAACTGGGTGAATGCCTAACCCATGTAATTTAACATGGAGATAATTAGATGAGGCTTCCCTAACATTTCCCTTTCTTCTTGGACTATCTTCACTTCCCCCTGGTTCTGACAGCATAAGCGGAGGAGGCAGCACTTGCCTTAATACACACCGATGCTTAGGTCAATCCTATTCCAAAATAATCCTGTATTTGTGGCCACCCCACAAAAAGCAAGTTGCATCCTCCTCCCGCATTGGCCAGATGGATGAGCCTGCCTTCTCTTGCAAAAATGGCCTCACAACCTCCAGTCCCCTGCCTGCCAGCAGAGGACAGGAGCTTGGCTCTGCTTCCTGAGGAGGGGACGGGCCGCTCCACTTTCAACAGCAGACCAGGGAGAAGAGTAGAGGTAAGTCGTTGCACAGGAGTCCAATTCTCCAATGTAACCAACTCTATGAGCTCTTCATCCCTATGGCAGGCTTGGATTTCTTTGGTGATGCTTCTCTTTGGGAGGGGACAGGGAACTCTCCACAAGGAGCTCTTACCTCCCTTTTTCAGGGCACTGCTGCCTCCCATTGTCCTTCCCGCATTAGATCATAAGCGAGGGAGGGGACAGAGCCATGGAAAAGAGCAAGTACGAGATGTGGAGAGACTCCAAATCTAGCTGAAGTTATTTTAAACAGGTCAGATTTGGTCAGTGTCTTAAAGTGACCTACACAGCAGCTGCCTCCTAAGGAAATGGACAAGAAATCAGTGAGCCTGTCAAATATGCTGAGCTCAGTCTAACTGAAAGGAAGTGAGGTTTGGGAGAATTCCAGATGGGATCCCTCTTGGCTACAGGGTGTACATGCCCAAGGCAAGGATGGGTGTCTGCACTGAAATGCTAGTGAAAGGTGAAACAAGGAAAGTGTGCAGGGCTCTTGTTCTAAGAGCCAAGGAATATCAAAATGTGAATGAGGGCTATTGAGAGAAGCCAGTTAGAGGCTGCTTCACCTGGAAAACTTTGTGATGAAAGCTCCTCTTTTCTAAGGCATTAGATTATTGTCCTAGTGAGGTTCTTTCTTCTCAGCAGAGGCTAACCTTATGACTGCACTTAGATCCCCTCCCCTCCCACCAAATCTGATAATGAGAAGCTTCAAAGCTAACATGCTTCCAACCCAACCAATCCAGAATGTTCCTATACTGCCCTTCCAGTTAAATAAAGAGGCAGGAGAGGAGGTGAACACTGCAGAAAGGCGTAGGCCTCATGATCTGGTTTCTTGAACTGCCTAAGAGGTACTTACACATGTTGAGCTGACGTACGAAGCTGGCCATGTTGTTATGTTTGAAGTACTTTGGAAGCACCTCCTTGGCAAACTGGCCTTGGTCAAACACATGGAAGCTGTTTCCACTCTGTCAAAACACAAAATGAAAGTGACTTGTTATGAACTGCATAGCATCACTGACTAGAGCTTCCCTCAAGTTACTCTTTTTCAATTTAAGTGCTACAGGCTGGTCCCATGGCAATTTTCTTCTCTGTCACACAGTACACGGTGGCTCCTTCTGATCAGGCTCACTCTGTGGATTGACTGGAGATGAGCATGCTACAGAAGCAGTGCTTCAAAATTACTAAATAGTAATGCATGAGGTGGTAGTGACAAGAAGAGTCGCAAAGTAGCGAGGAGTATAAGTCATCTAAGCCAGCAATTCTCAAACTTTCACACGCTGGACCGTATCTTCACATTCTCATGGATGGCCTCCCTTCCAAGTTACAATAACACAGACCGTCTCCTCTTACAGAATAGATTCTTGTGGCAACCACAGTTGCTTATGGGGAAGAGTAACATTAGCTTTATATTTAACATATTTTTAGCTATTCACTAATTTAGTAGTTGGAAACAAGGAGATGACCAGATGGTGTCCCCTGAATAGATATGTGGGCACAGTTGGCAACGGGCTTTGTTGCAAGGATATGTCCCACATATCTATTCAGGGACACCATCATAGGGCCTAATCACATCAGCTACACTATCAGAGGCTCGTTCACCAGCACATCTACCAATGTGATATATGCCATCATGTGCCAGCAATGCCCCTCTGCCATGTACATTGGCCAAACCGGACAGTCTCTACGTAAAAGAATAATGGACACAAATCAGACGTCAGGAATGATAACATTCAAAAACCAGTCGGAGAACACTTCAGTCTCCTTGGTCACTCGATTACAGACCTAAAAGTGGCAATTCTTCAACAAAAAAACTTCAAAAATAGACTCCAACAAGAGACTGCTGACTTGGAATTAATTTGCAAACTGGACACCATTACATTAGGCTTGAATAGAGACTGGGAGTAGATGTGTCATTACACAAAGTAAAACTATTTCCCCATGTTTATTCCCCCTCCCCCCACAGTTCCTCAGACTTTCTTGTCAACTGCTGGAAATGGCCCACCTTGATTATCACTACAAAAGGTTTTTTTTTCTCTCCTCCTGGTAATAGCTCACCTTACCCGATCACTCTGGTTACAGTGTGTATGGTCACGCCCATGGTCTCCTGTTCTCTGTGCACATAGACAGCTGTCAGAGGAGCAGCCATGTTCATCTGTATCCGCAAAAAGAAAAGGAGGACTTGTGGCACCTTTTTGTGGATACAGACTAACACAGCTGCTCCTCTGAAACCTGTTATTCTGTAGAGTAGCCCAAATTAGGTTTTTAATTATGGTTCGTGGGCCTGTATTACAAATTTGGGGGCAAACACTGCCCTTGATCCAGAGTGGATATCTTCCTATCCGATAGTCTGTGGTTTCCACAAAAATCAAATATAAAATGACCTTTCTGTAGTTGCTAAAACTACGTTAGAAGTTACTATTGCATTCAGCATTGCTCAGCAAGGAAGAAATCACGTAGGGCATTTAAGACCAGTGCTATTTCTACCCCTGTTTTACTTGGTCAATTACATATATTATTCAATATGCATGCATAATTCAGAAAGTGCACATACATATTAGGCATTTCTTAGAGATATTTCAGGTTAAGACAAAGTTACATTGTTGTCACAATTTGGATCAGAAACATTTTAAAATGAAAACTTGGAATTCAACATAATCTGAATCAGCCCTGGGGGAATGGACAAGTACACCAAGTGAGCCAGCAGTTTTACACCCTTACTTTAATTAGCATGCAGGCCCTGGTTACAAACAAAGGTCTGGCTGAGTGCCTCCAAGCATAATAAGTTGTGTTTAACGTTGTACATTGGAAGCCTCAATAGTCCGCCTGGCATAAAGGCATTCTGCAAAAACAACGAGAACCAGGGAGAGAGCCAAAAGATGCTATGCCCAAGTATCAAGGTGGAGCAGAAAGCTTTGTAGCCCACGGTTATTGAAACAATAGCCTAGTTTTAGCTTGAGAAGTACTGCTGCTCTGCAGAATCTAGGTCATCTATTATTGTACTGGGAGATTTGCAATTTTTTTTGCGCTGGTTTATGAGAAACATCCTTTAGATTCTGGTCTTTCAGTCTATGAGATTATTAGTCACCCCATGAAACAGATGAGCATGAAAAGTCAAAATCTAGGAAAAAGGTGACAGCTCTAATTAAAAATTTGATTTTTTTAAAATTATTTGCAGCTGTGAAGTAACACCAACTGGCCATTTTTTGTGTTTCCACTCTGAATTGTACCATGTAAATGTTACTATATTAAGATTAGCCCATGGTGGTGAAGTCACACAGATGTGGACAACAGCAAAATTGAATGAGCACACAATAATTTTAACAAACATCACTACCTTTTATGAATCACACCAAGCACTTAAACTTGATCTGAACAAAAGGGAAGTTGATCAACCATGACAGTCATTTGAAAATGGCATGAGGCTATTAAAATTTTATTTTAAAAAAGCTTTAAGTTTGGTTATGTTCTCACATCAGGAGGTCTTGTTTTATTAACTTTCAGCCTAAATCTGACCAATTTATAAGTAAAAATGACTCTTTGTAATTGGTAGTCCTAAACATATTATCTGGGATCCAAAAATCCAACAGAGCTTTCTGGCTTCTACCTCACTACCACTGTTGATACACAAGACAGAAAATAATTAAATGCCCTAAGACTTTGCTAACGAGGAGCTAAGGTTCCTCTGTGGTGCCTCACACTTCTCAGTGGCTAAAGAGAAACCTCTGAAAACCATGAAATTCAAACTAAAGAAACATAGATCAATAACCTTACCCCATACTCCCATGAGATTTCAAGTCGATTCAAGTGAACATGTAAATCTGAGTAACTAGAATTGTCGTCTTTTTAATGGTAAGTGACCTAACTTTATAGCAGAACACCTGCTCTGCTGTAATACAATTCATTCTCCCACAGATGTATTGTCTCAAACTGCAGCTTTTACTATAGTAATTTGCCAAAGCAAGCAGATGAGATCTGCAATACACACAGGCAGCTGGTCTATGCCTTAAGATGTGCCATTTTAACATTTTTTTAAAGAATCAGACAACCTTTAAGCCCAGACAGCCAGCTCTCATATAAAAAACTAAGAATGACCAAGTGTAGTTATCTAATTGGTCTGAAGATATAACTTATGAAAACAGAAGTCACTAGATCCAAAGAGGAAACAAATTGAAATGTACAATTTAAAGATTACACAACTAAGACATGGTTCTCCCCACATCCTAAAAATGTCCACACAAGATACAGTAACACCTTTTACAAGTGTCAGAGTAGCAGCCATGTTAGTCTGTATCCACAAAAAGAAAAGGAGGACTAGTGGCACCTTAGAGACTAACCAATCTATTTGAGCAGAAGCTTTCGTGAGCCACAGCTCACTTCATCGGATGCATATTCTCTAAGGTGCCACAAGTCCTCCTTATCTTTTACAACTTAGAGGAGAAAAAGATTGAGATGGACTCAGAAGGTAGTTAGAAAAGACTGTCAACTACAATGGAGGATTGTTAAAAATAGGAAGAAGGTAGAATGCAATGGAACTAGCTTTATTCCATATCTGATTACTTCTCACTTTGAGCCAAGTGAACCTGACTCAAGAAGCGAGACACCTGTTGCAGAGAGTAGCTTTTGAATGACCTCCCATGTCCTCCATCAAGAAGATCCACATGGGGGCTGTGTTCTCAGATGGACACATAGGGCATTGCCCTCAATTCCAAATGATATTCAAGAGGCATTCACAGTGTGAAATCCATCCAAAGAGTTTTATACTGCTGCCCAGCACTGTAGTATTGAGTACCTTCCACACAAAATCAGTATCATTAGTGAAATCCTTAGGGTATGTTTACACTGCAGTTAGACACCTGCAACCAGCCGGTGCCAGCTGACTAGGGCACATAGACAGCTGCAGTCAACCTAATTGCAGTGCAGACAGACTCCATGGAGTCCACTAGGGATGACATCTCCCTTTTCAGAGTAAATAAAACTCTGCTTCGGAGAGGATTTTATTTTTAATTCTTTAAGATTTGATTTTCTATTTTGGGGCTGGCAGGAGCGTATTGGGTAAAAGAGATGTCAGTGTTGCAAGTATCATTCTTACAGTGGAAAGGTTTTTTTGAGAGGAAAGTTTGGTAGCATTTACCAAAGACAGACTCTGGGTTTGCCGGATCTCCTCTGGGAGTTTGTTCCCTACCTGGGTCCCCTTGATAAAGAAAGCTTTGTCCCCAGCTTTCCTGCACTTTGTCCTGAGCTTTCTGATCTGCACTGCCCAGGAGAAACGGCTGTTCATAGACTGAAATTTGATTTTTAATGGAGCTTTGACTTGATCCATTAATTAGTCATACTCTTATTTTGAATTCTTTGAAAGACTTCTGGTCTTGACTTAAAGACTTCAAATGATTGAGACCTCCCCTCCCCCCCGCCTCCATAAGTTGTAACAATTGTTATCCTCACTGTCAAAAAATTGTGCCTTACTTTGTGGTCAACATATTTGCATTGGTAACCACAAATTCAGAAAAAGTGAAAACTTAACATGAATTAATTAATTTTGATTTTAGTAAGAATTTGGATACATTCCTACAAGACACTCTCATAAACAACTAGGGAAACGTGGTTTAAATGATATTACTATAAGGCGAGTGCACAACGGTTTGAAAGATCACTCAGAGTACTTATCAATGATTTGCTATTAAACTGCAAACATGTATCTAGCGGGGTCCCACAGTGGTCATTTCTGGATCTGGTACTACTCAATATTTTCATTCATGACATGGATAACAGAATGGAGAGTATGCGTATAAAATTTGCAGATGATACCAAACTGGGAGGGGCTGCAAGCACTTTGGAGGAAACTATTAGAAATCAAAATGACCTTGATAAATTGGAGAATTAGACTGAACTCAGTAAGATGAAATTCAATAAAGATAAAAGCAAAGTACTATACTTAGCAAAGAAAAAAATCAAATGCACAACTGCAAAATGGAGGAATAACTGGCTAGGCAGAGGTACTGCTGAAAAGCATCTGAGGGTTATAGGAGACTCCAAATCGAATGGTTTCAGAGTAACAGCCGTGTTAGTCTGTATTCGCAAAAAGAAAAGGAGTACTTGTGGCACCTTAGAGACTAACCAATTTATTTGAGCATGAGCTTTCGTGAGCTACAGCTCACTTCATCAGATATCTGATGAAGTGAGCTGTAGCTCACGAAAGCTCATGCTCAAATAAATTGGTTAGTCTCTAAGGTGCCACAAGTACTCCTTTTCTTTTTCCAAATCGAATATGAATCAGCAATGTGATGCAGTTGCAAAAAGGCTAATATCATTCCAGGGTGTCATATATGAAACATGGGAAGTCACTGTCCCACTCTACTTGGCACTGGTGAGGCCTCAGCTAGAGTAGCGTGTCCAGTTTTCGGCACCACTCTTTAGGAAAGAGGTGAACAAAGTGGAGGGAGTCCAGAGGAGAGCAATAAAAATGATAAAAGGTTTAGAAAACCTGACCTATGAGGAGGGTTAAAAAAATCTGGGCACATTTAATCTTGAGAAAAGAAGGGGGGGGGGGAAGAAGAGGAGACATGGCTTGATAAGTCTTCAAATATATTAAGGGCTGTTATAAAGATGATGGGGATCAATTGTTCTCCACATCCACCGAAGGCAGGACAAGAAGTAATGGACTTACTCTGCAGCAAGGGAGATTTACATTAGCTACTAGGAAAAGATTTCTAACTCTAAGGGGAGCTAAGCTCCGGTATAGCTTTCAAGGGAGGTTGTGGAATCCCCATTATTGAAGGTTTTGGAATGGCGTAGGGTTACTTCGTCCTGTCCCAATGCAGGGTGCTGAACTTGATGACCTCTCAAGATATCTTCCAGCTCTACAGTTCTATGATTCTATGTTTAAGCCCAACTAATGTTTTTCTTGTGAAAAAGTTTTGCAGCATGGCTTACGTTTACAAGACTCTCAATCTTGATGACTACACTGGATCACTTACTCCACAAGACTATGAATATTTTGCTACTGTCTACATATATGGGTGAAGATAAAGCATAAGATGGAACCCTGTATTACTCTTGTTAATTATTTTGCAGATATTATCTGTTAATTATCTTCCTCTTCCAGATTCCTAGCTTTTATGTTAACTTTCACAGATCATAAATTGTAACTATTTGTAAGCCGCATTGGTATGGTACAGTACCAGAATATCTTTCTGCGCATTTCTCCCTCTTCCAACTGTATTTTAAGAATGGTTGTTTGGAAAAATTAAATAATTATACAAAGCAAGTGATGAGAACATGTTCCACCAGGTTACCACCACACTTCTACAGTGGCACAAAAAAGTGTTGTCCCATCTACTCTAGAAGGTTTTTGGACCATTGGGATCATCCAGTCTGACCTCCTGTACAACACAGGCCAGAGAACTGCCCCATAATAATTCCTAGAGCAGAGCTTTTAGAAAAATATCCAATCTCTATTTAAAAATGGTCAGTGATGGAGAATCCACTGTGACCCTTGGTAAATTGTTTCAATGGATTAATTATTCTCACCATTAAAAATGTACACCCTATTTCCAGTCTGAATTTGTCTAGCTTCAATTTTCAGCCATCATCAAGACAATGAGGACAAAGACTGAATCCAGGGACGTGAATTAGCCCTTTTGGCTACAACATTGCACTGGGAGCTCACGTTCAGCTTGTTATCCACCATGGCCAAATTTTTTTCAGTCACTGATTCCCAGGATATAGTCCCCCATCCTTTAAGTATGACCTACATCCTTCATTCCTAGAGGTATACGTTTAGCTATATTACAATGATACAGCATGCTTACACCCACCTAGCTTACCAAGTGATCCAGATCACTCTGTATCAGTGACCTCTCCTCTTCATTATTGGGGGAAAAAGGTAATTTTTTGTTAAATCATTTTGTACATCAGCTGAGAAGGGTTTTGGACATTTTCAGCAAAGGGTACTTTTTCTAGTGTAGAGAAGGACCTCCATGCTGACCTGTCTATTGAAGACTGGCCTGGAATTTGGCCAACAGTGCAGAAAGTATTTATGAGCTGCAAGCATAACAAATTGCTGATTAAGTTACTTCATGAACACTCTGCTTCCCTCCTCATTAAAAAGGCTTTGTTGGTGGGATTCTACTCTGAAATGTGACTATGTAAAAGTGGTACCTTCTTACTCAACAGACCCGATCCTTGCATACACTCCAAGTCAGATCTGTGGATAGAAAACTGGATTCTTCCTTCTTCTGCAACATAATTGTTTACTTAGTCTATATTACAGTGCTAATGAGCATTCATCTGTGGAAACCTATTGAAAAACATGGGTTTATACAGATGTAATAGCTTAATTTGAAAACAACAGAGAGTCATGGTTGTGTGAGGGCAGAGTATAGCCTGCAAAATCTTTGATGGTGAAGTGTGAAGGAAAGAAGCCAGTGTGATTTTTCAGATTCTGGGATGAATCTGCAGGGTGGAAGTTGGCAAACAAAAGTTACTACTTGTAAGATGAGCAAAGTCTATATGGAACTCACTGAGAAAAGAGTCATAAAAATCTCTCAATCCCATTTGACTGAGTTACTTTTCAAAGTAGAGCCGTAATTTAAAAGCGATCTGCAAGGGAAGAGTGGGTTTGTGCCATTCTTGCTTCCTTAACTCTTTTCCACTGCATGCATCCGACGAAGTGGGTTTTAGCCCACAAAAACTTATACCCAAATAAAATTGTTAGTCTCTAAGGTGTCACAAGTACTCCTCGTTCTTTTTTTTTTTTTTTTTTTGGGGGGGGGGGGGGGAGAAAAACACATTTCTTTTCCTGCTTTTTACCCAATCTGCTCCCTTTCCTGCACAAACACAGACAAGACCTGGCTTCCCTCTTGCTAGAGCCTTTCTTGAAGGATCCAGGAATGTGCATTGAGGTCTCAGTCCTTAAAGTGATATGTGGCATATAACTCTTTTTCTACCTGTTTGTTGAGTGAAGCAGATGAAGAAACAAGGCAGTGAAAACACAGGGAAACAGAAAGGTATAAAAAAGCATTGAAGTATAGAGGAAAAAAAAAGGAAATGAGCATTGAAGACAAATCAGGGCAAGATACACCATGACATTTTACGGGAAATAAAGTTAAGTGATGAAAGGAAAAAGTATCAAAAGATTGAGGAATGGCAAATTCTAAGTTACCTAAAAACCTGATTGTTATATACTGAATTGGACTGTTACTGTCAAACAGTACACAATGGCTTTACACCCCAACAAAGGGCACTGCAGCATATGGATTATTTTGCGGGGTTAATATGCTTCGTTCCTGGGCTATAAAGCATAGAGTACAATATCAAAACTCTGCCCTCCTTTGAGATCATTTCAAGGTAACTTGCTATATTGTTTCTTAGTTGCACTGTCCGTGTATTTAAGAACAAAAGTTCTGTGTGGTAGGGATCATATCTTTCTTTCGCCATGTCTTCACACAGGACAAACATAAACACAGCGCTCCATAAACGTGTAAAATATTTACATTCAACACTAGGCGTAACAGGGAACTCTGATACCAGCTTTGTATCCTCACTCTACAAAGGCAGACCTACCACGTTTCTGGAATGATACCTGCTGAATCTAAGCATACATTTCATGCAAAATGAACTAAATCGGTCTCCAAACCATGTGCTCTTAGGCCTATCTACACTAGAAGGTTTGTATTGGTAAACCCTCCTTGTATAGATACAGCTTATATCTTCCTAGTGTAGATACAGAGTGCTTTTGCTGGTATAAGTGTGTGTACACTAGATCTTTTGCCCATATAAAAAACTTAAAAAATAAAAATAAATAACATCTAAGTGAGATTATTATACTGGCAAAAGTTTCTAATGTTGACTAGGCCTTAGATGTCCTGCAACATATGTGGGTCAGTCTTAACTTTCACTACAAACACTGAATCTACTTTTGGAAGCAACTCTAAAGCAGCCATACAAGACAAAGGTATATTTAAAGTGTTTCCAAAACAGACTGAAGTGCTATGCAAAATTTTTACTGGGCTGTATACATGGAACCCTCCCCCCGTCTAATAACCATCACCTTAAATTTATATACTGTACTTTCTTTCTACTCAAAAGCTTTCATATGAATGAAGAGGGCTCAGTTCACGCAGCTATGAAATGGAACCAGTTCTGGAATGGAACATAGCAGCTATTTAACAGCAAAGAGTAATGACAACTATTTGAGCTTGGAAATTAAGACTACTGTATCCAAGTAAAACTAGAGGGTGATTTACATTTTGAATGAGTTGGAGTTAAAGACACCAGAATTAACGCTCACTCTCTCAAGAAAATGATCATTGAAAGGTTAAAGTTATGAGCCTTGGTTTTACATCTTATCCAATAACGATCAAGTCAAACTCTGAGTTTTCAAGATATCAGATCATAGCGCAAGGCAATGGGGCTGTTTTCTATTAATTGGAATGAGTTGGGCTGTAGTGGAGAAGGGTTGATACCAGAGGAAAGAAAACACAATTAATTGCTGTCAGAAGACAATGAGGGCTAAGACAAAGGACTCAACAATATGAAAGGATGACTGACAGACATAATTTTCTTAACTTACAACTTGTGTTTGGACCAAGATTTTAAAAACTTTATCAGTGCCAAAAAGAGAAGAGCAAGACTCTTAAAGCTCAAATGTTAACACACTGTTTTTGCATTTATAGTTTAAACTTCCTCCTAGGTCCTCTACTTTAACAGTCTTTCAAGCCAAGAGAAGTTTAAAAAGAAGTAGGTAACCTGGTTTAGCTGTCAACATAACCAAAACATCCCACTGCCAGTGGGCAGCTTAGGTGACACTAGGAACTAGAATCAACTGTGTGTTGGTGGCAGGTGGATGTATTACTTATTTCTGGCAGTAGAGGCTTGACTTGAGAGTGCCTCATTAAACAACATGATTGGCCAATCCATACAGTTAACCACTTCCAAAAAGGCACTGATTCATGTTTCTCAGGTTATTGCTTCAGTCCTGACAGCATAACACCGCCTCAGACAGGAATGTAAACAAGTTCCTTACCCAAACGCTGAACTTTCATTGATTTATAGAGGAAACAAGTGACTTGTTTCTGAAAGTTATCACTTCTGAAGTTAGGATGTGTATCTATCGGAAACAACATACTGGCAACTACATTCAAGAACATGTAACATCGCATGGTACTAGACAGTTAAACAGGACCTGGTAGAGAGCAGCTCCACCCGTACAAGCTGTCTATTCCTCACGTGAAGTCAATCTTCTGTATGACATTTGTCAATATTAACATCAGAGTTTTATGATTTCATTTCAAAATAAGACCACAGATACAATACTGCAGTTTACACATTGAGTTTATGAATGAAACACTGAGCATTTAACTTACAGAAACATTCAAGAAACTTTTGTGCTTGCTCATTCTGTGAAATTAAGAACCAAGAATGAGGAAGCATCTTTCCTTTGAACTCAGAAACACGTGTTGGCTGCAACAGAATTTCTTTTTTGAAAGACTTTACTGCATCAGTCCCTGACACTGTCACTTTTCTTATAAAAACTGAAGTTTCCTCAGCTTGGCAGAATGCAGGGGGATTAGACGCTGCACAACTGCAACTCTCATTCTCATGGAAGCCCAGGTTCATGATGAGTACTGAATACGCTGGACCTATCGCACCTGTTTCATAGATTACAAAGCCAGAAGGGACCACCCTGATCACCTAATCTGACCTCCTGTATAACACAGGGTCATAAATATAAAGGGAAGGCTAACCACCTTTAAATCCCTTCAGGCCAGAAGAAAAAACCCTTTCACCTATAAAGGGTTAAGAAGCTAAAGATAACCTCGCTGGCACCTGACCAAAATGACCAATGAGGAGACAAGATACTTTCAAAGCTGGAGGGGGGAGAAACAAAGGGTTCTCTCTGTCTGTGTGTTGCTTTTGCCGGGACCAGAGCAGGAATGCAGGTCAGAACTCCTGTAAAGGGCTAATAAGTAATCTAGTTAGATATGCGTTAGATTCTGTTTTGTTTAAATGGCTGATAAAATAAGTTGTGCTGAATGGAATGTATATTCCTGTTTTTGTGTCTTTTTGTAACTTAAGGTTTGGCTGAGAGGGATTCTCTATGTTTTGAATCAGATTACCCTGTAAGGTATTTACCATCCTGATTTTACAGAGGTGATTCTTTTACTTTTTCTTCAATTAAAATTCTTCTTTTAAGAACTTGATTGCTTTTTCATTGTTCTTAAGATCCAAGGGTTTGGGTCTGTGCTCACCTAAGCAAATTGGTGACTATTTTTATCAAGCCTTCCCCAGGAAAGGGGGTGTAGGTTTGGGAGGATTTTGGGGGGAAAGACGTTTTCAAGCGGGCTCTTTCCCTGTTAGACGCTTGGTGGTGGCAGCAATAAAGTCCAGGGGCAAAAGGTAAAATAGTTTGTACCTTGGGGAAGTTTTAACCTAAGCTGGTAAAAATAAGCTTAGAGGGTTTTTCATGCAGGTCCCCACATCTGTACCCTAGAGTTCAGAGTGGGGAAGGAACCTTGACAACAGGCCAGAGAAGTTCCCAAAATAATTCCTAGAGCAGAAATTTTAGGAAAAAAACCAGCAAAAAATTAGCAGTGACGATGGGGAATCCACCAGGACCCTTGGTAATACATTTCAATGCTTAATTACTCTCAGGCCATGTCTACACTACTACTTTTGTTGGTATAAGTTATGTCACTCAGAGGTGTGAAAAAACACCGCCCTGAGCAACATAAATTAAACTGACAGAAGCGCTGGTGTGGTCAGCACTATGTTGGCAGAAAAGCTTCTCCCACCAACACAGCTACCGCCACTCGTGGGGTGGTCTTATTGTGTCAACAGGAGAACTCTCTTCAGCCAGCAGAAAGCAGCTACTTGAGCAATCTTACAGTGGCACAGCAGCATTGGTACACCTGTGCCACTGTAAGCTTGCTAGTGTAGACATGGCCTCACTGTTAAAAATGTATACCTTACTACCAGTCTGAATTTGTCTAGCTTCAACTTCCAGCCATTGGATCGTGTTAGACCGTTCTCTGCTAGACTGAAGAGCCCACCATTAAATATTTGTTCCCCGCATAGATATTTATAGATGGTAATCAAGTCACCCTTTAAACTTCTTTGTTAATCAAAACAGACTGAACTCCTTGAGTATTACTATAAGGCATGTTTTCTAATCCTTTAGTTACTCTCACATCTCTTCTCTGACCCCTCTCCAATTTATCAACATCCCTCTTGAATTGAGGACACCAGTCCTGGGCACAGTATTACAGCAGCAGTCACACCAATGCCATATACAGAAGTAAAATAACCTCTCTACTCCTACTACTGTTCAGGAGATACAGTTCTACAATGGTTTGTCTACACACAAAAGTTGTACCAATTTAACTATACTGGTATAGCCTGCACAGAGTTATACCGGGGTTCTCAAACTTCATTGCACTGTGACCCTCTTCTGACAACAAAAATTACTACATGACCCCAGAAGCAGGGACCAAAGCCTGAGTCTGCCCAAACCCTGCCACCCCAGGTTGGGGACCAAAGTCAAAGTCCGAGTCCCACTATCCCAGGGGCCAAAGCAGAAGTTCAATGGCTTCAGCGGGGGTGGGCTGTAACCTGAGCCCTGCTACTCAGGGCTGATACCAAAGCCTGAGTCACACAGCCTAGGCTGAAGCCCTTAGGGTGGGCCCCAGGCAGTGGGGCTCAGGCTTCGATCCTGGGCAGTGGGGCTCAGGCTTCAGCCCCGGGCCCCAGCATGTCTAACACCAGCCCTGGTGACCCATTAAAATGGGGTCCCAACCCCCAGTTTGAGAACCACTAAATTATACCCATATGTTGGTGCTTATACTTACTCCCATAAAAGAAGGGGAATAACGTACACCAGTATAAGGCATCCTTACAACTGCATCAGCACACTTGGAGTTGTATGGATATAATTATTTAAATTACAAAAATTACCCCCCAAAGGGGGGAGGGATAGCTCAGTGGTTTGAGCATTGGCCTGCTACACCCAGGATTGTGAGTTCAATCCTTGAGGGGGCCATTTAGGGATGTGGGGCAAAAATTGGGGATTGGTCCTGCTTTGAGCAGGGGGTTGGACTAGATGACCCCCTAAGGTCCCTTCCAACCAGGATAGTCTATGATAACAGAATAGTTATACTGGTTTAAAAACTGTTTATAGACAGTCCCAGGGTCTCATGATTAAATATCACCTGTGTGGTCTTTTCACAGGTACACAGAGTGCAGGGTTTTTTCTAAGCCAAAGAGTTGCATCAGTTTCAGTTAAAGTATTCTTTTTAAGCCAGTAGAAATTCCTGTATATCCATTCTTGTAGCTGTTTGAGAGTGGACGATTTTGGTTTAAACTCAGTAAGAGTGCCTATGCAGCCTCTCTTACGTTTTAAAAAAGAGTCCGTTCAACTCAAACCTTCAATTAAACCAGTGCAACTTTCTCGTTTAATCAACCTCTAAGAGAAAGTTGGGGAAGATCAAATCCGCTAATCAAAACCACGTGCTCAATTTGTTAGGTAGTTCAGCGATATCAACTGGAACAGGCAATTACTCCCCGGGGAACATCCTGAAAGATGCACCTTGGGCCTTAAACTATGGCCTCAAACTATGCTGCTCTGGGCGCTCGGCGAGGGGGTGTGTTGCCTGCTCCCTGCTTGCCCCCCAAAATGCTTCCCGGCCTCCCCGCTCCGAGCCGCCCCACGGACCCGCCACTGGCTCCCGCCAGCCAGTGCTCGGAGTTCACACCACGAAGGGCCGCCCCGGGACTCCCCGGGCCCAACGCCTCCCGGGGCGGCTGCCCGCCCGGGGCGCAGCGTGGGGCTCCCCCGGGGGCGAAGGCCGCGGCCGGAGGGCGGCTGCCCTGGCGAGAGCCCCCCGGCCAGGGGCCCAGCCCCGCGGGACAAGGCCCGGGCCCCGCTCCCGGCAGCGCGCTCCGGGCCCCGCCACTCACCGGGCTCCAGCAGATGAGCGGGTCGGTGTCGGGATCCTCCACCAGGGTCCACAGCTTGGTGAGGAAGGCGGGGACGTTGCTGCTGCCGCCGCCGCCGGGGCCCGCGCCCACCCCAGCCGCCCCCAGGCCCTCCATCCCCGCGGGGCCGGGGCTCAGCGCGCGGGGCCCGGCCGCGGGCCCACGAGAGGCCGGGGCCCGCCGGGGCCCAGGAGCGCCGCAGGGGGCCGCGGGGCCCAGCCGCCGAGACAGAGGCGAGGGGCCCGGCTCGCCGAGGGTCGCTAGCGCCGCCTCCCGCCGCGGCGGGGCCCGGCCGCGGCCTGCGCACGGAACCCCCCGGAGCCCAGCATGGCCGCCGCCATCTTGGGACGCCTCTCGGTGGCGGCCAAGCCCCCTTCTGAGCCAGCGGGGCGCATGCGCAGCCCACCCCACTGTCTCCACCCCCTCCCCGACAGGCCCCGAGCTCTGCGCTTGCGCTGTCTGCCTCATGCGCTCTTCCCCCGTCCGAAGCACGGGCTGGAGAGAGGCGCATGCGCACGGAGCGCCCAGGTAAATGCGCGGGGGGGGGTGGGAATGATAGAAAGCGCATGCGCTGGAGCCACTGGCTCCTCTGACCTTTGACCCCTTGACCCCAGTCCACTTGGGACCGGAACGCTTTTCCCAGCCGTGCGGTGCAGAACGGCCTGTCCTGGGATAGGCCGCTCCCCTGGGGAGGAACCGGGAAATATTCCCGAGTACCGCGCGAGGGGGCGGAGCACCGTGACCTCTGACCCCGCACGTGGGGCGAGGAGGCGGAGCAGCGCGGCGCACGCGGGACTCGTGGAGCCGCCGCTGGAGGAGCTGCCCTGCCGGGAAGGAGCCATGGAGCGGGCGGGGGGGAGCCGCCGGGTGAGGCGGGGCCCGTGGCGGGGGGAGGGGAGCGGGCGCAGGGGCCCCGAGGCGGGGGGGGGGTCAGTGTGTGTTTGGGTCGGGGAGGGGGGGGATCGCGTTCTGCTCCCAGTCATGCCAGCATGTGCTCGGCGCTGCACACCCCCCCCTCGCTCCGGCCCCTGCCCTTGAGCCAGGTCTCTTCCTTCCTGAGCGTCTCAGTCTATTTCCTGGGACCAGGTGAGGGGGCCTGCAGCCCGTAGCTGGGGGATGGGGAGAGATTCCTAGACCCATCGCTGAAGCCGGATATACAAAGGCAGCTCTCTCTCCGGGGCTGGGACCTTTACGGTCTCTCCGTGTCTGTTGTGTACACGCTCCCTTTTTCTGTTTTCAAGGTGGGGAGCGAGAGTTTTCTGCTGAATGTCATTGGCAAAGCTGAGTAACTCTCCCTTGTAACTTTAGGGAGACCTGTTTGTCCTCGCTGGTGCTTATGAGAGTTACAGGATTGCGCAACTTCAGGCGGGACAGTGTGCGCGTGTGGGGTGTTTGCGATGCACTGCTGAGAGTGGCTGTTGCTTCCCCCCCTTCATCAATAGAATTAGCTGCACATCGGTGTGGAAACTGATGTTTATCCAGGGTTTCAGAGGTAACCGCTTAGGGTGGTACTTTGCAGTAAGCGAGGCTAGCTCACAGTTCCCATATTACAAAATCCAGCGTTGCTTGAACTCCCTTTACTGCCCTAGCTGCACAGGGGTGGTGCTGGGACTAGGGACTGGCTCATGGGCTATGAAAGGCTTTTATCTGAGGGTGGGGATGTGTATGTGAAGGGACTCTCTGGGAGGACGTTTCTGAGGGGAATCAGTGGGAGGCAGGTCCACAGGAGACCCAGAGGTAGGGAATTGGCCACTCCTGGGCAACCAATAGGCAGCACTGAGTGGCTGAAAGTTTCCAAAAGAGGGGTCTCTAGAGCCCAGAGGGAGGCAATGCAAAGGGTAGATTCCAGGAGCCAGAGCTGGGATTGGAAAATGGTTCAGTGGCAAAGCTGTGCCCTAGCTAGGAAAATAAATACAATAGGTGCAAGAGAAAGATGAAGGCAAGTGTAGGCCCACTACTTAGTGGAGAATAACAGCTAATAACGAGCAGCACCAAGAAGGCTGAGGTGTTTAATTCCTACTTTGGTTCAGTCTTCGCTAAACAGGTTAATAGTGCCCGAATGGTTAACACAATATTAATAACAAGGGGGGGGGGGACACAGACATAATGGCTGGGGGGTGGGGAGGGAAGGACAGGTTAAAAGATATCTAAATAAGCTAGATGTATTCAAGTTAGCAGGATCTGACATTATTTGCCCTAGGGTGCTTAAAGAACCAGCTGAAAATCTGGATCCATTCGTGGTCCTCTTTAAGAGCTCATGGAGGACAGGTGAGGTCCCGGAGGACTAGAGAAGGACAAACATTGCACCTACATTAAAAAGGAGAACAAAGAGGACCTGGGAAATAGTAGACCAGTCAGCCCAACTTTGATACCTGAAAATGTACTGGAATAAACTATTAAACACCTAGAGGATAATAAGGTGATAAATAATAGTTCATATGGATTTCTCATGCAAAACCACCCTAATTTCCTAGAGGATGAGGGGAAGCAGTAGACATGATATATCTTGATTTTTTTTTTTTTTTTTGTAAGACTTTTGTGGCGGTCCCACATGACAATCTCATAAACAAACTAGGGAAATGTCGTCTTGATTAAATTACTATAGGGTGGGTACACAAATGGTTGAAAGATCATGCTCAAAGCGTAGGTATCCATGGTTTACTGTCAATCTGGGGGAATGTATCTAGTGTGGTTTTGCAGAGGTCAGCCCCGGGTGTGCTTAGGAGGGGTTGCAAACACTTTGGAGAGCAGGATTAGAATTCAAAATGACCGTGACATATTGGAGAATGGGTCTTGAATTTCATCTTGCTGATTTCATAAGTGCTATACCTAGGAAGGAAAAGTCAAATGCACAAGTACAAAATGAGGAATAACTGGCTAGGCAGTAGTACTGCTGAAAAGGATCTGAGAGTTATAGTGGGTCTTAAAATGAATATGAGTCAATATCCTGAAGCAGTTGTGAAAAAGGCTAATATCATTCTGCGGTGTATTAACGGGGCCTTCATATGTAAGACACTGGAGGTAACTGTCCCATTCTACTTGGTGCTGGTGAGGCCTCGGCCAAGGGTAATGTGTCCAGCTTTGGGCACCACGCTTTAGGAAAGATGTGGAAAAATTGGCTAGAGTCCAGAAGAGAGCAACAAAAATAATAAAAGGTTTAGAAAACCTGACCCATGAGGAGAGGTTAAAAAGCACTGGGCGTGTCTAGCCTTGAGTAAAGCAGACTGGGAAGAGACCTGATCAGTCTTCAAGTATATTAAGGCTGTTATAAAGAGGATGATGATCAATTGTTCTCCATGGCCGCTGAAGGTAGGAGAAGTAGCAATGGCCTTAGTCTGCATCAAGGGAGATTTAAGTTAGACATTAGGAAAAACTTTCTAACTACTTAAATACTAGAACAGGCTTCCAAGGGAAGTTGTGGAATTCCTGTCCTGGGAGGCTTGTAAGAACAGGTTGGACAAACAGCTGTCAGGGAAGGTCTCTGTGTTCTTGGCCCTGCCTCAGCACAGGGGGCTGGACTAGCCAACCTCCTGAAATCCCTTGCACTTCTGTGTTTCTACAGTTAAGGGAATTGGCATGCAGGTGAACCGTGTCTCGCTTGTACGGGTGAAGCAGGCCCTCTGGAGACTTCTCCTAGCAGGGAGGGGCATCATCAAATTTAAGTAACTAACAGCAGCATTTCTGGGAAGCCATCAAGTTTGTGACCCTTACTCGTGTCCCTCTTAGGCCTGGTCTTTGCAGATAAGTTTTACCAGCATAGCAATGTACTGCTGTAGCTATGGCAATAAAAGCCCTAGCATAGTTCTACACAAGTTCTATTGCCAGTTCCCTGAACCGGTGTAACTCATTTACACTGGTGTAACTGTGCACACAGGAGGGTTTGCTGGTATAACTGTACTAGCCAAATCCTCCGCGCGTCGACAAGGCCTTAGACTGTGGCTAACTGTGAGGATATGATCTCTTTGGGTGCAGACCGTTGAGGGTTCTGTGCAGTGATGTTTGCGCTTTCTTTTCAGCTGTCCATTCCCAGTACCCAAGTGCTGGAGGAGCAAGCCCAGGAAAGTGATGACCTGACAGACAGCGAAGAGAGCGTCTACTCTGGGCTGGAGGATTCTGGAAGTGACAGCAGCACAGAGGAGGAGGCGGAGGACCAGGACAGCAATGATGAGGGGAAGCGGAAAGGCAATTCCCTCTCAAAGAAGGCACAAGTAAGTGTGAAATGTCAGAATGTGGCCGTATAATACTGGTGCCTTGTAGCTGTGCCCCGAGTTCTCTCTTAAAATGTAACTTTGCCTAGAAAGACAATTCCATGCCCAAGAAATCAGTGCTCTCCCCCCACCCTCTCCTGTCAACAGTTTATGTGAGTCACATGCCAAAGGATTTGCCAGGTAGGGAGACTCCTCCATGAGAAAGCCTCATGGCTTCAGTTTGCAGGCCTTGGTGGTAGGGGAAGAAAGGGAGGTGGTTTGTATGCATGTGACCCAGGATAATGAGAGACAGCTCATGCGGACGAATTTCTTATTATTGTGGGGGCGCTTATTAAGCGTGTGGTTTATTATTCTGTGTGGTGACAACATAGGACATGCTTCTCAGATTCCTGGCTGGGATGATTTAGTTGGGATTGGACTAGATGACCTCCTGAGGTGTCTTCCAACCCTGATATTCTATGATTGTATCATTCAGCTGCCGTGCAAAAATAGCTTGAGAACCGAGGTTTGGGGAGCAGCAGTTCTGGCAGAGGAGATGTGCGTTTACTGCAGCGAGATGGTAGAGGAAGCTGGAGTGTTCCTTGCGTGTTAATAACTAAAGGACGTCTAGGTCTCCTGCCATTTCTAGAGTGAGATCCTCCACTCTCCTACACCGCCTTCCAGCTGAATGCAAATACTAACCTGGGTACAGCTCCTGTGAGCTGCTGCTGTGATTCCTGTGTCACAGATTAGGAAACTGAAGCGTAAGATCACGTCCAGAGTAAGAAAACAAGTAATTTACAATGAGCAAGTTAAAATTTTGTAACTGCCACATTTTTAAACACTAATATAGTCAGTGTTTATATAACAGTGAAACCCTGTGCACGCTAACGCCCTGAAAGAGCAGCTCTGGGATTGCCTTGCTGGCCAGGGCGGAACACAGGTCTGGTCTCTGACAGGTGCTTTGGAGGAAGGTGTAAGCACCCCACATAGGCAGCGGTGGGATAATCCTGCCTCCACATTCAGTCTCTTTATAACTCCTTGTGGTGAGATTAGTTTAACCCCTGAAGGGTGAGGTTTAATGGCTTGTTTTCCTTGCCTTGGCTTGGCCCAAGAAGGGAAGTGATTTACAAAAAGCTCACACAGCCAGTGGCAGAGGCAGAAGTAGAACCAGGGTTCTGGCCTTGGAGCATGTCCCATGAGTAAGGCTCCATGTCCGTCATGGAAGTCACGGATTCTGCGACTTTCCACGAGCTCCGTGACTTCTGCAGAGGCCAGTGTGGCTGACCCCAGGGCTGCTCGATCAGCTCGCCTCGGGGCCAGCTGCTCAGGCTTCTCCAGGGACAGCCACGCCAGCCGCTGCTTGGGCAGCTGGCCCCGGGGACCACCCGAGCAGCAGTGCCCCGGAGGCCCCCCAGAGAAGTGGTGCCCTGGGGCCCCCCAGCTATGATTTAGTCAGGAGTATTTATAGTAAAGGTCACGGACAGGTCATGGGCTGTGAAATTTTGTTTGTTCCCCATGACCGGACCATGACTTTTACTAAAAATACCTGTGATTAAATCGTAGCCTTACCCATGAACCAGACTGTTCCCTGTTGTTCTTCTCCTAGACCTGTAGCTGTGTCTAGGTGCTAACCACACAAACAGCAGCTGGTGTGCAGGGGTGGAGGTGAGCAGAGTGCCTTCAGTAACTGAGGACTGCTGGGTAGGATTGTGAATTCAGCATCTGCCTGACTGAAAGCCACAGCTTGGCTCCCGGCTGGATGCAGCCCGAGTTCTTGACCTCTCCTCAGTGTTTCTGTTGCCCCTCAGCTGTGCTGGAATTTACTCCTCTTGGGTTCGACTCCATGCTGGGTAGCGCTGCTGTCCTTTAGGAGCTTGCGTGGCAGGCAGCTGGGAAGCAAAGCTGAGAGGGTACTGCTTAAAGTCAACCCCAGCGTCATCCTGTGCACGGCGGCGTCTCGAGCGCCCTTTGTGCTGCCTTCTTTCCTCATCAGCACAGCCAGTCAATGGGCTGGAGTCAGAGCAGGGAACGGGCACGTCTGAGGACCCATGGCCTTGCATAGGGCTCCTGGCTGTGTTCCCCCTTTCGCCTCCCTCCTGTTATGAAGCAGGAGTAACTGGGTGGCTGCAGCGGCGTTTTACCAAGGCAAGAGCTGTTTCCCCTCCCTGTCCTGCACCTCACTTCGTACTCTGTGCGTCTATGCCCACCACTGCCCTGGCGCCAGGAACAGCCCCCATTGGGCATTTTGTGGTGACTGGAGACATGGGAATAGGAGGGCCTGTCGGGGGCCTGCTTCCAGCCCGTGGGCCTGTCGGGGGCCTGGTTCTGGTATGCGGGATGCCTATGCGTTGCAGGTTGGCTCATGCAGAGGGTTCTGTGGCACGGTAGGCTGGGAGTGTTGAAATCCAGTTTAAGCAGCTGAGGGGTTCCACACAAGGAAAAGCGATCAGACATGTCAGACTTGGCCGGGAATCCGATTACTTTTTGATTTCATGTTTAAAACAAAACTCCTTACCACAGTCACAGGAATTTTCCAGTGTGTGTTAAACAAGAGCCTCCTCTCCTGTCCTCTCCCCAGTTCTGCAGTGAAGTCACAATACGTGATTTATCATTCGCAACCGATGTGGAACAGACAGTAAATGGTGAGAGGTCTTGCATTCCTCCAGCAGCTTGCTGATCCTCAAGCACTTTGTGGACAGAGCCCATACACGAAGATGAATGCAGCCATCTGTAGAGTGGAACAGAGCAGCTGTCTAACAGCACATGACAACCTTGTGTAATTGAGGACCCTGTGTAGCATTAAGGGACATTTAGGGAGGCAGAATTAAATCACTAATGTAGAAATTTCCTCCGGACCCTACTCCTCCAGAGGGAGACGGGCTCTTTAATAACGGCAAGAAGTTAGTAAATAAACAAACAGAACTGGTTGTGTCCCATGCGAAGGATGCCACCTCCAGCAGCACTGCACTTCGTAGTGACTCTGCTGGGGCACGGGTTTGGTGCCGACTCAGGAAGACTGGCCTTTCCCCCTGAAATGTCCCCTGGCCATTACCACTGGTCCGGTGTAGACAAGGAGCCAGCAACAGCCGGCATCTTAACCACAGTACCCCCTAGCCCTGCTGCTAGTGCAGTTATGAGGTGGTGGTTCGGATGCTACCAGCTGGCCTACCAGAGCGCCCCTCTGTTGCTACCAGAATTGCCTAAATTATAGCAAGGGTAGGAAACCTGAGGGGAGCAAGGCCCAAAGGAAGAGCAACACCTATCAGATTCTCCACTGCACCTCTGTATGCCTTGGTCTCTTATCCAAACACTAACCTGACCCTGCTTAGCGTAGGAGATGTGACAGGCTCCCAATACAGGGCAACGGACCAGATTTTCATGTGTATTTGCACTGAGGCTTCCCTGTGTCAGGCTGAAAATGGACTTCTGACTTTGATGCAGGAGTGGGTGTGAGGCAGAGAGCTGCAGTCAGACACAGTCTGACATAAGTGTAAAAGGCTGAAAATGGACTTCTGACTTTGATGCAGGAGTGGGTGTGAGGCAGAGAGCTGCAGTCAGACACAGTCTGACATAAGTGTAAAAGGAACCACAGCTTACTGGCACTGGGTAGAAAGGCTTCATTTTGTAGACGCTTTCCCAAGTTCCAAGGTTAAAATGAATATTTGAAAATGTTGGCTGGATTTGGTGCCCTGTTCTAAACCAGCCTGGTAGTTCATGACAACGGGCTGCTCGCCCTTTCTGCAGTGGCTGTTGAATGCTGGCTTTTGCGAGTTGCCGGAAGAAAGCCTCATCCAACGGACCAGGGGGATGAGGTGGATGCGGCTTTCTTCCGGCAACTCGCAGAAGCTACTAGATCGCACGCCCTGGTTCTCATGGGTGACTTTAATCTTCCTGATATCTGCTGGGAGAGCAATACAGCGGTGCACAGACAATCCAGGAAGTTTTTGGAAAGCATAGGGGACAATTTCCTGGTACAAGTGCTAGAGGAGCAAACTAGGGGGGGAGCTTTTCTTGACCTGCTGCTCACAAACAGGGAAGAATTAGTGGGGGAAGCAAAAGTGGATGGGAATCTGGGAGGCAGTGACCATGAGTTGGTTGAGTTCAGGATCCTGACAAGAAAGGTAAGCAGCAGGATACGGACCCTGGACTTCAGGAAAGCAGACTTCGACTCCCTCAGGGAACGGATGGGTAGGATCCCCTGGGGACTAACATGAAGGGGAAAGGAGTCCAGGAGAGCTGGCTGTATTTCAAGGAATCCCTGTTGAGGTTACAGGGACAAACCATCCCGATGAGTCGAAAGAATAGTAAATATGGCAGGTGACCAGCTTGGCTTAACGGTGAAATCCTAGCGGATCTTAAGCATAAAAAAGAAGCTCACAAGAAGTGGAAGGTTGGACATATGACCAGGGAAGAGTATAAAAATATTGCTCGGGCATGTAGGAATGAAATCAGGAGGGCCAAATCGCACCTGGAGCTGCAGCTAGCCAGAGATGTCAAGAGTAACAAGAAGGGTTTCTTGAGGTATGTTGGCAACGAGAAGAAAGCCAAGAAAAGTGTGGGCCTCTTACTGACTGAGGGAGGCAACCTAGTGACAGAGGATGTGGAAAAAGCTAATGTGCTCAATGCTTTTTTTGCCTCTGTCTTCATGAACAAGGACAGCTCCCAGACTGCTGTGCTGGGCATCACAACATGGGGAGTAGATGGCCAGCCCTCTGTGGAGAAAGAGGTGGTTAGGGACTATTTAGAAAAGCTGGACGTGCACAAATCCATGGGGCCGGACGAGTTGCATCCGAGAGTGCTAAAGGAATTGGCGGCTGTGATTGCAGAGTCATTGGCCGTTATCTTTGAAAACTCGTGGCGAACGGGGGAAGTCCCGGATGACTGGAAAAAGGCTAATGTAGTGCCAATCTTTAAAAAAGGGAAGAAGGAGGATCCTGGGAACTACAGGCCAGTCAGCCTCACCTCAGTCCCCGGAAAAATCATGGAGCAGGTCCTCAAGGAATCAATCCTGAAACACTTACACGAGAGGAAAGTGATCAGGAACAGTCAGCATGGATTCACCAAGGGAAGGTCATGCCTGACTAATCTAATTGCCTTCTATGATGAGACTACTGGTTCTGTGGATGAAGGGAAAGCAGTGGATGTATTGTTTCTTGACTTTAGCAAAGCTTTTGACACGGTCTCCCACAGTATTCTTGTCAGCAAGTTAAAGAAGTACGGGCTGGATGAATGCACTATAAGGTGGGTAGAAAGCTGGCTAGATTGTCGGGCTCAACGGGTAGTGATCAATGGCTCCATGTCTAGTTGGCAGTCGGTGTCAAGTGGAGTGCCCCAGGGTTCGGTCCTGGGGCCGGTTTTGTTCAATATCTTCATAAATGATCTGGAGGATGGTGTGGATTGCACTCTCAGCAGATTTGTGGATGATACTAAACTGGGAGGAGTGGTTGATACGCTGGAGGGCAGGGATAGGATACAGAGGGACCTAGACAAATTGGAGGATTGAGCCAAAAGAAATCTGATGAGGTTCAATAAGGATAAGTGCAGGGTCCTGCACTTAGGACGGAAGAACCCAAAGCACAGCTACAGACTAGGGACCGAATGGCTAGGCAGCAGTTCTGCAGAAAAGGACCTGGGGTGACAGTGGATGAGACGCTGGATAGGAGTCAGCAGTGTGCCCTTGTTGCCAAGAAGGCCAATGGCATTTTGGGATGTATAAGTAGGGGCTTTGCCAGCAGATCGAGGGACGTGATTGTTCCCCTCTATTCGACATTGGTGAGGCCTCATCTGGAGTACTGTGTCCAGTTTTGGGCCCCACACTACAAGAAGGATGTGGATAAATTGGAGAGAGTCCAGTGAAGGGCAACAAAAATGATTAGGGGTCTGGAACACATGACTTATGAGGAGAGGCTGAGGGAACTGGGATTGTTTAGTCTGCAGAAGAGAAGAATGAGGGGGGATTTGATAGCTGCTTTCAACTACCTGAGAGGTGGTTCCAGAGAGGATGGTTCTAGACTATCCTCAGTGGTAGAAGAGGACAGGACAAGGAGTAATGGTCTCAAGTTGCAGTGGGGGAGGTTTAGGTTGGATATTAGGAAAAATTTCTTCACTAGGAGGGTGGTGAAACACTGGAATGGGTTACCTAGGGAGGTGGTAGAATCTCCTTCCTTAGAAGCTTTTAAGGTCAGGCTTGACAAAGCCCTGGCTGGGACGATTTAATTGGGGCTTGGTCCTGCTTTGAGCAGGGGGTTGGACTAGATGACCTCCTGAGGTCCCTTCCAACCCTGATGTTCTATGATTCTATGTTGGGAGCTGTGTTTGATGGTGGGTGCCAAACACAGCTAGCATAGATGGAGCCTGTGTGTCCGGTCTCAGCTGCCCTCTCCTCTGGCTAGTGGCTGTACGGGTGTGTCCAGGCTTCGCTACGGTGCGAGCTGTGCTGCTAACCTGTCCAGCAGCCCATGGGCGGTGTCAAAGAAGCAGATCAGTTAGTGTGGAGGCGTAGGATGCTGGGCGTAGGGCCTGGTCTGCGGTGTACACCGTGTCAAATACTGCTGCTCTTGGGCACCCTCCCATGTGGCTGAAGAGTTTGGCCTTTGCCCTGGAAATAGCACTCAACTCAGAAAACAGGCCTGGCCTGTCAGAACGAACTAACCGGATGGGGCTAGAGCAGGGCACCTCACCCACGCCAGTGTTGGAGACCGCTCATTTAAACCTGGCTGTTTTGCCCCGGGTGGGACGTGTAATCTCCAGGATTCCTCTCCATGGCCCTCGGTGGCAGTGTAGACTCCCTTGAACTGCGCTCATACCTGCCTTCCCTTGTCCAACTTCGGAACAGCCTGCTCTTCTCCTTGTTCTTTTGCTCAAGTGCTTTGCCGGGGGTCTGCTGTTGGTGCCTGAGAGGGAGACGGGCCCAGCAATGATTAGTAACTGCTGGTGTGGAGGTTGTTGGTTTGGTACAGACCCATGGGTCCGCACTCTGGGGCCTGGCGGGGCACAGGACCCTCTTGGGGTTTGCATGGACCCTGGTGCTGCCTGATCTGGGTAGCTTTCTAGCTTCTGTCCCTGAAAGGAAGTCCCAATATCAGGCAACGTACGGTGACCTGAGGTGTGGGCTTCTCTTCCCCTCTCCTGCATTAAAGCCCTTCTGTGGTAGCTTCTTCAGCTAACCAAGCACCGGAGATCCCCAGACACTCCCAGGGACCTCTATCATCAGGCCAGAGTTGTTCCTTCTGCGTGGACTGGAGAACAAGACGCCTAGACTGCATCTTGAGTCTGAACTAGGAAGGGGATTGGGCCCTGTCAGAGCAATGTCGCAGCTGTTGGGGAGCAGGGTAGGGGTGGGTTGCCGTTTTGGGCATGGGTCAAGGAAGGAGAGCAGTAAAGATGGGGAGAGGCTGTGAAGAGAAATGTGCCCCACCCCCTGGATTGTGGAAGCTTCAGGGAGGCAGGCCCAGGATGAGTCCCGGAGGTCTTGTGGATTCTCAGAGGCTCCTGGGCAGTTTTATGGACTCTGACGCCTTACGAACGGGGCGCGAATGATGCTGGTATTCTACCTTGCAGGGAAAGTTTCAGGGCGACTCGGTGTCCTGATGAGTAAATCCATCTGTTTTGGTCCACCACGTCTTTTGCCAAACTTTTGACCTACATGCACTTGAACCAACAGTGGGGCAGTTTGAGGGCGATTTAGCTTTGAGCATAAAACTGACACTCTCCATTGCCGACCGTCTGCCGTTCTGCTTTCTGCCTGCATGCAGCGAGGGGGTGGAACTGGCAGGCCAGGCCTCCTTTACAGTCAGCGTGTGGATGTCCGAGAGCTCAACTGTCTTGGCAGCCTCTTAACGCATGTCTAGCCCTTAGAGCTTGGCCATCTCTTTTGCCAGAGCTTTGTATCTTTGTCTCACGGGGCGTCCTTCTGACTTCATGGCTAGTAGAGTAGGGACCAGATCCAGGAGCAATGGTGCAATATAAACGGTCAGGACACTGAAATACAAAATAATCTGGGTTGGTTTTGTGGGGGTGGAAACTGAGCGACACCACCCAACAAGTCTAACGTCAGCCCTGGTGACCCCATTAGAACACGGTCATGACCCACTTTGGGGTCCCAACCCAGCATTTGAGAATCCCTGGTTTCCATGTAGAAAGCAAGCTGAAGTGAGAGTGGGCCGGGGGGGCTGTTGGCTTCTGTAGTGAAAGCCTGGGAGAACAGCTCTCTGGTTTTGGGGTTGTGTGTTCCATAGGCCTTCTGTTGATCTCTGGTGGTTGCCTATGGTCATGTGCTCCTCTGGTTCGATGCTGTGAGACAAGAAGTTTTGAGAGAGTTGGTGCTTCAGAAACCTGCCTGCTTTGGTCATGCGTGTAGGGGATGGAAGTGTACGCAAGACGTACTGAATTCTGAGTCAAAGTGACTAAGCACTGTTGGTGTCTGACACCTGTATTTCTCCGTAAATCATGACCTGGACGTTTCACTCGGGGCAGGAGTGCTTTGCAAGTAAAGGGCACTAAATGCCAGGAAGGAGACCGCTTGTGGAGAGCTTTGTCCTGTGGCAGGGGTAAGCGAAGACTCTTTGAATGCTCTGGGAGTGTACACCAACAGGATTGGCCTGTCATCTTGTGAAAGGGAAACCAGCGTGTGCTGCGACAGCTGCCAGGAGAAGGGGCTGTCTCCTTCCATACCCACAGCTAGTGTCTGTTACGCACAGTAGTTCCTCGTTCAGCTATCTAATGGGGGGATAGGGGTGAAACTAGGGTGCCTGGATGCGGGAGAGGGGCTTAGGCTGTGATGTAGAGAGAGAGTAGCAAGCGTGGCCAGGAGGGTGTTCTGAATGGCCAGAGTGGCAGAGGAGAAGGCTCTCCTGCACACATGGCATTAAAGCTCTGAGCTTGTTCTCCCAGACTGGCAAGGCCCGGAAGCTCTTGCAATGGAGCAGAACACACAGTGCCGGGGCATCCTGCTAATTCACCGTGGTGGGGGAGGACGCTTCTGGGAGGTGACTAGACGGAAGCAGCTGGGAAGCAAAGCTCTCCTTCTGTTCAGGAGCCATGCAACAAACTTCCATCCCTAGCCCCCTGCTGTCTCGCTGCCCTGGCTCTCGTTGGGCACCTCCCGGACAGCAACAGCCACTTGAGTCCGTTGATAAGCCAGGATCCAGTCTGAGTGGGGAGGCGCTGGACGGAGTTGAGCCGCCCCGTTCCCTTCGGGGGCCCAGAGCCAAAGGGCCACTGCCCCGCCTGTCGGCAGGCTCGAGGCCTCTGTCCTTCGCGCCTGCCTAGGTTACAGGACTGTGCAATAGTTAGGCCGTTGCCATCAGGTTAGATTTCCTGCTGAGGGCTTCCAGCACGTGACAGGCCATGCTTTCCTCCCGGGCAGCCCCTGTGCGGAGCAGAGCGGCCTGATTCCGGGGGAGCCCAGCTGCCTGCCGTTGAAGGCCACGCTGAGTTGTTTATTGGCTGCTTTTATAATCCAGGAAGCCCCCTCGGCTCTGCCGGTCTCTCTGGGGCACCGTGAAAGAGTCCGGAATCCGTCTGTGCCACGCTGGGGATAGGCAGCCTTGGGACGCTGTCCGTGCAGAGCTTGTGCCAAGACTGGCAGTAGGACCCTGCTGTCCCGAGGGGCCCCCCGAGAGCTTGAAGTCACACTCTGCGGTTCAGCAGGGAGGTCCGATCGGATGCTCTGTTTCTAAAGGATTCGGGGCACCCCCTGCGACGAGTGAGGCCGCAGTACGTTCCCCTCCATGCTGCCCAGTCGCTGCTTCTCTTCCCTCCGCCCCGTGCAGTGCAGCACTGAGGTGGTCAAAGGCCCAGAGCTATCAGGTTGGTCTGTCGGCACTTCCGAGGCCTTCCTGGGCCTGAGACAACCCATGCGTTCCCAGAGGCAGGCGCTGCTTTCTCCCTGACCGAAGGCCTTGCCTGCCATGCTTACGAACCCTAGGCTGGTTTGTGGCACTCGATGGCTGCTGCTGGTTTTGTCCACGGGCGTCTCAGCCAGTGTGCTCAGGGGTGTCTCCCCGCAGCTGATCCCGGCGGCATGGTGCTGCTGGCAAGGCAGGGCTTTGGCTTGGGAAGCTAGCGTGGTGTCTGCAACACCTGCCCCACGCAGCTGGCCGCGAGGCTAGAGCAGCTCGGGGTGAGTTAGTAAGGCTGTTAACCAGCCTGGGGCTCGCTTCGCTTTGTTTTCGTGACTGATCAGCAGCGGCTGCAGACCCCCACTCTTTGACTCACTTCCCCCAGGAAACAGGTGAAGCTGAGGTGTCGGCTCCTCCAAAGGAGAGACCCTCTCCCCAACCCCTGGAGCTGAAGGCCCTGCCTCTTCCATCCTCCTTTTGGTTCGCTCGGGTGCTTAGCTTGGCGTGGCGGTTGCTTTGTCAAGCCCGGTTAGGAAAGCAGCAGGCAATGCTTCTTTGGGGGGGTGTCTGCACAGCTTTCTCTTGTGCCACGTCCTGGCCTCCGTGCTGGGCCGGAGCCTCTCCGGGCTCAGCATCTCCACCACGCCTAGGGCTCAGAAACTTCTTTAGCAGCTATCCTCCTCATCAGACCTGGGCTGCACCAGTCGGTACACGCTGCCTGCGAATTCACTGCACTGGTGGGCCGTGGGCTGTTGCAAACCCCGTTGCTGGATGTTCCAGGGCAGTGGGGGCAGCTGGATGCGGGGGAGCAGCAGCACAGAGACTCGCCGTTTCGGTAGCAATGGGGACCCTAGAGGTCTAGTTCTGGTGCACGTACAGGGCCGTGAGCTGGGGAGAGCTGCCCTAATAACAGCTGGTCAGAGCTAACCTCAGTAGCCCTTCAGGCTCCTGAGAGAGGCCTAGACTCCCGAGGCTAATTGTCCCGTTATCCCTCCTTTGCCTCCTGGAGGCCCAACCCAGTAAGACCCCGATCAGGCTGGCCTGAGACGCTGCTGGATGTCTGGTGGCTTTCACACAGCTACTGGGAGGGAGGCTGGGGCTGGTGGGAAGAGGCTGGGGCAGCTGCAGCCAGGAAGATGAGCCGTCCGCCCTCTGGGGGGAGTGGGGGGGCCATTCGCCTCCGTCTACAGCTGGAGCCCCCAGCATGAGGGCTCTGAGCCAGGCTAGGCAGGTCGGCAGACTAGATCCTCAGCGTCTGTCTGCTCTTTAACATCAGTGAAAGTTTCAGACCCATGCAAGCAAATTCTCTGAACTGCGATGACCGACGTGCCCGAACTCTCCTGCTGTTCGGAGAGCACAGTCCTGGCCGGTCCAGGCTCTCGGCAAGGGGCTTTGCTCTGAGCTGGCAGACATGGCCGTTCCGGCTGCTGTTTCTGTATAATATGGGGGATTGGTTCGGGCCCGCTCGCGTCTGGGCTCACAGAGCTGCTGTAGAGACTTGAACTCCTGCATGCCTCTGCGGGTATGTCTGCCCTGCAAGGAGAGCCCCACGGCCGGCCCTCCCACCTTGCGGGGTCCCAGAGCCTGGGCTCCAGCCCGAGCCTGAAAGTCTGCACTGCAATGAAACAGCCCCTTAGCCTGAGCCCTGCGAGCCTGAGGCAGCGTCCCGGGCCGGCTGCGGGTTTTACTGCCATGTAGACCGGGGCGGGCAAACGTTTTGGCCCGAGGGCCACATCGGGGTGCAAAACTGTATGGAGGGCCGGGTAGGGAAGGCTGTGCCCCCAAAACAGCCTGGCCTCTGGCCACTATCCCCCTCCCACTTCTCGTCCCCTGACTGCCTCCCTCAGGACTCCCAACCCATCCAACACCCCCTGATCCTTGTCCCCTGACTGTCCCCTGACTGCCCCCGGGACACCCGCCTTCCCCCTGACTGCCCCCCAAACCTCCATCCCATCCAATCGCCCCCTGCTCCCTGTCTGCCTCCTGAGACTCTCTGCCCCTTATCCAGCCCCCCGGCCCCAGCCCCCTTACCATGCCGCTCAGAGCAGCATGTCTGGCTGCCGCGTCGCCCGGTTGGAGCCAGACAAGCTGCCCTGCATGAGCAGGCAGCCCCGGAGCACTGCCTGCGTGGCAGGGTGGCTGCAGAGGAGGGGGGACAGGAGGGGAGGAGCCGGGGGCTAGCCTCCTGGGCCAGGACCTCGGGGGCCGGGCAAGACGGTCCTCTGATGTAGACAGATCCCGAGTGTGCTGGTGACTGAGGCTCAAACGCAGACGTGGCTCACTAATGAAAGGGGGTTCGGCGGTTTCATCCTAAGCCATATCACAAAGCTACCATGCCGTTTGGCCAGGCCCACACGACTGGTCGGCAGGGGGCCCGCCCCGGACTGGGAGGGGCTGCTGCAGGTCAGCAGAGAAGTGCAGTGGGAGAGCTGTGGGGCGCAGGCTCAGAACCCGGAACTTGCAAGTCCTAATTCTGGCCTTCTCCTGCCTCCCTCTGGTAATCCTCCCATCCTTGTACCAATTCTCTGCGGGTGACGGGGTGTCTGGCTGGTCTGCCTCCCAGAAGGGCTGCCAAGAGAAATAGGTTAACAGTTTGTAAAGTCTCACGCTCGCGCGCACACACCCACCCCTGTGGGGGCACCGTTCCCAACACACAGACACCTACACCCATGTGATCGGCAGGTTGGACTTGAGTTTTCACCTTTCCCAGGTCAAGGCTTCCCTGGTCATTTGCAGGCTGCAGAGAGGAGCATAGACCCGATCCCAGCCCTTTCCATTCAGCCGTGGGCGTGTCCCAGCCTGGCAGAACGGCGAAGGAAACCCAGCAGTCCAGACACAGCTCTCCCAGCAGGCCTCTGCCATAAACACCAGCGAGTGCAGCCCCCCGCTGCTCCCAGCCACGGGCCCACCGTCCCACTCACGCACTCCTGGACACACTCTCGCATTCGCACATCACACCGGACTCCTGTGCACACTTCATGCTGCTTTCTCCCGCCCTGGACACCCACCCCACCTGCCACTAATCCCGCACCTGGCTCGCTGCTCCCATTCCTCCTCTTCCCTGCCCGCCGCCCCCCCCCCCCCCGTGCTGTCACCGGTCACCCCAAATCCATCCCTTCTCCCCTCTCGGCAGCAGCCCCTTCCCCAGACGTCTTGCATCCACAGCACCTCTTCCCCAGGCCTGCCAGCAGACCAGAGATTCACCTTCACCCCTCCTCCTTTTGGAAGGGGGGCTCCTGGAGCGGGTGGGGGGTGCAGTCGTTGGTCCCTCCCTAATGGAGGATAATGAGCCAGGTATTTTCCAGCCTGTTCAGGTGAGGGGGGAGTACTCTGGTGCTGGTCTAAGTCAGCGGGGGGGTGAGGAGAGAGCAGGCCTGGGCTGGGGAGTGAGGAGCCCGGCAAAGCCGCTGAGTTTTGCTCAATCTCCTTGGGTGTGTCTATGCCGCAGTTAAAGCCCCACGGCTGGCCTGCATCAGCTGGCTTGGGCTGCAGAGCCCTACCACGGCCGTGTAGACGTTCGGGCTTGGGCTGGAGTCCGGGCTCCAGGACCCTCGTGGAGGCCCAGACCCTGGCCGCAGCCTGCACATCTGTGCTGCAGTTAAACAGCCCAGAGACCCGCGAGCCTGAGTCAGCTGACCCGGGCCAGCCCTGCGTTTAGACCTACCCCTGTGGCCAGGCCCAGTAGCTGCTGCTGAGCTGAGGCAGTGAATGGCACTCACCCCCCCACCCCCCGGCCCACGAGTGTAACCGCAGCAGCCGCTCTCGCCCCACTCAGCTGCAGCATAGGCCATGCTTCGTTCACCTTTTTCACGGCCACGTGGGCTCGGGGCTCTCTCCGTGCCAGGTGAGAGGATGCAACAGTGGCTGGTGCTGGCTGGACTTTGCCAGGAAAGCTGGCTGCTTGCTCTGGTCCAGCAGACGAGGGGGCTACGGGGCTGAATGCCAGGCTGCGTGTCAGATGGGACACGGGGCGCCTGGATTTCCGTGTAACTTCTTGACAGTCGCTCTCATTATGTTTTTCAAATGTAGCATCCTACGGCTGTGCTTTGTTGTGCTTTATTGTTCTCTGGCTCTTTTTAATATGCGTCTCGAAGTTTGTTCTGCCGTCCGTCTCCTTCCTTCTTCCTCGCTTTCCGTTCAGTATTTTCCCTTCTCGTTCGTTCTTTTTCCTCCCTTCCCTGATCTTGTCCCACGTCTCCGACTGCAGTCCGGGATTGAAGGGCATCAGCAGAGCTGGATGTGGGGTGTGCAGGTCTGCAATAGTGGGGGGCTGCGGATCAGTATAGAGGTCTGATTAGCCACCTGTGGGAGGCTTCCTTCTCCCAGCAATCCCCCTGGCTGGAGCCAGTGACGGTCTCCAGTCCTGTCTGGCTGTGAATCTGAACTGTGGCTGAAAATGACTGAGCAATGTGCTCCCCTCTTCGGAGACGAAACATCTCGGTCCGTTGGTTCCTGTTGGTGCAAACTCTCTTCAGCCCAGGTGAAGGATCCTGGTGCAGCCGGGGACTTGCCTGCGAGTCTTGCTGACACCAGCTCACCTCCTTGTCCCCTGGCCCCCTGCGGTGGCTTGGGAGTCAGGGGCTGCCACAGGGACAATTGTTAGCTTGTCCCTGTTAGCTTTCAGCGCTGCGTGCTGCCCTCTAGTGGACTCCAGTGTCCCAGCAGCTGGGCCTGTTAGAGATGCTCTTTGTTGGTTTGATCACCGAGCAAAGCCCCCGGGTTACCCACCACTCCCGATTAGTTCAAGCAGAAGTTAAAGGGCCCTAATCTGCTAAATGGTTGCACTGCTGCCCCCTGGGTGAGCTGAGCCCCGTCGCACTGATTCCTAGCAGAGCTCTTCCAAGCACCAAAACCAACCGACCTGCGAAACGCACCGAAGGGTTTTCCAATCAGCCCTTGATAAAGGAATGACCTGTGAGTGCACTCGGCATGTACCCAGCCATCTGGATCATCTCTGCAGGGGTGAGCTGGCTTCCCCCGACGAGTCCTGAGCCTCCTATCAGCGCAAAGGCCTGCCTCGCTTCCAGGCACCTGTGGACGTCGAGAAAGCAGCTCCCCAGAAAGCCTTTGGTCAAGAGCAGGGCAGGGTCTCTGCCAGTCTGTGCTCGAATGCTGCCCTGTCTGTGGACTTCCTCGTGGCTTTTGGGGACCGTTGCTTTGCTAGGGAGAGTTCTCCGCAGCTGGTTAATGCCCGGAAATGTAGTTAATCGCTAAGCACTAGAATCCTGCCTGCATCCCAGATGTGCTAGAGGGTGACTTGAGACGGATTTTACGCAAGGGCTCTGCTTAAGCAGCCCAGAGACCGTGGTTTGATCTCCGCTCCCAGGGAGCGCACAGCTTGTCTCCTCTGCTGGCTAGGTCACTGCTGAGGGTGTCGGTGGGCTACGCAGCCCGAGGGCTCTAGGAAGGGGCTGGCGCTGAGGGCGGAGGATGGTGTGCCACTGGCTGTCAGAGGCAGCCTGCAGCGCCAGTGACCTGGTTTGGCAGTGCGAGCTCTTTCTCCAAAGCTCACCGTGGTGGCGGGGGGAGAGGGGAAGTGAGTGGGGGGGGAGATGGAAACTCCGGTCCAAAGCCATCTGAGCGCCAAAAGCCTGGAGAAAAACTTATCTCCAATCTCCTTCTTAAAAAAATTTAATAAAGCCTTTTGTTTTTGCAGTAATCTCATCCCCTTGCTGGCCCTGTATTTTCCAGGCTCTCTCCCACCCGGCTCCCTGCGGCTCGGCGGGAGCGGCGTTGGTGTTGTGTACAGTCGAAGGTGATCGCACGCTGTGTGGATTTTACTGCTCCCCTGAGGG